>NW_022992126.1:2146949-2721203 GCF_902827175.1 Gymnodraco acuticeps | reverse complement strand
ATTTAAGTGTGTCCTAATTTTATTATCCTATGTAGCCTACCACGACAGTGTGTCTATGGTGGGACGAAGTGAGGATTGTTGGCGTTTTAAAAATTAATTAGAGGTAACGGAGGCCCGGGTGGCCCATTTCAACAGCAGAGCTCAAGTCGTTTTTACTTATCATTTTACTTATGTGAGAGACTTTGGAATATATTTCGATTTTATTGTGAACATTTTTATTTCTTAATATATCATATTAATTTCTTAAACAAATATGACTACATGAAATAGCATACGTTCAAACAATAGTAGTATACATTTTTGGGTGGAACGTAGCCCTTCAAATCCGGAAATTGTGAATTTGTATTCTTTTAAAAATCATTGTTATCTTCTGCAGATGTGATTAAGATTAACTCTGGTCATTAGTTGGAATATAAAACAAACTAGGCTACAAGATGTTGTAGTGATACATATTGATAAATAATGAAACTATTACTAAGGGTCATGGGTGAAGGGTTGAACGTGAATATGAAAAATAATCACTTTCACACGAAATATTAAAAAACCTATAACCATCAAAAGCACTGAAGGTAGTCAGTGAACAAAATTACACACACAATAATAATAATATATTAATATTAATAATAATGATTCCGAACATAACACAGCATAATCCATACTCTTACAGGTGATGTTTTACTGATTGAATGAGATCAGCTTTAAGCGGTTGTATAATGTTCACAGTTTATACCATGACCTTCCGAAATGTGTTTTTTTATTTTTTTTAGTTTGATTGTTAATTCTGGTGACTTATTACAGATGCTGATGACTGGGAGGCTCACACATGACCGACGGCCTGTTCGGAGAATGACCAGTCGATTGGAAAAATACCAAAGTGTTCCTTTAAACCCCAAATAATCCCACTACACGATTTTTTTCCTAACCTTTAATTAATTTACAAATAACAGTGTGAACAGATAGACCGCACAGTGTACTCAGCACGAGATACTAAAGCCCGGAAGTTGCAGAAGGCCACACAGACTTCCTGCAAATTGCAGGTACCAAAGAGAAAGAAAGGATAACATCGAGCAAATAAAAAATCTGCATCAACGTTTTCCATTGGAAAATCGAAAAGAACCTTACAACCACAGTCCGGCGGTTTACTGTTATATAAACTGATCACATTTTCAGTTGGAGGCTTTTTTTCCATTAAAAAAGGCCCGCAAACACATTTAAAAAAAAAAGAAAAACAAGCACGGCAAAAAGTACATGTTGCCCGTTACCAGCATTTACCTGCAAAACACACCCTTGGGGAAAGTGCGCAGAAAACTAACTAAAACAAACAAATTGTCCAATAATAACAAAATGTCACATAATCCCGTTATATTATTAATAGGATACAATTATCACTTGGAGGATTTTCTAAGAATATGCCCACAATTAAAACAGTAGGCCTATCACACGTTGAACTGCATGTATTCAATTTACAATAAAATCGCGAAATCCCTATTAATTATTAAAATATGGACTACAAAGTGCAGTTGTTTGTTAAAATGAGTATAAGGTTTCATTTAAACCCAAGGCCTTTTTCATTTAATTTGCTAATTAAAAATCTGCACACTAAATCATTAATGCAACTAGAGGAAACATTTGTTTTTCAATGTGGCTTAAATAATCATTTATACTCCCTTGTCCTGATGCTGATGCACCATATGCTTAGCAGTTGACCTCCTTTCAAATAGGCAATCATTCCCATGTTTTTTCTTAAAATAATGTTGATGAAAATGTGGTCTGCTTGTCTAAAATCTAACTTGATCCTCCTAAAAATGAAATAATTTTGGTTTACAACATCTAAACCACCACCACTGTGTATATGGCTGTATTTTGTGGAAACTCTGACACAACAATACAACCACTCAAATGTTTTTTTTGGCATAAACCCTTTAATTATATTATCAAAACAAAAGAAAAAAGAAAAAGATCTTTTAAAGTTTCTTGGAAGAGAATCTAAAAAAAATCAGAAAAATGAATTCAATTGAGATGTTCTGAAAGTTACAAAAACAAACTGGAGGAAATTAGTTGGCATGCATCGGCTCTGATCATGTAAAGCAACCTAAAAGCGTCAATTAGGCAGAGCTTTGGGTAAATAAAAGCCCTGAGCGGTGTATCTCACCACAGACCCTCAAACCAGCCATTACTGCAGACCACAACGCCTCTGATAGCACACTGTTTTAAGACCCAGCATTATGTGGGCAATAAGTTCCACAAACCTCACTGTGAGAGGAGAAGAGCATTAGATTAGCAAGTTCAGACAACATGCAGAAAAGAAGAAAATACCCTCAAAACTAGTATTTTTTAAAATATCCCTGGTTGGAATATAACTTCAATCTGCGGTCGACATGTTGAAAACTAATTATAGGTGAGACCAGGTGATAAATGGCTGGTGATGAATTGTAGCAGATAAATATTCCCTTATCAAAGATGGACTTGGCACCGACTCATGTTTAAAAGTTCAGAGGGACAGCCATGTGAACTTTAACCGACAGGAACAGATTTGATAGAATAAATGATTAAATATTGAAGCGTTTAAAAAAGGTTTATATACAAAGAATCATCTCTGATCTTTTTTAAATAGTTGCAGAGAGGCTTTTAAGAGATTAAATCATTCAAACAGCTGTTTGGCTCACTCCTCCATAGCCCTTTAATTGTCGATTCTGGATTCACAACGCTCTGATTTGTGAAATGATTTCTTATCACAAGTCAGGATGGTGACACGTGAAGCAATAGCTGAGGGTAAGAAAAAGGCAAAAATCTCTGTCAGAAGTGTGAGTGAAACAGAAAGACTAAACAATACTCCTTAAAAAGAATCTAAAACAGCCGAAAACAAGGGATAAGTAAATCTCAGCTCACACAGCTTCATTGACAAAATGCAGATATTCTATCTACAATTTTACCAATGTAACTACCATGTCCTTACAAGATATCAAAAGGAGCTTTGAAGGGTCTTCAAAAAGATGTAAACAATAAAGAAAAGCAAATGAAGAAGAATTCAGTGACTAATATACCCAAATGATAAGCCACATTTTAGTCCGTGCCATCAGGAACACTACAAAGCTACAACAGTACAAACACTAAAAATAAAAAGCAAAGGCCTCAGTCCTGCTGCCACTCACTCCAGTAACACCACTGACTCCCAGCATGCTCTCACTGCCCTCTGCTGCAGTGATGTCAAAGAAAAATTAAATATTCCACCTTAAACAAAATATATACTCTGCACCATGACCATATGTAGAGCTCAGTGGAACTATTTTTTCTCTCAACAATCTTCATTCCTCTCCCCGCTGAAAGAAATGGCCCGGAGAATTATGCGTCTCTCTGCGAAAAGTGCATTAGGCGGGGGGGAAAGGAAAGGAAAAAACAAGGCTCTTTTTGTCTGCAGCAGCCGAGGTTTTATCCCTGCATTGCAGAGCGTTGTCTAGCATTACAAATCTCAGGCCGGGCCTGGATGGACACAGGAGGGCTCTGCTGGCCTGCTCTCACTGTCTGCTGCCTTTACACTCTGCCATGCAAATAAACCCAAATGAGAGAGCAGCTGAGGAGGGAGAGCGAAGGAGATTGAGGGTTTGTTAGAGGGAAAAAAAGATGGAAGGAAGGAAAGGGGTGAGGATAGGGCGGCTGTAAAAAGGAAATGAAGAAATGTATGTGGAAAGTAAGGAAGGAAGGAAATGGTTGGTCTGAAGTAGTTGCATAGGACAAAAAGAGAGAAAAAAATCTGTGTGTGTTCAAGACAGAAAGAAAGAGAAAAAGAGTGGGTACTAACTGGCCGTTGGAGGGGTGAGGAATGCCCGGCCCTGGCAAAGGAGAGTGGGACGGAGGGTGGAGTATGTTCACATTGCTGCTGCCAGCTGAGCACATTCCCAACACACAGTCATGGAGACTTTTTAACCTACAGATACAGAAGCAGCAGCACAAGAGTTTTCTCACTGAGGAACAAAAATACAGGACCTACTGTAGGATTTATTTTCTGAAGCGCTGTAGAACAAGGCCTCTAAAATGACTCAAAGTGATGGTAAAAGTCATCTGCAGGGGGCAAAACAGAAATGTAGAAAATACATTATTTTATTCAGATTCTTTTTTGGGACATTTTTGTCTTTTTAATTCAGAGGTTGACAGCAGATTTAAACAGGGAGTAGACTGGAAACTAGACATGAGAGTCCACATATTTTCTGATAAGATAGAGGCAATACACTTAGTAATAAAAAAAAATGTTTACTTAAAAAACGAGGGTTATCTACTTCCTTTAGTAGTGTTTAAATAATTTGAATACATTGCACATATTGGCAGGTATAGCAATCTGTTTGACATATTGTATACATAATCTAAAACACATTCCTGACAGCATCTTTTAAAGTCTTTATAAAAGACATGAATTGGCTAAATAATATTCTCATTGTATGAAAATGTCAAAAATATATTTTAAATGTCTTCTAGTTAAACGTAAATAATAAAAACAATGTATTTTCTGACATCACTCATGTGTATCAGCTAATCATTTGGAAAGTACAATTTAGAGGTACTTTTATTTTACTAAAGTACTCTTTTTTTATGCTACTTTACACTTCTTTGTCACAATGTACTTTTTACTCTACAACATTTATCGGACAGACACTAGCTAATGGGCATATTAATATTTGACATAATTAACATTTGATTATTTTATACAATACGATATATTGTTATAGATTAAACTGTATACAGTTACTGCCTTGCCAATATACAATATTAAAATGCTGCTCAAATGTATATATTTGTACAATATAATACACTAATTTATCTTTTTACTTTAGCTGATAATACTTTTGACAATGAGTGTTGTTACATTGTAATATTTATTTAAGCACAAGGAACTAAATACTTATTTCCCCACTGTTCACATTACTTCAATGTTTTGATGGCAGTGTCCTACAGTGAGTGGTAAACCACACTGATAATGAGAAAAAAAACGTGAAGAAAATGACGAGCCGTTTGTCTTTCTAATAATTATTCAATTTTCCTAGAATTTCTCTGAGGGGTGTAATACGTGCACACGTGTCTTTCACTCAATGGTTTATCAACTGCTAACATTAAGCTCAGCTTTGATAACACACACATGCACACACACACACAGTTTAACTGATAAAGCATGAGCTCAATTTTGAATCAGATATTTCATACAAAACAAATGTAGACAGCAATCCAACATTTGTTGTATTTAATGACATTTAAGTACTGTTAAAAGTGCAATGCAACTATTTTTATATTTAAGTACAGTGCAGAGAATGTGTATTTTAAAAGTTAAACAAATAATTGATGACTCAAAAGTTATGGTCAGATTAACCATTTAAGAAGATAATTCTTAGTTGCAGCCCTAGTATAAAATAATAATGATAATATTCGCATCATTGTATATTCTTTTTGTTGTATTATTCTCATTAATATTATTGTATACTGTTAATAGATTAATAACTTATTGAACACACAACCTGCTCTCAAGGACACAAAGACACACTGCGGCCTGTATTTGTGTGACATCATCTCTCTTTGTGTCTCTAACAGTTAGCAAACGTGACCTGATGTGAGGTCAGCTAAACTGCAGCACACACAGCGGCCATTGTGTCTCCGTTTCTCCACCCACTCTGAGCGGGCACCACTTCAGCACCGACAGGGTTTGTTTTGGGCCGGGCAGGTCCAGTGTAAAAGTGAGTTAGTTTTATGTTAGGGTGGAGAGGAGGAGGGCGGTTGAATGGAGGTTGTGTGTGCATGTGTGTGCATGTGTGTGTGTGTGTGTGTGTGTGTGTGTGTGTGTGTGTGTGTGTGTGTGTGTGTGTGTGTGTGTGTGTGTGTGTGTGTGTGTGTGTGTGTGTGTGTGTGTGTGCTCCCCCAGGAGAAAAGAGGACTCCTAATCTGTTTTCCTGGCTCTTCTTTAAAGGGAGAGCAAGACACACTAGAGGCTCCCTCTGATCTGCTGCCCCATCCATCCCTCACTTTCTCTCTCTCTCCTCCATCCCTCCTTTCCTCGCCTCCATCATCTGTCTCTCGTTCCCTCTGCTTTTAGCCCTCGTTTTCTCGGCCCCCCGTCCCTATGCTCTCTCATCTGTTGTGTTGGCCCGCTCTGGTCTTTGTATGGCGACAGCCCCATCTCCAGATACTGCCTAAGAGCTCTGATTCCACTTAATCGCTCAGTTTTTTATTAGTTTTCCCTCGCAGGGTATTTTGTGTTCTGAATTGCGTTTATCTATTATGCTGTTTCAGATTTATTGCTTTAGGAGGCAGACTGTGTGGCACACTACCCACCAATACGGTACACGATGCTGTGATCTCTCTACGTCTGCCCCTCTTTATGCCTGTCTGCTTTCATCCCTTCAAAATTAAATGAACAAATACACAAGGAGGATCCTGTGCCACACTCGCTCACTCGTACTTTTTCTCTTTTACTTTTTTATTAGTTTTCTTTTATTGGGAGTCTCAAGCTCTCGGCTGCATTTATTTAGCATGCAGCAAAGCCCACAGGGGAAGCGTGTGTGGCAGCAATTTTTCGGATTGGTACTCTTCTCTTGGATCCATCTGTCCTGGCATCATTTGCGACTCATTGCTTTACTTTACCAATTTCACCAAAAAAAATGAAACTCACAGGTATGGGTTCCTCTGTGAGCACAGATGTCTGCCTTTGAAAGATTTTCTGAGATTAGCAGAATACTTAAAGCGGCTTAGTAATGACTGTGGCACCTTTAAATGACATTGTGTTCTGAAAGGGCAAAAATATACAGTTTAATATTCATTAATTGTGCGCTAATAAGGATTTGTAGCAAACAAACACTGATGCTCAGGTCATTTTGTCGCCATGGATTTTCCCATCAGTCTGAACTGTTTATTTCTACTTAACCACAAGACATGGCAGGCATTCTCAAAATATTTTTGCCCCAAAATGGCGGCATACCATCCCGGCCCTCCATTTTGTTCTCTCACTGACTCGAGTCTGGATCCTGCACCTGACTTGTTGGACCAGTGTTTGCATTTGAAAATACCCTCTCTCATGCCCCGCTGTTACTATGCATGCCTCTTCTAGTTATTGGTGACCACGAGTGCCGTTAACCTGCTGCACCAATGGGAAGGCCTGCTCTGACTGATGTCCCCTCCTTCTCCACTCTGCTTCCAGGGGCTTCCTGTGACCAGGGGGGAAACATGGGCGCTGGCCATCACCTCGACCGAATCCAGAACCAAATGAGATGGAGACTCCGAGACTCAGAGGGATAGAGGAAACAGAAACAATGAGTGACGGAGGATGCAATAAAATACATTTGATTTCATGAAATGATAATCAAGACAAAGCAAAAAAACATGTAGATGACCATGTGGACAGAAACAGCTAATTTTTAGGATGATAAAAGACAAAAAGAAATATCAATATTCATGACCCTGTCCCTTCCATCTAAATTCAGCACCCTCCCTTCTCCCTCCCCACCCAAATCCTCCCTCCTCCTCCTCACTTCCTCTCTCCTCCATTGGGTGGCAACACTTGGTAGGGCACATGGTGAGACAGCTGTTGCAGGGCAACATGGGCATCTGTGGTGCTACATAGAGGAGAGGGAATAGTACAGGGGGTGTGGGGGGGTGTTTGTAGGGGGCGCAGACGGCATCAAGAGAAGGAGATAGTACCCAGTCTCTGTCCTGTGTACATATGTGTTTGTGTTTGAGTGTGTCCTAAAGTTTCAGGGATTATCATTGGCTTTATGTGGAGAGGTGGAGAGGTGTTTTGGGGACAGACAAGAGAGAGAGAGGAGTGTGAGAGAAGGAACAAGAAGGCATCTCTTCTTCTTCTACTATGCCAAGCTGTTGATGAAAAGTAGCACCTGTCCTCAAAGCTATGACAGAACCAACATTACCATAAGAACACTGGGATGGGCTGCTCTAAGATGAGTTACTGCCACACACACACACACACACAACACACACACACACACACACACACACACACACACACACACACACACACACACACACACACACACACACACACACACACACACACACACACACACACTCACACACACACACACACACACACACACACACCACACACACACCACACCACATTCTGTCTTTCTCACACATACGCATACTACAACCCCCCCCCACTCTTTAGAGGGAATGGGCGTTTTCCCAGGGTTATTATCACATGCCAGGTGCCCCCCCCCTCTCCCTTCATATACACTCACATACACCTCACCCCCACCCATTCCTCTCCCAGTACCTACCACACACCCTTGCCATTTCTCTCTCCCCCAAAGCGCCAGCGCAGCCCCACCTTGTGGTGCCAAAGTGGGCAGCCTCTGCCTTGGCGTAGCCTGGGCCTTCTGGTGCCCTAGATAGCTGCGTGTGTGTGTGTTTGTGTGCGTGTGTGTTCGTGAGCACTGGCCCAGCTCTGTGCGGACACAGCCAGCCCTTTAAACTGTGTCAAGGCTCCAGATGCTGGGAGAGACTGGGATTAACACAGGCGTTTGTATACAGGCACATACACACAAACAGATATTCTCTCAGCCCATATATTGCATCATACTTTACATGTTTTGACCAAAGCCTGAGTAAGTGTTATGGATAAGGAAATGTAAAGGGATGATAGGGAGAAAATCAAATATGGCAATATTGTTGACCAAATATCTTGGTATAGCAGTGATATTGTAGGGTATATTATTATTGGTGCTTTCACAAAATCTTAACAAAATGGCTTTCTTGATAAATAATCATAGGTTATTTGGATACAATGCTGATGAAAGTGTGTACCTGAACAGACTTGTAAGTTCAGAAACACATCACTTTACTGTTATGTATTGTTTAAAAGCTGTAAAAGACACTTATACCTTATTATGACCAACATCTAGGACTGTCTCATATTGCAATTTCATAAAATATAAATGTATTGTCCAGCCAAGGAACAAAACACAATACTTGTGCTTGCTTTATAATGCTTTTAGAAATAAATTCACTTTCAGAGCAGCACACAGCTACCCTTTAAGCTTATACGGACCCTTTTTTATAGTATTAATAAAAAAAGAACAGATCAAACACAGAAATATACGAGACCTGATACAAAGGTATCAGAGATCCGATGACGAACAGTGCTGGCAGTGCTGAGATGATGCACTGATGCCAACACTGCACCTCAGAAAGTGCTTTTTGGATTAGGCAGACAGAGAAAAGGACCTCAGAGACCTGACATACACACACACCCCAGTGTCCGTACACTAGCCCTTTAGCAGCATGCCACTACCCTGAGGGCATGAATGCACACGGTCACACACACACTGATATGCAAAGACACACACGAATACCAACCAAGTGTCCACCTACTGTTTCTTTAGTAGCGTGCCACTGCCCTCAGGGTGTGCACGTTTACACACACAAATACATTCACACAGACACACACATTCCACTGGTGATACTGACATCACCGCAACTGAACTCATTGAAAAAGGACTGAAGTGATGTGAATGATAGCGAATTACCAAGACAGTCCCCCACGAACTAGCAAAGGCTACAGACTGCTAATTACAAGTATGCAAGCATGTGTGTCCAAGTGTGTGAAAAAGAGAGTGTGAGGGAATGTTTTCTTGCATCTCTCTCTCTCTCTCTCTCTCTCTCTCTCTCTCTCTCTCTCTCTCTCTCTCTCTCTCTCTCTCTCTCTCTCTCTCTCTCTCTCTCTCTCTCTGAGCAGTAGTTATGGAGTGTTTGCCATTGCAGGGAGCTGCTTTGGCACCGTGCCCTAATTTAGGCGAATTAAAAAGCACTAGACAGGCCCCTTTGTGGCACCGTGCGCCCGCTTTAATCTCCCCACGCCTCAGCGGGCACCCACAGCACCAGGAGTGGGCACGGTGCCCACATGACCCCAGGCAATATGGAAATCTCCACCAAAAATCCTAACTAAGCGCCGAGCCCTGCCCCTGGTGCGCACAGACATGCGCAAACCGATGCTATCACACACACTCACCCACATGGTGCAAGGGGTACAACACCCAGCTCACAATGGTGTTCTACTCACACACAGTTACTTACACATTAAAACATGAGAAAAGTCATTGCAGGCTGTTCACATATAGTAGTTACATCTCTGAAATACACACATACAAACACACGTGTGGTAGTTTCAGGGCGCAGCAGCATGAAATGAAATACACACGCTGTTGTCCCTGTTGTACACAAACTCACACACTCACTTTTCCACTCATCCAAAGTTAGTGTGTGTTCTTTTTGAAGTGTAGGTGTAATGCTTGTCATGAGGTCATCCATCAGGGCTAATGAAACAGGCAGACCCTGACACCGTCTCACTGGGCAGCACCGCTGGCGCCACAAGCTAACTCAAGGAGAAATGGACTGATTTAATTACACAGCAAAAGCATGCACACACACAGGCACACTCACTCACACATAAACACACCTGAGCACATGTACACAGAGAGAACATGCCATGAACACATGCACACACACATACATACTTTGCATACAGGTACATAATGATTTGTAAAAAATGCAATCCCCTACAGAAATACACACATTAAAAAGCCAAATGTAAGAGTGCACACAAACGACTCGCACACACACACGACTTGCAACACTCCATCAAAAATGTCCATTAGCCACTTCTTGCCAAAACCAAGGCCTGCCTAGCTAGCCAACTGGTGCAACCTTTTAAAGTAGATGAAAACATATGAATTCAACATGGATGTTAACCTTCGCTGTTAAAAAAGAACTCACTGCACCATCATGGTGATAATAAGTTGAGGTGGACGTGTTATCGGTAAAGAAAAACTCATTGAAGGCACCATTAGCGAGCAGGCTGCGCCACCACACTGCAGGTTCACAATGTTCCCTTCCCTAAAACAAAGACCCACTTTGGCCCTGGAACAGGACGCACTCCCATCCCTCTCTCTCTCTCCCTCCCTGTCCATTTGTCTCCCTACTGGTTTCACTTAATAAGCTTCAAAGGTTTCTGGGCAACGTGGCTTTCAAAAAAAAATAAAAGTTACCATGGCATTTTTTTGGCACAGGGCATCTTCCCTCTTGCTGAGGATATGGGGTTGCCATGACACCGATGGGCACCTTATAAAGCATACAATTGTATAAGTGTGTGAGTGTGTGTGTGTGTGATGGACATTTTGTGCCAACCTCGGCTAAATGCTTAGACACTGGTAGGAAACCCAGGACAGCGGGAAAGCCGGTGACAGAGTTCAACTTTAAGCGCCAACTCAACTCAGACCACTATTCCCCCAATAAAATAGAAACAAATAACCAGTTCTTCGACATCCATGATGATGTCTTAAAAAAAATAGTTTTGTCAGTCCAAAACACAAAGGTATAGTTCAATATAAGACAAAATCTCAGTTTTGAGACTGAAAACATAATTTTGTCAGAATGAAATACGATTAGTCAATTATTAAAAATACATGACGATTGTTTTTGGTACGGCGTCGTTGCAGCTCTACCTCCAACACACAATCAAATGCAGACACTACTCTATTCTTCTACTATATTCTGTTCTCTTCGATGGATTTAATCCTACGGTTTTAATATTCTTTTAACTGTGTATCTGTGAACATAAAATAAAAAAAGCCTTTTTTTTTTTAGAGATGAACAATTATTCAATAATAAACCCAACAACAAAAGAACTGGGAGTAAACAGCATACATGCTTTTTCCTCAAAGAACACTCTGTGTTTGTTTTGGTTAAACTTACCCCAGAGGCCCAAATCCAAATGCTAACTTTAAAATTGGCTCTGGATTTACACTGATGGTTAATGTTTTCTTGCTGGCATCTTTCTTTGTCCTTGCTAATGTCTGTGTGTGTGTGCATTTATTTAGTGCAATCCCATCCAAAGTTACAGTAAGTGCAGAAGTAACTTGAAATAACTAATCAGCAGAATACACAATTAAAGAATGTGAAGGTATGAGCCACAGCCACATCCAAGGCTAATCATATTCTGAGTGTGTCTTTTGTATAAAAGTAATGACTGAAACTATAATCCTGTTCTCTCCCTGGTAGTCCAATAGTCCCTTGACCTCAAAGTTGTATTTGTGTAGTGAAACAACAGTTTTGTTTCTGCAATCTCTGCAATTGAGCCTCCACTAATGTGAAATGAGTTTGAGCCGTGAACAACTGCAGCATGTTCCTAAAGTTGGCCAACTCTTCGCACACAGAGTTTGAATAAGGGCCGAATGACCAAAGCCCTTTCTTCCTTTTTTCATTTTTACATTTCTACTTACTTTTTCCAGTAAGGGCGAGACACGTGCTTTTGTTAATTCTTACTTTCTATTCAATCCAAAAACTAAAAATATAATCATGATGTTAAAAATAATAATTATGGTAAAAAAAGAAAGGAAAATTAAACACTAATTGACGATATTCAATCTTATCAGTTTGTTGGTTCATTTTGTGATTAGGAAAAATAGGGTTGCTTCAATTTTAGGGAAATAATTAAAAATAAAACAAAAAATCATGGTTTACATTTTGTACAATCTTGTTATTTTCATGGGTGAATTGTAAAAATAAATGTCATTTGGGCTCTACATGCTCTCATACATTCATCAGTGCAGTCGTATGGACAGGGCCTCTAGTGGCCTCTAGTGGTTTGTGTATGATGTTACTATGATGGTACAGATCCACGGGACCCTGCACATGTACTAAAGCCATACTAGTACTTATTATACGCATCATACACTACATATGAATCATCAGCACAGCTCTAGCTGTCAGTATTAACAAGTATCAACAACAACCATAATATATTAATAGGAAACTTTACAATATATTTTTCACCGGGTTTTACTTTGTAATCATTTTGATGCTTATACCCAAAATCTACATCCAAATGTAATTTGAGATGAGTTTTTTCTTTTTTTGTTGAAATTGTTCTGGAGCTGTTTTATCACCTTTGTCAGCTATACAAACTGAACTACAACAATACAATTATTTATGTTATGACATTAACTGTGTATCACATACGAATGCACATCCCAATATAGAACAAATATATACAATTGTATTAATGAAATATTTGTTAAACAGGAAAAATAATATATCAAAATATGAAATCTGCTGAAAAAAACGTTGCTTCCTTTTTATGCCGTGCACATTTTTTTTATACTTAAATTGTTATATAAGGAGCAACACATAAGGTAATGGACTGAGCTCATAACAAAACAAAGAGAGCTTTTCTATTTAGGGAGATCGAAAATTCCGTTATTCAAAACAAAGTTTAAAATGTTGCATCAGAGAAAGACTTTATCACATACCAGAAGATCAATCATGTGCAGTGTAAACGGCACACCGGGGATATGACAAATCAGCTTTTAAATATTAATAATGAATATAAAATGTTTTCCTCTGTGTTTGTTCAATTTGTTCTTTGCCCGTTGAGTTGATTGTTATTCTTTTATTACTCTTTCAAAGCTTAGTGTGACCTTTCTCAACCACGATCAGCTTGGACTTTGCCAAAGCCTGCTCCAGAAACACTGCATTTATAAAGACAGGATAAAATGATCTTATCAATTAGAATGATTTGAAAAACAATTGTTGGTTTACATTTTCAACTTTCCTAAAATTAAACAGTTTAACTTTTCTGGTTGAATGGTTATCTTAGATGAGACCTATAGGAGGAAAATTAGGATTGGAAAGGCTTTGGGAAATAAGTTGCAGTGGACATGTGCAGTCCTAATCTCTGTTTGGCTTTGTTTCACCCTAGCAATATAAAACACCCTACAGAGCTCAGGTCATATAAATTGCCTCCCCCCCAAAAAGTCCCTCCCTGGGTCCCAGAGCATGAGTTTAATAGTTATTCCCATTAGCCCGTACAACGCCTGCAAAAATAAAATAGCTGTTTGTCTGTTGATCTGTTTACGCTCGCCTGAGGAACTTTCCAATCGAAGGAGCCAAGACTCCAGAGCAACAAAAAAAAAAGAACACAGACAAAAAAAACTCGTTCTCTCTCCCTCACAGCCAAAGTGGACTTATTATGTTACTGATGGCTGAATTCCCAGTGTGGAATTAGGACTTTGAGCTCCGATAACGTTCCTGAATCCCAGCACGGTGCTGCTTTTACTGGTGGTGGTCACACACAGCTTTCGGTCTTGCCCTGAGCCAAACCAGCCGAGGAATTAGTCATTAATAGGGGGACAACTTCAGACGGCTACTGTTTCCCATACTGAATATAATTATACAATGATCTTTTTTGATGTTGTGTAGGGGCTCAGAAATGTTTCTCTCTGTGTTTTTGAGTCTGTGTGAACAGTTCTCAACCAAATCTCTCCACCGTTTTCCTTCATTAGTGTCAGTGTTCACCTGTCTCACCCTCTCAAAAGCTTCCAATCTAGAAAATATCACTTGGGTTAGCGTTTCTAAGTAACCTCCTGTTGTTTCCCGCCATTAGCAGCAGAGCCCCTTTGCTCCCGAGTTGCCATAGTAAAACAATAGTCTAGTGTGAATCTTCCAATCTCCTAAATGTTCGCTAATCTAATGAGTGCGGTGGGGATATTAAGCAGATTGCTGAGCATTACGTTTTACCATTAGAGACACCGCTACCAGCTATTTCAGCACTTCTGGGCTTTTTTCCTCCAAAGCCCCCTCCTCAAAAATCAGATTTTACCATTATTTCTCCAGTCTGATCCTATCGGCCTGCTGCGTCTTGGGTAGATTATGATTTGGCATGAGCGAGAGTGTGGTTACTGCTGAGTGTGGGAGGAAGTGCGTGGGAGTATGTGTGAATGTACATGCATGTGTGTGTCTGCGTGTGTTTGATAATAACAAGCCAAGTTAATAAAGGGAAACAATTAGGACATAAAAGATTGACATGGCCCACAGATTTTAATACTCTCGTCTGTCTTAATGAAATCCATTCCACTATATGTGCTTCTCACACACACACATACACACAGTCATTATAGTGGTCTCATTGCTTCCCTCAGGCTCTCCTGACAGGTGTGGCTCCCACACACAGAGATAAACATTCACAAAAACACACTCACGCTCACACTCACACTCACACACACATACACACAAGGCCCTACAGGGCATTTTCCCTATCCTGGGACTGCACAATGGGCACTTTGTACACCCTCCAAACTCCCCACCCCAGCCTATACCATCAACCCCCCACTGGCTTCCAGCACATCCCTCTTTAAATGGGAGATTATGCAAATGAGCTCACACCACCGCCGCACCCCACATATAAGTGATGTGCATTCAATGAAAACTATAGTCTGTCTATGGGAGCATGTATGGGAGTCAGCACATGAATGATTCTCCTCAGTGAGGGACGGATGTGGCCTAAATACACGTCCCAGGTGTTTGAAACATACAAGTATATTTCTGCCATTAATCACAAGCTGCAGTGCTTGGTATGTTGGTTTTCATCATCATCTTTTTTTTTTTCTTGTTACCTCAAATATGTGTTGCAAATGTATTCTTACACCACTAAAAATATTTTTGCGGCTTGCAGGCAGATCTCTGGACTCACGGCTAAGATAATAAAAGACATTTCTCTGATCTGTAGCAGCTGTGAATGGACTGATGGAATAGCGCTTACAATATGGTGCTCGGAAAAATCGGATTGAACAAAACTCAAAAATGTGTGCCATATAAAAAGGAATCCCAGTGGTAGAAGTATCCAAACTAACAAGAAAAAAGTATTATCATTCAAAGTAAAATAAATACTCGTTATGCAGAAAAACAGACCCTATACGCGTTATATTATGTTAGGATTGTTGAACATAAATACCATAATTGTATTAGTACTATTATTGATTTTTAAAGTCGAAATATGACTGGTTGAAATCTAACTAGTGACTTAGCATAATAGATAAACGTGTAATCATTCATTTATAATGTGATCAAACTATGTTTTACCTGTAAAATAGTAATACAAAAATAATTATTGAAACTATAACTGTTAAATAAATGTATTATGGAAATATTTTTCTCTGGAAAGAGTGGCATGAAATAAAAAACATTTAAGTAAAATAGAAGTACTTAAATTGCACTTGCAGACAGTAGTTGTAGTTGGCTACTTTCCACTACTGGTGCAAGAAAGTAAGCTGTTCCTTTACTTTGTACAAAGGAAACATTGTATATAAGTAAAAGCCCAACATTTTAAAAAAAGAATACAAGTATTAGCAGTAATATGGAATTAGTATTGGAAGTATAAGTATTCCTTATACACACAAGTCTGCTAATCACTATCATTGGTATGTATCTATACATTATGCTATTGGATTTGAATTAGTGCTGCCTTAATATGGTAAGGTCGAGCTACATTTATATAATATTGGGTAAATTATAGAAATGCATTGTTTTTTATAACTCGTAAAAACCATGATCTAGTTACTACAGCTGTAAAAATAAATAGAGTAGAGGACACCCTCGATATACATACGACACCATGTTTCTCAGGTAAAGTCTGACAACAATGCAGCACAAGTGGTAAACAAACCATGGGGTGCCGACTCAAAGAGACAGATCTCTGTGCAGACATAACATACTGGAGATGGACATGCGCATGTACACAAACACACACCGCAGGCTTGTTATATACAGCAGTTAGGGCCGAGGTCAGGCCGGGACACAGGTTACCACAGGGTTAAAGCCTCGTGCACATGAGAAAAACAGCAGAAACAGATTTAAGAGAGAGGTGGATGCCAAGAGTGCCATCTGCTTGAGTTACCCCCCTTTCCAGTTTCCTCTCTCTCCTTTCCCATCCCTCCCCGGCTTTCTCCATCTTTGTTTCTCTGCACATTCCCCCGTTCAAATCTCCCACTAAAGCCACATCCATATTTCGTCAACAGCTAAATATTACCATTCATTATTTGTTTTCCACACTGCTCCAGCTCTGATAATAAACCAAGATAGTATAGATACAGGGACGGTTGTGGGCGTGGGGAGAGGGGGGTAAGATAAGTCAAAATCTGGCAACCGTCTCAAGTGTAATGACACCTCCATCTCTATGGAAAACCATCCCCTTTTGTCTTCACTTGCATGGGAGCTCTTTCTTTTTACTGTTTTGTTCCCAGAAAATCCATGGAACATTTGCCAACATTTTTAAGAGCTGCGAAAAGCAGGATTTTTTTTCTGCTGTTTTTTTTTAAGTCTTCCACCTCGCAGGTGTTTCTTTTTAAGGCGTGCTCGACAATGCCAAGCTCGTCTTGGCTCGTCTTGAATGCCGCAGGCCTCGGGGGGAGAGGAAAAAAAAAACCGAGGTTGGAGAAATCTTATTGATTAGCAGTTGTCGCTTCCCTTTTCTTTATCTCGCTATGGCTCTCCTTTTCTGCCTCACTCACTCTATCTCCACACACTTTTCAAGTGTTGATAGGGGGATGAGAAACCTTTGTAGGACAGCCCAGAAAAAAGAGAGCAAAGTAAATCTTAACTATAACTTAAAACCTTCTGCTCTCTCACAGGAGGTGACAGGACTTGAAGTGCTACAGAACAAAGCTGCAGCCTAAAGTGACACTTTTTAAATCTTGTCTAAAGAGTGTTTAATCATAAGACTGTATTTTTAAGCGCGCATGGAGTTCACGTGTCAGAGATTCTCAGAAAGTCCAACTTGCCCGCGGCCTGAATGTTTGGCTTTTATAAAGCTGAATCTAATTTCCCTCAGACCTTTGGGCTAAACACTGGCTTCAAAGATGCCGTCAAAACTGATTTATGACGCACGCCTACATATAATACAGGAAATGAATCTGAATAATCAATCTTTTCTTATTCTGATGTGCTCATGTTTGTCCGATTAGCATTCTGTGGTTAATTGACACAATTGCAGCCAAAGCTCGGTTCATTAATGGTAAAACAGATTGCTGCTCGTTAGAGCCACCATGTGGTGCAAACACAAACAGCAGCCATCTTTGTGAAAAGTGAAGTTGATGACTGTGTAAGCTGTGTTTAGTCTTAACAAAATGTAATGTAAAAATGAATAACTACAATAAGTAATAATAAAACCTTGTTATTGCCCTTGAGAAAAAAAATTGACTTAGTCTTTTTTTTTTAATTAGAGAAGGGGGAGACAGAATAAACAGGTGGACTGCCAGTTAGGATCAGTGATACGCCGGCTGGATAGAAAGAAACACAGGACAAGAGGGAGGGGGGGGGAGCTCAGATAGAGGGATGAAAAGAGGGAGCCAGGAAAGAAGTACCATCTGTTTTTTAGGGACAAGGAAGATAAAAATGTGAGCAGTGCTCTGAGGCAGAGTGTTAGAGACTCAGGGTGCGAGAGGACTCTGCGTACAGGGGGAGGAAACTACAAGGGGCAAGGAGAGGTAAGGGAGAAAGGGCAGATAAGAGGGAGGCAGACAGATGGAAGACAGGAAGATGAGAGAGGGAGTGAGAGAGTGCGACAGAGGAGAGGGGACCAGAGATTGGGCCTGGCAGCGGTGGCAGCGCACTGGGCACGCTCACACCGGGAAGGGACATGACTCGACATGCCGGCTCAGCCCAGCTGGGTCAACGCTCTGCACTGCCATGTTGTTTTGGCTTGGTGCTCTCTCCCCCCTACAAACACACACACATGCACAGACACACGCACAGACACACACACATGCACAGGCGCACCAACAAATCCAGTTACCCAAAGCTCGCTCCCTCTTCCTCTCCCTGTCTCATATCTAGACACTCACTCACAGGCAAGCGCACACAAGCTCACATCCAAAATGTCATGGTTTTGGCTAGAACCGGCCAGGCGGGCGAGGGCCTTGGACTAATGGAAACGCCAAACTCGTTACTCTAACGCTGGGTGACAAGGGCACCTTGGGCTGCAGATGTTCCTGCTGATGACAGATGGAGCCTGGCACTGCCAGGGGACAGTGGGCCAGGCCTGCGCCAGCTCCATGCCACCTGCACCCCTCCTCTGTACCCATCCACACAAACTCAAACATGCACACACTGCCTCGCTTTCTCACTTGGCCTATCTCTCTTGAACACTGGCGCACTGCTCCCCCCTTCTTCCCCCCTTTCTACCCCCACCCCCTATGTGTCTGTCTGTCTCTCTCTCAATCACTCTTCCTCTTTTACTCTCACACACACTGGCATGCTCCTCTTCCTCCTGTGCCCACTGCGAGGATGACTGTTTGTGGACAGATATCTATGACACTGGCACAATGTGTTGGATAAATTGCGCCTGTATTGGTATTGATCCTTTTACCAAACAGAACGGACTTCATGTCTATAATTCAAGAAAAGGAAATTACCAAAACAGTTTTTTTTTAGATGTCCACCGCAGCATCCTAATGAGCTTCGTATCTAAACGAGTGAGAAATGTTTGTCATGAATTCTGTCAGTGTTATCCAATGACAGAGAGTATTCCATAGCCATTTTCACTTTTGAGCAGAAAGTGGATTCCAGATCAGCTAATGCATGATGGTGACTGTGTAATGATATCATTTATCTTCATCGAAGTGGTGACAGGCTTCTGGAGGTGATTCGCAGGCCTGGCTCAAAGAGACTGTCCACCAGAATAATTTGATGATGCTGTTAGACGCCAGATTACCAAAGTGTGCTCAGCTGTAATTTTGATGATGGTGGTATTCACGAGGCGTCTGCTTCCTTGAATGTCACCAGTGACGCTTTCTCAATGTGTCACTATGTGAAGAACAGAACATTTATCCAGCCTATCTTTAAGAAATGTTATGTGTATTTAATTATTTATAGCAAGCCACTATAGCACTTCTCACTTCTGATCAAACGTTAAAGAAAAATATAAAGGGTTTTGGGCCGGAGTAGACGGACACATGAGGAAGACAGAGGGAGGTAAATCCAGGGTTCACATCAAAGTCTATTTCTCACATCAGATTCTGGAAATGTGTTTGCACTGCCATGCCAGCTACAAATCCAGGCACATCAACTATCAGTCTGCAAATCCAAGTGTTGAAAGAACATCAAGACACCAGAGATTCATATGTTTGCCAAAGTTTTGTCTCCAGCTCGGCCCGCTGCGATCTTTCCCACTGTTGGAATTTGTGGACTGTGATATTGAAGTTCTCTGTGATTAATATGTATTTTGACATTGAAATCTTCTAGAGGTTCCGTGAGTGGGAGACAAAAATGTGCGTGACCATAAGCAAAGTTTCATTGGAATTTGTGAGGGTAAAGGACATGTAGAACATTGTAATGTTAGACCCTTTTTTTATGTGCTACGTATGACCACTTTTTCTGTGGTGCAGCCCCCTCCTCTTCACTTTCACCACTCTTGCATCAAGCCCTCCACCCCTCCCTTTGCCCACTTCATCCAAAAACCATGTGTGGCGTGTCATTTCAACTCCCTCCACGCTGAAGAAGGGCCCCTAACAAAACAAAACAATTATCTCTACCCTCGTTAAGACCTGGCTTGCATCCCCTCTCCCTCTTTTATTCCCCTCTTTCTCCTGCTGGACCCGGCCTCCACTCTTTCCCTTCCGTATAGCTGTCTCTGTGACAATAAGTTGAGCTGAGGGTCTCTTAAGTGCTTCTGGAGTGGAGCGTTTAGCTGATTTTAGGCTTCATGTTTCTTTAAAGGCCAAAGCAGGAGCAGAGGCGCACAGAACGGCTGTGGCTGGGAGAGAGTGAGGTGCCCATGAGAGAAACATTAAGAAAAAGACAGGAGAGTAAAGCAGTGCAATGGATGGTTGTACTTGTAGTGGTACTAGCCGAGGTGGGCGGCGGTGAAGGGGAATGGATGGTTTGGCAGCGGGCGGTCTAGCAGGTTTCAGCGTGCCAGCTCTTAATTACTTTAATTGGAGTCATTAGCTAAGTGAGCATGAGAGACATCACCTGCATGGCATGCAGGACCGCACCTGCCACAGCGACATTGCGATCATCATCACACTGCAGCAGAGGGTTGACTGACAGCTCAACACTCAACCATAATGCTGCCACACTGAGGCTTCAATCAGAACGAGTACAGTCAGACAAACAACGCAAACAAACACACAACTAAATATTCAAATTTGTTATCTGCAAGTAGGTGTTCTCGATAAAAGGTCTGTCTTTCTCATCTACTTGACTTACAGAAGCAAATTATATATCAACCAAAATAATATATACTTTATACATTACAGTTAAATAGATTTTTTTTAAATTAGGTTTATTGATTACATTCTTATATATTTAGCGAAATACCACTCTTTTAGTCTTTGCTGGATATAGAACAATAGAGTTAATTACCATATATTAGAAATAACTGAACCAGAACATTTAATCAAACATCATGTATTATTTCTCAAAGCATATTCAAAAAGGTAAAAAGGTATAATACTTATAGTAAAAAATTAAAAATAATATATATATATATATTTGAGTTTTTCATTTATTTTTAAGCAGTTTTTAAAGATACTCTAAAACTTTTTAGCTTTCTTTAATCAGTTAATCAGTCCAATATGATATTATTGAAAATGATATCAAGTGGGCAACTTCGAAAGCTTAAAATATAAACTTCCTTTTAAAAAGATTTGCATGGTATTTTTTCAATAAAAAAAGAATTCATAATCGCCAGTCTGAACAGAAAGAATGAATGCCGAAAGCTCAATATAAGGACCTGACTATTGTGTTAAGAAAGCCTTAAGACATACAACATTTTTATCCTAAACATTAGTTGCGTAACTTTGAGCAGGGTTAGTAGTATACCACATAAACCACTGTAGGATGTGTATCCAATGACAAACTTTGATGTTGTCCACATCCGCAGGCTACACCTTCCTCTGTCCTGCTCACACCCAGCACACAGCCTGGCAGGCGGGCTGGCAGCCAGGCAGAAGGCTGGCAGGCTGAGCCCGGGGCCCCATCTCCTGCAGAGCCAACTCTGTCCAGCTGGTCCAGACTAACACCACAGCGAGTGATCATGTAACAGCGTAACAGCGTATCAGTGGGGCGGGAGATGTTAGCTGTGGTCAAGACACCATCACACCTAGGGCCCACACCTACAGCACTAAACCTGCACGAGGGGGATTTAGGTGAGGGAACTCTGTCTGGTTTATGACTTAACAGGCCTATCACCATCCCAGTTTCGCTCCTGAGAGTGCATGATGGACCCCTGTTCGCTCTCATTTGCTGATGCCAGATCTATGAGTCTGATCCGTAGTCCAGTCTGGTTCGATCTAACATGGTGGAGAAGCACAAAATAGAACAGCCCCACACAGCCGGGGAAACCTGATGGACCTTTCTCTCCCTGATCTATTCAGCAAGTTAGCTTAGCACCATTTGGTATACGCACAGCTTTTACATACAGAAGGACAACCAGAAAAACACAAGATGTATGGCATCAAAGTGTAACCTGGGAATATTTGTTTTCAAGCCAATTACCAAATCCCAAAATAACCACACTTCACGGTTAATTAACTGTATCCGCAGTCTAGAGAAAAACATTTCAAAGTAAAACTTTGATGTAAACGTGCAGGTCTCAAATTCTATAATCTATTCACTTTCACCTTGATACACCTTGATTGAACTGATATAGTTTGAGCCCCCCCACATCACACACACCTCCCAACCATTTCCATGTCTGACAGTTAAAAGGCCTACACACAGAGAGAAAGAGCAGGCAGCTCATTGTGCGTTTTAAAGCGCTAACTAGGCCACTTAGCACCCCGTGACGCTGATCTGATCCCCGAGGTGCTGAACTTGGCAGCGGGCCCTCCTCCTTTCGCTCCTTCCTTTCCTCTCGCCATGGGAACCAGGCCATCCTTAATGACGCAGGAGTGCTCCGCCGGATCCCACAATGCAAAGGGGCTGACATCTGTCTTGCTAAGTGGTGCACTCTCTTGTGCACCTTGTTTGTTCAATCAACAACCCCCCCCCCCTTCTGCTTCCCCTCCCATCACTATGCCCATTTTCTTATTTATCTCCTTTGTTTTTTGTTGTGTTTTTTCTTTAATACAAATTGACAAAAGATTTAAACATGAGTGGAACAGAGTTCGGAAAGAATAGATAGCGAGATCATGATTCAGGACAGAGCACCGACACACAAGTGTATATTAGCCTATTATAAATATTAAGTGCGGTATTGTATAATGGCCGAAATGTATACAAATTCACAACTCAGACTTCACAACCTTAAATACTATGAGGAATGAGAGTTGATGAAGCTGAATTTCATCATCGTCAAGATGGATGTATGAGCCTCACAACCTCCACCATGCATATTTCGATAAAGACAAGTGCCTGATTAAAAGTGGCCCCTAATTCTTCATAGTTAAGACCTGGGCAAATATTTGTCCCATCAATCTTGGAAAATATAGCCATCAACCCAAGATGTTAATCACATGCTAATGGAATCCAAGGGACTCAATGCACCCCCGTAGTGCAATGAACGCTTTCACTTTTTCAGAAAGCCCACGTGAATGCAAATGGCCATCTAAACAGTCATTTTGACAACATGCCAAGGCATGGTAAAGAGCCCCCTTCTTTATGCTCCTCTGGGAATGTATGTAGGGATGTGTGGGATGAGTTCACTTTACCAGGCCCAGGTGCCAGGATATAAATGAATAATAGGTTTTATGGGCCCTAACTGAAAAAAAGCACATACACACATAATCACACATGCCTACTCGCTGAAGTGCATCTGTGGTGAATGATGTTCAAATTCCCACAACTACGCTGAAAAGAGATTGGGCATGAGAATAGGTGGTTCCTATACATAATTCAGGGGGGCCATGCTGAAACAATTATGTTTGCTTACTGCTAAGTACCCGTGCTCAATAGCTCGTTTGCTCTCTAGTTTCAGATGTAAGTGCTATGTGCTAAAAGTCGGTGGAACAAGGCTTTTTAATAAAATATAGGAGCTGATACTTGAGCACTTGAATACAAGAGTGAGTGGAAAAAAAACAACAAAAGCTCTTCATGTTTTTACTCGAGCTTTGCATGCAAACTAAATAGCACTTGGAAATGTAACTAGTGTTGGTGAAAAGCTAATTAGCATTGCCAGGCAAAGGGAATGTGGACAAATAGGACATTTTAATGACAATATTATACAGATCACAATATTTCAGTTTAGATTAATCTAAACACGGTTTGAACAGTAACACAAGTCCAGTGTGGACAGCTCCATCTGTTGCAACAGAAAATTGCATGACCAAAATATAGGTCACTTTGTCATCTATCAGTGGTGGAATAAACACCAGAATATTTGTATCTGAATAACACATTCAGACTCATTAACAAACACATACACATATGTAAATAATCATTACAACTGTCAACATTTATCCCATATATTAGAAAGAATAGTGTCCATGTCTTAGCAGTGATTGGATGGAGAAAAAGGTGTCAATCCAAATGAGAATCTTTACTTTCCCCTCTATCCCCTGATTTTAACAGCAGCATTGCAGTTACAGATGTGCGAGAGCTGAAGCTTCAGCACTTTTTTCCTCTCGACCCGTCTCACACTTGCACTCCTCCACCACCATCACCTGCTTCAGCCGGACCTGGGCTCCACAGCGCAGGGGCACAGCCACATTATGAACTTTGGACGGGGAGCAGCGGGAGCAGGGGGCCCGGTGGTGGAGGGCCCCTGTCGCAGTTCCCAGCCCGGAAAACTCCCCAACGGATGGGACGAACAGCGAGCTGCACTGGCCGAAACACAGCCTGTTGTGCACCGTCACCGTGTCGCATCCGTCTGCCGTCACACGCTGGGAGGATGACAGAGAACGGTAAGATTAGGCAATATTGTCAGAGTTAATTTACCTCTGAGGTTGTAAAAATCAACAATATTTGTTTATGTAGCTCCACACCATTACAGCTAATCCTCCACCAGAGCAATAATTAGCTTTATGAGTAAACAGACTCATTGCCACTGAAAAATAAACACTTCATAACAAAGCTATATTCTATTCAACTGTGTGATAATGTTCTTTATCTGGAACTGACACTGGCACTGACATCTATTAGATAGATAAAGGAAATAAAATCCTGGTGTAAGACATTATATAAAAACCTCTTGTATTGTATTTACTTGCACTATTGTATCTGTTTTATTGTGTTGCACTGTTGGAGGAGCCTGTGACCTAAGAATGTCATCGACATAACAACACTGTAGCAGTACGAATGACAATAAAAGCCTTGAAATTTTACCTGAGTAAAAGGCACTGCAGTGCATGTCTGTTTGGTGTCCTTCAGGTTGACAGGCAGAGTTATCTTGTCTCCTTTATGGACGGCTCTCTGCCACATCTGCAGGCCTTGTCTCTTCTTCAGATCCATCTGAGTGTGGCCTTTAGGTTGCAGGAGGTGTAACGGACTCATTGAGGTCTTGGAAGCTGGGGCCAGCCCTGGACGCCCGTGAGACAGGAAAGCAGGGAAGGAGAGCCTGGAGTTGAGGGAAGGGACTCTTCTGGATGTGAGCCCCGGTCTCAGGAACCCTGACTGGGCCAGGGTACGAGGGTCCAGCTGCACAACCCTCACTATTCCCCGGACAGGTTCAATCGGTCCGCTGCCAGATGATTCAAATTCGACTCTTGACCCTTTAATAATGTTGTCAAAAGCATTGTGAGGGAATGTAAGAGCTACAGCTGTCCAGCTTGACAAAAAGACAAGGCTAATAGAAAAAGCCATTTTTTTACGGAAAAATAGATGGATTGCAAAATAAAAATGTTGCAATTTGTTTAAAAAAAACGAGTTACAGAAAAGTTACGAAAAATGAAGCTTAAAATGATTTGTCTGTGGTTTGGTTCAAGGTTCCAAATGGTAACCTTGCAGTCAGTGCTTTGGTCAGTGGGACGGAGGGGGTCTTTATATAGCTAGCTGCCAGTTCTCACCTGGGTTTTAATGCAAAGAAGGTGTCGCAATTCCCACACCAGGTCAGACATCACACCAAGCTTAAAACTCCAGGTCGTGGATGGTTGCCAGACTGAGGGGATTTCAGTTTCAAGGTGAGCGTTAAAAAAAACATGGTGATAAAAATAAGTTTGATCCTTGAAGTTCAAAATAACCAGATAAGGTGGATATACTTACTTTCTGGGTATTTTTTTTAAATGTAGTTCATTAGACCACTTTTATTTCGTTTTCAAATTTCTGCATTGGGGCTGCGCTACAGGAGGCATGAACAAAACTGAATCAAAAGATTATTTCATTTTATAAATGTGAAACGTATAACGTGCACAAAACATGCGCAGAGGGAAATTTAAATACCAAACTTACAGCCAAGGAGTGCTTTTCTTTTCAACAACCGACCATACATTTGAGCATAATTGATATGGGAGATAAACCTTTTACTAAACTGTTTTAGTCCAGGCCCCATAGCTCCAGGAAGACTGCAGCAGTTAAAATGCTGTCTAGTTAACAATAAAAGCTCCTCTTATTCAGCAGGTGTTCCCGTTACCTTTGGCTGTAAAGCAATAATGAGTTTATGTTCTCTGTGTAAACAAGCCGTCTCCTGTCCATTTATTCCCACAAGCTTCTCCTCAGCCTCTCCGTTGACATCCCATCATTACACCATTAGACTTCAGTGTGCTCGGTCACCCGTGGCCTGATCACACACTGGCTGCTGAGGGCCGGCTGGCTGACAATGTTATGACAGAAAGGCTGTTTGACTTTCTCATACAGACCTTGGCCTTAAGAGGCACTTTTTCTTAATTGCCTCTTCCCCCCGTCTGTTTCCCATCCACTTAACATTATGGTCAGTTAAGATGTAAGAATGGGAAAGGTAAATGTCACTAACTGCCTTTAATCTGAAGACTTTCTCACCTACACTCCCAATATGTGAGGCTGGTTTCAGTATTTGTGTAGAGGAATCACTTCCTCTAGCTGCAGAATAAATACTATCCACAAGAGGGCAGAGTTTACAAATAATTATCTCACTTTCACAGACACCACACTGTTCTCAATGGACTATGGATGACACTTAAAGAGGAACATGTTATGGTTTTGTTCCTCACACACACTGACCGTTACAGGTTTTAAACAGAATTATAATGTTGACTCGTTTATTTCAAACTGCAAATTCTTAGTGATATAAATGGAAAAACCAATGACTTTGCTTAATCTGCCGCTGCTTCACAACAACAGTTTTATGACACAGCTGCTGAGGCCTTCAAAATGCTGATGAACATTGTGTGAGTGGGGAAACTGAGTTTAAAGGTGAGGGGTTGAGTTGTGTATTTTTTTATAAACAGATCAAATAAACCTCTGACTCTGAGAACTATATATAGACCTGATTTTACTACTGCAATAGCCAAAAAATTATTCTAATACAAGCATGCATGGTCTTATACTGTATAAACAATACGGGGGAAAAACTCCTCAGGGAACTATCAAGATTGAACTAGAAAGACGTTGTATTTTTGTTTACTCGGGCCTAGAGGCTGCAGATATTTTAAATGTTAAAACACTGTTGAGCAAGTTAGATTTCTTTAAATTAGCTTTGTTTTGTTCGCCCACTAGAATCTATAAACATCCCTCATGATGTTTTATCTGTTGCAGTAAATATTAAAGTGTATTATTAAAAAGGGTTCAAAGTGAAAAGATTATAATGTACATAGCAATTGCGACCGGTACAGCAATGAAAACAAAGTATCGTTAACAGATAAAAGAAGAATTAAATACAATGAAAACTATGGTGAATACATAAGAAAATGTTATGTTGGGGATAGTTTCATTATAATGTTTTCGATTAGATTGGTAAGCAACAGAGTATTATAGAGAACCTACAAAACAAGTGACAGGGTTAGAGCTGAGCCAGTATATGTTACCTTAAATATTTTTAGTAAACACCCTGTCAAATGACGCCTCTATACGACCCTTTTTATACAAGGTCTAAACCTGAGAGGGGAAAGACATTTCTGTAAATTATTCAGAATATAATCCTTTGGATGTGAAGTTGATTCACATCTTAACTTGACTGCATTTAATGATTCAAGTTCACCTTTACAAGAGTGTCCGCAGACAACCAGACCTTAACACCGCCAAGCCCTGAGAAACAGACTCACCTGTGTCATTTAACTACTGTTCCAACTGTTTTATGAAGACAGTAAAAGAGACAATGTTTCCAGATCATGAGGTAGGTCATCAGCACCAGCATGTGACGGGAAACCTGCTTCAGCAGTCAGCACACATTAAACCTCACTAACTAGACACCACACACACACACACACACACACACACACACACACACACACACACACACACACACACACACACACACACACACACACACACACACACACACACACACACACACACACACACACACACACACACACACACACACACACACACACACACACACACACACACACACACACACACACACACACACACACACACACACACACACACACACACACACACACACACACACACACACACACACACACACACACACACACACACACACACACACACACACACACACACACACACACACACACACACACACACACACACACACACACACACACGTAATTGACCCTGTCCGGTGCAAACTGTCCTGTGATATATCAGGAGCAATTAACCTGTTGAAATGTCATTTACTTACACTGCATAAAGCAAATTAAAGCAGTGCTAACCAGAAGGGTAGACCATATGGAACACACTCACCTATTCATTCCCCCGTGTAATTCAATAGCAGCTCATGTATACTGTTTATATCAACACACAGGCTGTTGAGAGATTTAATGTTAATAGCTGAAAAATGAATATGTTTCCAATTGGAATGATGTGAAATACAGAGCCTTGTGCCTCACAGAGTCTATTAGTGCCATACAATAACATTCCTCCTTCTAATACTAAACATGTACAGATAACATGTCTGTAGTTCATTAATCTGTGAAACAGGCTATCATTCTTGGCAATAGTGTGACCTTTAATTGACTAAGTCATTGTTTTTATTTTCTGCATTTCTGTCTTTAAACAGGCATTAACATATTCACATAGTTACATGGCAACAGAAACAAGCTGTAAACGAAACACGTACAGCCTATAAAGTTGGTTGTTAGGACCACCACCAGCTCACACACTCAGTAACAAAAGGGTTGTGAATGTTACTAAAGTCTTATTTAAGCAGTGGCGAGCCGTCGGGCCCTATAGGCCCTCTGTGAGGGCCTAAGATATTCTAAAAAATTATATTTGAAAACATTAAAAAAAAAACTTTTTTTTTTATATGTTGTTGTTGTTATTTTTCATTAGTTTTACCAAAATAACTTGATTTAATTGTATTTAAAATAATATTTCCAAATAAATAAATCCTTCGAATCTGCCTGTTCAGTGTCTGTTGGAATGTGAAGGGTTAAATGCCGTCTCTGCGAGTTATGTGAAGACGGGAGAGCTTGTTGGTCCCTCTCTACATTCACAGAGGGCCAGCTATAGTAACTCAATGAGAGAGTAATGTCAAATGACAGTACAATTGACCAATCATATCTTCCCTCTAAATGGGCGGGCTTTATTTTCGCGGACTTTATGACAAGTCCCGCCCGCTGTGAGGTCTATGCAAGTGGTGCAGTGACGCGTCCTATAACCCGGAAGTAAGCTTCGCTCGGATTCCCTCGACAGAAAGCAATGGGATTTCTCCATAGTTTTGGAAAATAGCTCGAAATAAGGTCTGTGGAAAACGAACCTGTTAGATAAAGGCACGTTTTGTTCAGCCGGATAATATCCACATGTCTATCCTACTTTTATTATTTTTGAATCATAAATCTAAACGATAGATTTATGATCGATAGATTTATAATTAGCATAAATTCGTTCATGATGGCTCACTTCAGTGATAGTGATGACATCGTTGCGAAATTATTAACCGAGTCATTTTCAAGATTGAGTTACAATGATAAACTGGAGTGGCAAAGGATCAGCTGCATGACCCGCCATCAAGTGCTTCATCCAAAAGGACAGGAGGATGGACTTTGTGTTTAAGTGATTTGATCATCAAAGGTGGGCCGCCGTGCCGACTTAATTCATTTTCAATTGTTACTTGGCTGTAAGTAAGGGAGCCTGTCATGATAGGTGTTTATATAAATGGTGTTGTTTTGTGTGGTAGAGGGTCGCTGTCATTGATGCGTTTTGTACCGCGGGCCACTGTTTTGATATTCCGCTGAAGTATACGCTGTGACGTAATATCTCTTCTTTTTTTCGAGGGAAGGGGGGGTCAGAGGGCCTAGGTATAAAAGTCACGGCTCGCCACTGTATTTAAGACTATATTTCACAACATGAATCAACATCTGCAAAGTAACTAAAGGTCCTAAATTAATGTAGCAAAGTCAAAGTACACGAGTTACCTCTGAACTGTAGTGGGGTAGAAGTACAAAATAGCACAAAATGGAAATACTCCATTAGCCTACTAGAGTAAATATACTTAGTTACTTTACACCACTGTGTTCAGTGTACTGTAATAGTTTGTTTATTTATGTAACGTTACATCTAATTACATCGCGAAGCCAACCCTGTAATGTCTTTCGATGAGCCAGTCATACAACACAAATATAATTACAGAAAAAGCCTTGTTAAGATAATAACACAATTCAGAACTTCCACAAAAAGACACAATCACAACATCCCACGGCGGGCCAAACAAATTCGGGTGTTCTTACCTGCAGCTACACAAGGCAGTGGCAGTAGGCTTTGAGTTGAACAGGTGGATTGATCCACTTCTCCCAGATGTTTCCAATTTTTGCAGCCATCTTTTATAACAGTGAACTCTGCGTGCATTTCGGGGAAGTGTCTTTCTTTACTATATTTGATCAATTTTATTGATATAGGAAGTTCAAGGGACATTAACGCTATTATTATGCATGCCAGCGTTAGCTAAAACACTAGCATGTAAGTTAGCCGCCTCTCTTTGATTACCATCAAACGTCTGTTTGGCGGTCTTGCTTTAACTTTTCTTGAGAAACACCCCCAGGCAAACTTCATTCTGTAATCCTTCTTTTATGCGTTTCTACCGGGTTCAATTATATCTACTTAGCATTAGCAACAGGCCATAGTTGCATTTAGTAGAAGCTGCTAACTGGTTACTGTGTCGCCATGATGTTAGCTTCAGTCAGTGTTGCCAGGTGGAAACTCTTCTAGAAGATTAACATTATGTATATTGAGGAATATTGTGTCGAAATGTGTCATTTTCCAAAACATTATACTTAAACCACTTTTTAGCAATGCTACAAACATTGTTTCTCTAGTATTATTTCACATGCAACAGGGTGGTTTTCTCTCGAGCAACCTTTATTGAAACGACCCGCGGGAGAGAGCCGTGAGAGCGATGCACGTTCACCAATGCATAGCCTACATCAAGCGTGATGGTCCTGAAAGGAGGTCATGTGAGAAGAGATGCGTAAACTTCTAGACAGAAGTTACGTTTGGCGAACAGTATTTTTTCAGGACATAGCGACACTAAATCAACTAATTACAATCGTTACAAAATGGTCAGTCAAGGAGGCTAAGAAAGGAAGTTCTGAATAATAATAATTTGTAATACATATATTGAATTCTAACGTTTCTCAAGACAAAGCAATCAATCATGCATATCAATAATTGATTATCATACTTATTGAATAAAGCAGTGGTTCCCAAACGGTGTGCCGCGGCACACTGGTGTGCCGTGCGGCAAGTCCGGGTGTGCCGTGGGATTTTGTGACAACCATACGTTATTATTGCAATATACAACTACATAAAAATAATTATTTTTTAATTTACTATATCAGTACTTTGTAGCTTTATATGTACGCAATCTGCGCGACTTGCGCGTCCACATCTCCACGTGCAGTGCTGCATAAACATGGCTGAGTCAGCGATAACTCTCGAGGGGTGAAGGTATGCCCATTATTTTGAGTTCGTCCGAAGAATAGACAGGAATGTGACGGTGAGGTGCAAACTGTGTCCAGGCCAGAAGCTGTTATCCACTGCTGGAAACACCGCGTCAAACCTCAACAAACACCTGCAAAGAACACATGCTAAGGTGAAGCTACCGCACACGCTATTTGTTGTTTGTTTATATCACGCAGTCTGTTCTTCTTCTCTGTCTTCCGGTTGTTGCCTGTTTTGAATGACAAATACACACTACCGCCGCCTGCTGGTAAGGAAAGTTATTGCCACTCACGCATGTGCAGTTCGTACGTGCTCGGCGAGTAAAATAACGAGTTACTTTATGTAGATAGTAACGAAGTAGTGTAATATATATATTTTTTTTAGTAACGACCCCATCTCTGGAGTTGGCGTTCTCTACTCTGATTTACATGAAGAACAACAGGAGGTCACGGCTCTCTGTTGAACATGACTTGCGAGTGGCCCTCTCCTCAGCGCCCCGACAGGCACATGTATCTCACTAATTTGTAAGTCGGCAAAAATATTTACAATAGCACATGTTTCAATGCTGATTGCTGAAATGTTACATTTATAATGTGTAGTTCAGGACCATGGACAATGCAGCTTCCTTGCATTGACAGTTATCTGTGCTGAATTTCTGCTGAGTTTCCTTTGCCTCATTTTTAATGTTGTGACCTGTCTGGTTTAAATGAGTGTGTCGCTGCTTTGATGAAGCCTAATTTGATACAGTTTCAAATTAATTTCTGAAATATTTCGTTAATAAATATTTCATGAGTAATATAGTTGTCTTTGTCACATTTTATTTGGCATTAGTAAATAATTATGCACATTTACAGATATTTTACATGATATGAGTGATAACACGTGTTATAAGGGCTATTTTGCACAATAGGTGTGCCTTGAGATTTTTACTTGTCCTTTGGTGTGCCTTGGGCACAAAACGTTTGGTAACCACTGGAATAAAGTATAAGAAATCTCATATGTGGTATTTTGGTTATTGACACTAGAATCCATTTTATGTTGGTGATGTAGGCCAAAGTAAACCATATCCTCTGACATTGTTTTATATAGTCCTACATGGTTACAAAAATAACTACAAAATGCCAAAGAAGACCCAAATCAATGTGTAATAAAAATGTGAGATTGTGATATTTATTATTTCAATTATAAAGATACAAAAATGAATTCATTATAATACAGCTTGAATGTGAGGGACATAAACAACTGACGTGATTTGCATTCTTTCTGCCCTGTGCGTCATATTACTACCCATATATATCAGCACATACAACATTTGCTGAAAGCAGCCCTTCTTAAAACATAAATAAATCACAGTATAAATGTAGTAAGAGATCCATTGACTTGGTCTTTTGACCTCAGAATAGTGCATGCAGAGCATTAAAAGTATGTCTGCCTGAGAATCTGTCTATTTTAAATGAAATAGAAATGTTATACATAAATAACTGCTTGCAAGTTACATTTCTCAAACAATTACACTGTTGCCATCTCATCCCAAACAGGAAAAATCATGCCTTGTTGCCAATCTGCTTGTAGAGAACCATGGAAACCACCATGGCAGCAATCTGTGAAGACAAATGTTTAACAATACATTATTGAGATACAGTGTAATGGATCTGTGATACCGGTTATTGACTGTACACTGTTTCTGAAAGAGTGATTGTTTGGCCTCAAAATGGGAACATAACATTCACATAGCATCACCTTCTAAGTTCATATTGTAAACATCCTTAAGCAGTTGCTTATTTATACACCGAACAGTTACAGAAAAGCATTATCATTTATTTAGAGTTAGGTTTTAGATCACCTGATTACATAAAGTCACCTTTTTTTGGTGTGTGGGCTCATTACTGTGGGGAATATCTTGGTCTTTAGCTGCTTAATGCTCAACTTTGTTTAGCAGAGTTCCTGCATCAGGAAACATCACTATGCGAGAGTAAACCAAAGTAGTAAAGTCGCAACTGCCTAACAATGAGCTGAAACTCTCTTTAAAGTAGAGCAGAGTTGTAAAAATGTCATTTTATAAATTGTTACAATAAAGTGGCTGACTATAGAATCTTTAAAGGTCATAATGCACCTACAGACAATTATTGTAACATATTATCATCATGCTTAGATAGACATATTCATGATGACATGACTCGTATAGAGAAAGTAAAACAATATTTCATTCAAATAGCAATCTATAACTGTTTCAACTACCAACTGGGGTTAAAGTATACATCACTCTATACACTCTACACCACAGGCTATTTGATATTGATACCTCAAGAGCAGCAATTCCAAGAATCACAGCAGCAATGATCACAGCATTTTCCTCTATCAGCTGCAGAAGCTTCTGTAAGCAGCCATCAATATTCTGAAAGAGAAACAAGTTCAGAGGAGGTAATGACTGACTGTTGCACTTCATCATCACAATAAATGTTTTTTTGCTAACATGCATTAAGTTAAACTTAGTCTTGTACCGAACGTTCTGCTTCGAGTGTGTTGCACACGCCAACGGTGATGGTTTGGTTACAACATGTTTGTGGATAAACATCCATTCCCTCATTGAAGAAAAGGGATCCTTCAAAGTCTGTGTAGTTCTTGTATCCGCAGCACGTAAACTAGAACAAAAACACAAAGTGTTAATTCAAAATCTTTACAAAGTCAATGCAATTGTCCTATCAATAAAATATACAGTACCTCCTCCATGGTGGCATTCCAAAGAGAAGTGAAGCTTTCAGTTCTTCCATACTGCTTTCTGATGCTTTGTTTGACTTCACCTTCTAGCTGACCAAGGAGATCCTCGGCCTGAAAAGGACAGGTTGACAATCTTTGAACCTGATTTTTAGTACATTTAAGTTTTTTAATGGTTTTAAAACCAAGTCTTGCTATTGGAAATTATTGTTAAGTAGCTCCTGTTAAGAGCCACTTACCAAACCATCGAAGACGAGCAGCACCACAGCTCCTGCGACCTCGACGAGGAAGATAATCAGCACAATACTGAAGAACTGGATGGGGAGAAAACGATAAATAATACTGTAAAACTCTCCATGTAAAGCATTTAATTGCAGTGTTGTACTTCTATCAAGTCTGGACAAAGAAGGTAATGGAAAGACAACAAACAAAAAACTATTGCTCAAATATTAACATCTTGAAAGCCATAACAGCGCTAAATGAGAAGGACATTTTATTGACTATCTGGTGAAATAAACATCAAACATTTCATTTACTGTTACCAGAATTCAAATTTGTGTTGATATATTTGGAATGCTCAGATAGTTAGTTCTCTCTGCCCACCCATAGTTTAAATCTGATGTTGTCTTTTCTCCCACTTGCAAACGCTGTAACCCTACTTGAACTCAGGTGGAAAGGCAAACTTTGACTGTTTGAATTTACAAAGGGCCACAAATCTATGTGGGTTGTAAAAAGGTTTGACAACAATATTTTACACCTGCAACAATGAAAACTGTGACAATATTTCAAGCAAGGAGAAAACCAGGCGGAAATAATCTTTCTACAAATGAAATGACACAAAGGTGTGCCTCTTTAACAAATGTCTTCCGTCCTACCAGTTGACCTATGACACATTGCTCACCGTCAGCAGCATACACCTGCTCTCCTTGACAGCTCCACAGCAGCCCAGGAAGCCGATCAGCAGCAGCACAGCACCCACGGCGATGAGCAGGTAGGCGACATTTGCCAGCTGGGATAAACCAGACGGAGCGCCATCCATGTCCTCCACTAACCCCAGCAGAGAACCACTGTCCACCTTCACCCACACTCCCACACCCAGGATGACTGCACCTGCCAACTTTATGATGTGTGAGGAAAGAGGAGAGATGTAATAATCAGAATTTAAGAACATAGCATTTTAGTATGAAGATACATTTGTAAAATGTAGAAAATATATAAAGTATAGTTTTAGCTATAGCTGCTAGCTGGGTGGAAGCATGGTAAAACAGCAACAGCAGCTGTTCAACAGCAACAACATCCAACATTACATTTTTAGTTTAGTCGATACAGAAAAGTAATGTAAAAACACAACTTGCTGGGTGGGTTAAAAGCTCGACTATTTATTGTATTTCCCAAAATGTAAAACTATTCCTTTCAGCTATCACTGACTTTTTGAAGTAGGCTACACAGCAAATGTTTTTCAGGTTTTGCAGTACAAAGTCACATCACTTTTTATAAAAAGTTAATATTCATGAAACATTATTATTAGGAATATTATTATTCTATCATGTCAGCTCTCTAGTCTATTTTCTTCTGAGACCAGGCCAACATAAAATAGAGCGAAACAGCAGAAGACCAAAACGATTTTTTATTTTTTAAAACTTACAAAGATGCCACCATTGAAGATGAACATCATCATTTTGAGAAAGCCGGAGCAACACATCTTGGCGTTTTATTTTTATTTTTCACACTGTAAAAAAAGAGAGAATACAAAAAGTTTGTTAGTTTAACTAATAACTAATTGGTCACACTTCCTTATTTCTCTTGCAGGGGAATTGTGCACAACTCTGCATTTTGCCTCTCGTAGAAAAATCAATGATGTGGGGGGATGGCTTACAACACAAGCAAGCACCAACATGGGTCAAGCGACATTTGCTTTGGTTATACATTAACCAAAGTAACTGGCAGGACAACATGAAGGGGTTTCTTCTTTAAATGTTGCAAGTTTGTCATACTGACGTAATAGGTTTCGGTTGATAGATACGTTCCGCATTCATATCCACACTTAATTGTTTGTATTAAGCCTTGACTGCTATTAAAAAGATCACACATTTAAGTCACATGATCAGGTTGTGGGTTTCCCTTTTTACACATGAGTCTCCATCTGGTACAGAGGAAGCACATTTTGTTCAGTTCTTCCAGCTCTGAAGTTTTATACTCTCATTGTAAACCAGTTTTACACTGTGTCACTCTCTGTCCATTATACAATCACTCAATATCTATATCAGCGGAGACTAAAACTGTCTTTTCTTCCATGTTAAATGTGTTCACTTAGTAGTATGAGTATAGAGTATGTCATTAGTTAAATGAACACGTTTAAAAGGTGCCAATTAAGTTATGAAGAGGTTATCATATTAGGGCTTCAATTAATCAAATGTCCTCATAATTGGTGAATGGTATAAGTGTATTGCTTCTAACTACAAGTATCAGACAAACCATAAAAGACACACCTATGCCCCCAACATTGCAACAGTTTGTTTCCTGTATATGAGAAATTAGCTGTTTTATAGCCTTTGATAATTGTTTCCTTATTGCAGCTATGACAATACAATTCAGTAGGAAAACACTTGCCAACATTGATTTCAAGTGGCCATAAAATGCTTTCATAACGCCAGCATAATCACATGTTTGTTTGAGGCAGAAGAAAACAGGACAGATAACACAACTTGAAAAGTCAGAGAACATTTCCTACATCGGTTCTGTTACTATAAATGTAGCTGTTAAATGTTCTGGTTTCCTCTGCTGTCAAGTGTCAGGGTTCAGTTTTTTATATTGACTGTTGAAGATAGTTGACCATACTTGTTAATTTAAGTCTGTTCGTATTTATAATGTAGTGGTACATTATAAATATGAACAGACTGTATTGCAATTATAACACTACAGTAGTGTAATTATTACAATCGACCCCATTTAAATGATACTTGAATAAAATAGCGATACTCAGACAGCAGATCACCAACTACCTCACTCTGTAAAGTAAACCTTTGATTACAAGAACCTCTATCAATAGAAAAAAGTGTGTGTCATTCATCATCCCTTTATTTTATGAATTAGATAAGAAGTTCTCATTGTTAAAATCATACTGGTTCACATCATAAGTTATCTCGCTGTATTTTTAGGTGGGTTGAAATTAAGATAATAAGTTGTCAATCATGTAGTTGCATATTTGAATTGATAGTATGAAAAATAATTAAGCCTGTACCTGTGCAGTTCTGTCTGTCCGTTGAGGTCTGATCAACCAGGAGTGTCTGCTCAACAAGCCTTTCACAGCCCCTTTTATCTCCACAGGTTTCAGACACAAACACAGTAAAAAAAAAAAAAGTTCATGCCCCACACGTCACAGACTTTGCTTATGGGGTAAGCCACATTTCCTGGTGATCAAAGTCCCTTCAAAAACCAGGAACCTATAAACAAATTATATTCATATCCAGAAATAGTTTCTGAAATTCAACACAAAACTCAAATGTAATTTCATTTAAAAAAAGAATTGCCAATTTAAAGAATCAAACAAAAGAACGTTGGAAATAAGCAATACGGTGTTGATAACTTGACTGTAATACATGGAAAAACACTTAAAGGCAATAAAATGTATGACGTGATTGAAAATTAACCAATGTCAACACTGCGTATAAACATTTGAAGAGCTGTCAAATGTTTCCTGTTAGTTAGAAGTGTTTAATTTAGAAAATAACATTTCATTACATTGTGCAAATGAAAACCATCAGACACACTGTATTGATCCACATCTTTTAATACCCACTTTTAGAGATACAAAATAAACCTGGCAAAAGAAAGTCATTAATTAGCATTAACCATTGAAAGGTACAAAAAGAATAAAACAAAAAATATAAATTAAAGCTGATGAGAATATCCCTTAGTAATTACAAGTCTGGACTGTGCACATATAGACCTGGAATGACACAGCACCTTTCAGGTATGTTTCACTTCAGCCTTCAGGTATGTTTCACTTTGTACTGGACCGTCAGTGAGCCTCAGCAGTTCACATGATACAGTTTAGTGCAGCGAAGACTCGCAGTGATGCATTTTCATGCAGCAACCACAAGGGGGTAGCATGACACAAGTAAATCACAGTGATCCACACACCATGCTGATTTTGCTAATGCCTTTCATTCACATCCTGGCCTGCAACAGGTGCTGTTCACTCACTAGACAAGAAATAACAAAGCAGTGTTGTCAGGCAAAAGGCACGGCTGCTCTGTGCAGCTCTTTGGCATCTCAGTGTAACAGTCACATTACGATGAAGCTGCAGTCGTCACCAAGTTGTGAAAAGATCAAATTAAAAAAAGAAAGCCGAGCATCCATGATATTATTGCATCAACATGAATAACTACATTCACAATGATAGATTTAGACAATTTAAATTGCCAGCCATCAGCATGCACAGCCGCCTGGGCTGCTGCTGGGCGTCTCCTTCAGGCCAGCCTCATTCTGATTGGCTGACGGACTCGAATCACCGTTGACGCTCTCGCTCATCTTCTCGCAGATGACGTCCACCAGCTTGTCAAAAACCTGCTTTACATTGATGTTGTCTTTGGCACTGGCCTCAAAGAACTGGAAGCCTGCAAACAGATAGACGAGTGACAATTCAATCATTTGTTTATGTAATTGAGTTTGTCTGGTGGGTGCTTGCAGAGCATGTTATGGGAGTGAGGGTGTGTCACTAACCGAGCTCTGAGGCCAGTCTATGGGCGTCCTTAGTAGGGACCTGCCTGTCCTCCTCCAGGTCCAGCTTATTGCCCACCAGCACTACCTGAGCGTTGCCCCACGAGTACGTCTTAATCTGGGTTGCCCTGGAAACACCAACACAACATTTTCACAAAAGCTTTGCTGCATTTCCTACAGCCAGTGGTGGAAAGAAACAAAGCACATGTAATATGTGTGTGCTGTGCTCATATGCAGTTAAGTGCTTGGATTTAATTTAAGCAATTTGACGTAAAGCTACTGTACTTTATACCTTTATGACACTACATTTCAGAGGAAAGTAATGTCTTTTTTATACACAATTACTGGACATAAAATACACAGTTTTCACACACACATGTAAATATATCTAATATGTATACATGGTCAAATATGTATGTTCATTTAAATTCATTAAATGTTCATTATTTTATCATTTTTAATTGTTATCTTTGATGTTATCCTTCATTTTATTAATCTGTGTGAATCTGTGCTGTCCTGCTTTTCATCCTTACCCTGTTGCTGTTAAACTACTGAATTTCCCCACAGGGATTAATAAATGTCCATCTTATCTTGTCTTTTTACGCTGCATAGTTTGAGAAATTCCTTCCTCTACACATTATAATATACTTAATGGTTTTATGGTAAGATCTGCAGGTCTACCCACCAGTCCTGCACAGCGCAGAAAGACTCCTGACTGGTGATATCGTACATGAGCAGGAACCCCATGGCTCCTCTGTAGTACGCTGTGGTGATGGTCCGGTAGCGCTCCTGCCCTGCAGTGTCCTGTAAACACATGACACACCTGAGAAATGCATTTCTTTTTCTGATTTGGTGCAATGGCCTTATTGTTTAAACTACTCAAAGGAACATGACAGGGTTAACTCTGTGAACCATTGGGTATCAACCCTGGGAACAGAAGCTAATACCTCCCATCATGTGTTGGTGTGGCCCCACCCTGTTATACACCAGGATATGCTCTCTGCTTCTTGGCTCTGCCTTAAGGATAAGAAATAGAGATTTATCTTTTCTAGTTTATGCTGTGGTCTGATTGCGGGAAAGGTGTTTGAGCATTTAACGATAGCTGATGTGGATATGTTAGAACTGCACCCAGAAAAAGCTGTTAAACTAATAGGTTTAAATCTTCTGCCCTGATCAAATTAAGAGCCAGCTGCTGTCATGTATAAAAACTAGGGCTGTCAAGTTAACGCGTTAATAACGCAAAAAAAAATTAACGCCACTAATTATTTTAACGCGATTAACGCATGTGTGTTTTTTTCCTCGGCCGCCCCGTATTCAGAGCGCCACGAGTTTAAAATACCTACAAGCTGATGCTAACAGACCCGCTCCTGCTGCCTGCTTGCGGCAGACCACACTTCCACACTCACCGGCAGGCACCGACTGGCCATCGAGAGGACCGGGAGGGTGTGTGTATGTGTGGCTCGAGCGAGAGAGAGACCTTACGTGTATTGTTGTTGTTAGCATCTGGTGCTAGCTAGCTGCGCTAACGGATATAAGGAGCTGTTTAAATGAAAACAGAGGAGCGACATTTCGCCGACAACTGCGCCGAGCACCAATTGACTTTATGCAGGAAGCCAGACAGTGGGACATTGTACGAAAAGTCAGCACACTCAGCACGGATAGTGCGCGTAACATGATTGCAGCGTCCGGCAGCTCCCGTTCGAGCATATGCCTTGAGTTGCATGCACGCGCGCGCACGCACGCACGCACGCACGCACGCACGCACGCACGCACGCACGCACGCACGCATAATATTTGTAATGTTCAGAGGTTGTTGTGTTTAATATTCATGAGAATATTTGTCATTGTTCAAATGATAATAAACATTTGCATAAAGCATATTTGTCCACTCATATGTTGATAAGAGTATTAAAAACTAGAAAAATATTACTCGAAGGTACATTTAGAACAGATAAAAAATGTGCGATTAATTTGCGATTAATCGCGATTAAATATTTTAATCGACTGACAGCCCTAATAAAAACATACCTCCTAAAGATGGAGATTCAGGGCTTGACCGTGCATTAGATAGTAGATTAGTTACCGCTGTCTCCAACACCCTTATGCCAAACTTTATGCAGGGTTTTACAAAATGAGTTTAGCTTGTTTTAATAGCCCCAGGAAACCCATTCAAGTTGCAGCCAATTCCATTTTACTTGGCACCTTCCTCGTGTATTAGTATGTAACTGTACTATTGTAAGCAGAGCAGAGAAGGCTATGCTGAATACATTAAGCTAAAAAAATATGTATTACTTTAATCTAACAGGAGTACTGTGGGTGAGCCCTCGCCTTCTACTAACGTTCAGCGATCTGTCCTGGGTGTCAGTGTGCGCAGTAAGCACATTCAGCTCCAGCAGCTCGAACCCATGCATCTTTCATGAACCCTGCTCTCTGGGGACCATGTTAGACATCAACTGTCATTAACTCCGGAGTGTGAGAAATGAGTTTATGCCACAGCCATGACAGGCAGCAGCGTGTAAGAGGGCAAACTGGGGAATGAGGTGAGAATAAACAGTCTATAGGCGCGTTCACACCGCAGTACTTTTCCCACTTTAGTTCCGATATAGTTCCGAAATGTTGCGTTCACACCAAAAAGAGCCGGAACTCAAATTAGTTACTGAGAACCTTTTCACCCCCTTTTCCGTCCCTGATAGAGAGCAGAGACATTCGTGGGAGAAAAAGGTTCCTATAGCCGCTTTCACACCGCAGGACTTGCCGTACTTTAGTACCGGCACTAAAGTACCACGGCACTGAATCCGCCAGGGGGCTAGTGCCAATCGCATTCACACCGCATTACTTTCCCTGAGGCAAGATTACGCTGACGTCACTTCGTCTTCTTCTTCTCTGGGTTTACTGGCAGGCCGCAAAACCACTTCACGGCGAGTACAAAAAAAAACGAGAGAAGAAGAACTACACGGGGGAGGGGGTATAAAGCCCACCCGCTGTATGAGGCGTTTGTTTACTTTCCGACCTCAGACATGATGGAGTTCATAAGGGTAATAAGGGTAATTTACAAATAAAATATCCCATTATAACAATGGACTTTATCTTTATGTATTTATTATATATTACCCCCTCAGGCTGATTTTGGAAAAGGACATTAACCCTTGTTTGGTGTTTTTCCCTTATTTATCTAAAACAAATGACATGATAAATTACTTGTGTTTATGTGTGTAAGACTTGTGTTTCTGCCCCTGCCATTGCTGCACAAGGTTGCAACATTGTAGATAAATTCAACCACCGACACCTGTCTGCTCTCACATTCTTCTATTCTGCAAATTTGGGGTGGGACACAATAAATAAAGCTTCGCCAGTTTGTTTGTTTTATTGCACAGTCAAGACATAACAATAACGGCATCACGCTGTTCCAGGTGTGTCGTATGCATGTAAATTGAAGTTAAATAAAAGTGTGAAATGTAAAATAAAGTGTATGTAGTTTAAAACAATGTAACAGTGGCAATATATATAGCAGCAGACACACCTTAGTGCAAGTTAGGTGTCGTGTCAGTATTAAAAAACAGTGGCAATATATATAATAACAATAGAAAATCGTTACCACTCTTATTATTGTGGTCTTTCATTTTTTTATAGTCCTGCCTGAGTTTCTTTATTTTTACCCGGCATCCGTGTGCACTGTGCACGATTCCCAGTTCAAGTAGCTTTTGCGAACATCGTTCAAAACATTTGGAGTTGGGAACTGCTTTCTGTAGAAGCTGCTGCATCCCGTCCTCAGAGTAAATTGCCAGAAGCGCCGACACTTCCTCATCATTCCACCGCTCCGGTGTTGTAGTACGTGTGGTCATAACTGCTTTAAAGTACAAAAAAAGTACTGGTGGATGTTTTGTAGCGAGGAAAAAAATGGCTGCCTAACAACAAAATTCTGAGTCTAACGGGGCGTGGTTTGCAATTCGCCCAGCCAATAGAAATAGAATAGAAATTGGCACTCTTTTATCACCAGGTTCGTACCACCTCTCTAGCAGGGACTGAAAATGGCCAAAAGAGTTCCCGGCACTGAGTAGTCCCGGCGGTGTGAACGCGACATTATTGGTACTAACGGAACTAAAGAACCAAAGTACCAGGGAAAGTCCTGCGGTGTGAATGCGGCTTATGTCTGATTGGCTGGGCGGATTGCAAACCACGCCCCGTAAAACTCCCAAAAAGTTTTGTGAAGCCGCCATTTTATTATCCTCGCATTAGCATTATTAGCATTAGCCCAGCGCAGAAACGCAGAGAGACTAACTTATTAACACAAAATAAAACATGGGAGCGGTGGAGATGAGGAGGTGTCGGCGTTCTGGCGATTTACTCAGAAGGCTTCAGTAGAAGCTGCTGGGAGTCCCAGCAGCTTCTACTGAAGCCTTCCCCAACTCCGGGGACTTCCGGCCGGGGACTTTGGGCGGCAGTATACACCGTGAAGTGGTTTGTGGCCTGCCAGTAAACCCAAAGCAGACTAAAGAGTTCTCATGAACCTTTGTGGGAAAAGTACTGCGGTGTGAATGCGCCTTATGTTGTGCAACAGCACTTTCAAAAGAATCCCTTGGCTGGAGCTGTGTTATAGAACCTCCTAACCCCAAGGTAAATGCTGTTAATTACCTCCAGTAAATTACAGCTCTGATATTAAATAGACTGCAGCGTTTCATACTCAATTCGGATGATGTATGGTCTGTCAAGCCGGCTCGTTCTGTAAGGTATAATATTTTATCTGCTGTGGGGAGTGAAATGCTTCCTTAGCATTCTCCAGGAAATTATTAGGAGCTCTTCAGACCCTAATGATGTGAGGGTCACATATATTTTCTCATTTAAAGGGGACCTATCATGCAAAATGCACTTTTGTACGTCTTTTATACATGCATATGTGTCCCCGGTGTGTCAGGGAACTCACCAAGTGTCAGAAAACACAACCCTCTCTCTTTTCCTCCATACCCAAATCTCTAAAAACGGGGCTGCAACGGAGCTGATACAGATTTGAATTTTTCTGACGTCAGAAAAGGGGTGCTCCGCCTATATGGACAACTCTCCACCTATCAGGGGAATGAGAGGTTGCGTGGCATGGTAACAGCATGGTAACATGACGCTCGTGCCTTGCCCCCCTCCTTTGCAGGGGGGCGTGGTCAGCTGCAGCTCATTTGCCACAGAATCAGCCCTTGTGAAGACAGGGCTGGAATAGAGCAAATAGAGCTAAATGAGGCATGGCTAAAATGCATGATCTGTTTGGTAAAAAAATGTTTTGACATGTTTTATATAGGTATGGCCCTACAATACAATATATTATTCAAATATAGCATGATAGGTCCTCTTTAACTGAATGATGATATGAGCATCACTGAAATGGGTTTTGGAGTTGGATACCCTACTGCAGGGGTGCCCAACCAGTCGATCCCGGTCGATCGCGGGGAGATTCCCAGTCGATCGCGAGATGTGTCTAAAAGAATAACAACAATATTCAGTTTTATCGTTAATGTCCGATAACATAATCTTCCTGTGCCAGAATAATGCACTTGAACGCATCAAAGCTTTGTGATTGGCCGGCGTGACCCCATGTGTCGGGGCGTGGCTGGTGGGCACTATTTTGCTGATGTTGTCCGTGGCAACAGGAGTGACAGTCCGCACACACACAAGACCGCAATTATGGCAGAAGCAAAAAAGCCCAAAATATATAATTTTCACTCCGAGTGGGAGGATGATTATTTTTGTATCTATTCCAATTCAAAGTCCATCTGTCTCATCTGCAATGCGAGCGTGGCTTTATCGAAGAAGGGTAATTTAGGAGCGGCATTTCAAAACAGTGCACAAACGCTACGAGACGGAATTCCCTCCTAATTCTGCCCTACGCTCCCAAAAGGGGAGGGGCCTGAAAGGACAGCTAAATGCACAGCAGTCCATTTTTACCAGGCCCAACAACAAGAGCAAGGCTGCTACCATAGCATCTTATCGTGTCAGTCACGTTCTTGCGAAACACATGAAGTCTTTCAAAGACGGCGAAGTTGTGAAAGAAGCATTCCTGGAGGCTGCCGACGCGCTTTTGGGGGACAGTAAAAATAACAGTAGCATTTCAACAGGTTTTTGATATAATAAAAACTCAAGTTGGATACCGTTATTAATCAGCTGTAAGTTTTAGTTTGTTTGAACTTATTCATTATAATTATTGTACAAAATGGTATAAGAATGCAAACATTAAGATATGTTCTGTTTAAATTGATTATAGTCTATTATCAATTCAGGTTAAGAAACTAGTGTTGCTTGCATCCTATTTTAAAAAAGGCATTTATTTGTATACTCTACTAAAATGCAAAAAAAAAGGGTTTGATTCTATTAATTGTCTTTTTTATTGCACTTTGGCTGCATATTCCTGTGTAGCTTCAGATCTGAGTTGTCTTATTAGTAAGCCTAATTTTAATGGCAAAGAAAGGGTTCAGAGTCTTTTATTTTTTCCCTGTGTCATATGTGGCAGCACTGTTCAATGTTTCTTGAAAACATTACCCACTGTAGTATGTGACGTGTGAATAAACTCCAACTCTGTTTCAACAACACTGTTGTGTAACTTCAGTTAAATACTTGTATGTGTGTAGATTAGAAAGAGGTAAGATAAAGGATCTGCAGTATTTTATGAAGTATTCATCGTACAAAGGTCAGTTTTATACAAGTAGAAGTGTGTATTTACCTGGTAGTAGGCTGTCAGTAATGGCTACGCCTCTCTATTTGGACTGGTAGATCTCGGCAGACTGGCAACTTTAAAAGTAGCTCTCGGTTCAAAAAAGGTTGGGCACCCCTGCTCTACTGTCTGTTTTCTACAATACTTAAGCACCATTGAAAACCTGCTATGCTTCACTCATGGAGAGTGTGATAAATCTATGTTTTGTATAGTTGGTTAGTAATGGCCATTAGACTTTTTTTGCCCTTTTTCATTCATTTGATGGTCCAATAATAATGTTAAGCCAAAATGAGTTTAGTTAAAAGACAACTTACATAACTAAAGTATATTGAAATGAATGGGAGAGATGACAAATTCTTCCATAACCAACCTAAAACAAGAAAAGGAATCTGGATTTAAAAGGATTCATTTGACATGCTATGGTATCTATGTTTTCGAAAGTGCAAATAGTATTGTAGCGGCGAACATCTAAGAAATAAAACTGAAAATGTACTCAAAAAATATAACTGCTGCAGAAGAAAATGTATTATTTATTAAGTGTAATTATTTTAATAAAGTAATTCTTTATGCTTTTATTTTAAAGGTGGTTTTGGGCACCAGGTGATTATGTATATATATATTGGAGACAGGTGGTGGGATTGTCACATCAGAGACCCCTGAAAGTGCTTTCAGATCAACGGCTTTGAACCAGTCCCAGCTACATGCTAAATATGCAAAAGTATAAAAAGTATATAAGTACAAATCCAGAAAAGATTACTTCTTCTATTTTTTTCAGACGGTCTGCTATTTATGAGTCAGAGTGGTTAAAAAAAACTACTCCTATTAGGTTTTTATACTCGGCACTTTAAACTTTTTATGTGCCAGATGAATTAGAGTGAAATCTTGTCGAACTGTAACACAGTGCCAGCTTTTCCTTCCTTGGTCCTGCACTGAGCAAACATCCATCAGTTTGTTCTGGCAGACTTCCACTCCTTTCACCCTGCTGCAGATCAGAAACTAGATTATGTGGATGTGATGGTAAACGTTTTGAAGGTGAAGGAATGTAAATATGTTTTTACTAGCTTTGCTTTTTGATTGGTTATTTATTTAAATAGCAAAACGCAACATCTTGCAAGAAACAGCATCTGAGGGCTTCTTAACATTTAATAAACTATGAATGTGTCATACTCACTTAACGGGAAGAAACTCAGCTTTTAGACAATATTAACCATGTTTAGCTAAATGAAACAAAAGGGTAATAACAAAGACTCTGAATTAGCCCGGAGTGAAACAATGCTAACGCAATTAGCACAGAACTCAAGTTAAATTCCCTTGATTAGCAAACTGAGATTCCACAGATTCCAGACGTATAAGTATCATCACTGAGCGATCAGAACTCGCGACATGGGAAGCAAACACAGACATCACACAACGTAGCATTACGGAGCAAACACAGGAGAGATTCTTACCTTTGCTGTTGTTCTGATCAACAGTTGTGTTCAATGGCATTAAAACGATAAAAACGCTGCTGAAGGTTAATCCATAGGTTAATCCAATGTGTCTGTGTCACTTTGAAATGATTACTGATAATCCATCTTCATATTTATGTATGTATTTTAATAACGGAGATTTCATATTAGCTGCTACGAGAGTGTATGACAGCTTCCGGCTTAAAAAGAGGTGTCAATATGACACTATCATATGTTATAGTTTGGATTCCTAAAGCTTTGAGTCTACTATCCAATCATTCAAGGGTGGTTTTCACTATAAGTAATGTGGTTTTTTTGGACGGACACTATAATTTCCATTTTTTACTATGTTCAATCGGAATTTACTTTAAAATAAAAAAAATCTATATTGATTCTGACTTGTCTACGTCCAACTCACAGGTTTATCATTGCTTTGAGAAAAAAGATTATTAATTTACCCCTTTTAGAAGTGAAGTTATAGTCAATTGTTCTGGGAATGTCATTTTCGAGCCTGAGGCCTGAAAAACAGGCTCGGGTGTAACTGGACTACAATTCACAAAAGAAAAATCAAGAATGAGCTATTTAAAGGTTTGCTTTATTAACACCTTCTTTAAAACCTTAACAACTAACAATATTGTAATTTCTAACTGGTGGGATGTTATGCTGTAAATAACTTTAAATAGTTTCAGAATGATTTGTTTCTGGCCATCTTTCAGTCTTTCTACCCCAAAATCCTTTGCTCTAGATTTATATTAGTTAACTATTTCCCATTCTTAGTTTATCTATGAAATACAATCTCTGTAAAAATGGTGCACCTGAAAAGCTCTACATCTCTTTTTGGTAGGTTTATCAAGTGGCAAGATGAATACAGTCAAACTGTCAATTAAATAGATGAAAAATACAATATTTCTTTAGTATATCAGCATATTCAATGAAAGTGTATACTTGCATTATTCCTGAGATTTTTTAGGTTGTATCCACATAGTTGAATTCACTTATTTTAAGTTGTTTTGGCCAAAGCATCAACTAAATAAATGTTAAATGTTATGTCCCCGAATGTCAACTCCCACCAGCATGAGGACATTAATCTTCCTCTATCAGCATATTTCAAAGATCAATGTGTATTCTCCAACTGACCCAGATCTGAAGTTTGACCCTCTTGTCGTTCCTGTAGATGGTCTTGACTTTGAAGTCGATGCCCACTGTGCTGACAAAGGCCGACGTGAAGGAGTCGTCTGCAAAGCGGAACAGGAAGGAAGTCTTTCCCACGCTGCTGTTGCCGATGATCAGCAGCTTAAACATGTAGTCGAAGTTCTGGTCGGCTGCATCTTTATGCTCCTGGCCCGCCCCTGGATCTCTGGTTAGTGCCATCTATCAAAAGAAGAAGGACAAGAGGAGAAGAATGATACTTCAGACTCTAAACTTTATGAATAGATTGTGAAACTCAACTTGATAAAGTATCCACAGTCATTTGAAATGTTTCTAATGAAATCTAGGATAAAGGGGGGGAAATGTGATTCATTCTCAAATAAATATAGCAGCAAAAAGTATTTCCTTTTCAATGTGAGGATTTGCTGCTCTTGTCAGTTTTATATCAGTGTAAATAAATACCTTTTGGTTTCTGACTGCTGGTAAAGTCATTTGAAGACATCACATTTTGGTTTTATATAAGCTTAATCCATTCAAAAAAGACAAAATAACCAACAGCCTTGCAAACAATACAGCAGAAAACAATAAATATTAAATGTGTACATATAGACAGAAGAGAAAGATAATCAATAAATCACCTTTTGAATAAACAATACAACATATAAAGAATACTATAAAAGACCAACCAACAACTAGGGCTGCTCGATTATGGCAAAAATCATAACCTCGATTATTTGGGTCAATAATTGATATCACGATGATTACAAACTAAATGGATTGTTATCCATTTACTTTGAAAACATCAATTTATTGAAAAAAGAATGTGTAGTATGTTTTTAACAGTTGATTACCTTGAACTTTAAGTATAATTCAATTGAAAAACCAATAAAAAAATGTATATATTTATATTTTTAATAATTTTTCATAATGAGCAGCCCTACCAACAACTAATAAAAACATAAAACTATACACATAACACAAGCTTCTTAAATGTATAAGATAATTGAAAGGGCAAAACTGAGTGGAAGAAATATATTAATAAATATATACATTTAAGAAACTATGAAGCCTGGAGTTCTCTGCGGGCCAGGGGTAAATATCTTAACTGAATATTTTAAAGGTGGGGTAGGTAAGTTTGAGAAACCGGCTCGAGTGCGCTAGAATTTGAAAATACACAGCCGGAAAAAATCTGCCACTTCCTTACAGAGCCCCTCCTCCAACACACACGAACGCGCTCATGACCAATGAGGGCACGAGATAAGTTTGTGCACAGATGGAAGGCTGACAGGCAGGTAGGCCATCCAGTTACTTTAGCCGGGCCGGCTAAAATGATTGGTCGTGCTTTTTACAGCGCTACGGCTTCCACAGATGACATTTTTTAATGGATTTTTTGTCAAAGCACTTAAGATATTCATTGCTATCGGGATGTTAAGAGCATTCCATGGAATATAACAACAAGTGTATCTCGAGCCGGTTTCTCAAACTTACCTACCCCACCTTTAACTGATGAAAAAAACAAATGGGATTCATTCTAGCCCCTGCTAATTCCAGTTACCTCTATACCAGTGTATTACAGAAGCATTGCGACATGCAACAAGTATGCCAGCTATGTGCCAGGCACAGGGTGCTCAGCTGATAAAGCCCCTATCATGTAGTAAGCATTCAACATGAGTAATAAGTAGGCTCCATATCTTCCTCCCTGGCTGACGCTGGCTTATTTAAAGACTGGTGGGGTTGGGGGATGTCTGGGACAGAAATGTGGAAAGACAGTACTCATGTGTTCAAATGACAGAGTGAGGAATCCCAGCTATTTGAGAATTCACACACACAGGACTGAAATTCATCCATAGTAAAAGCTGAGCAGATGTTGGTAAATGGCCGAGTTGTTTTAACAATGGTCTACCTCCCCACCCCCCAATATTCTTTAGCTCTCATCCCTGTGTTATGAATCACAAACAGGGCCGCTCCTTCCACCCTCTATCCGTCATCCCCTGCTCGCTCTGTCTATTTGTCACATGGACGCGTGTAGCAAAACGTATGGGATAAGTGGACGCTGAGCGGTGGGCGAGGGGGCAATATATTCTCCACCCCTTCCTGTACATTTCATCCATCATCCACCTGACCTACTGACACTCCCATTTAAACACACCAACACCCATTTATCTTCCTTTACTTTCTCTCTCATTCTCATCCATCTATGCATCTCTCCTGTAATCATCCATCCATATCTCCCCCCTCCCACGCCACACTCTCTCCTTCCTCCATCTTTCTGCATCATAAGGAAGCTGACCAATGCATTCATCCTCACATCCTCTACCCCCCTCCCACCCTCTCCCCTCAGAGAGGCTGAGCCCACTCCTGTTGTACTCCCTAATAGCTGAGATCTCTCAGGAGACATGCTCAGGAACACCACTTCCAAGACCTTAAAGAGGGACCGGTTGCTGTGCACTCTCAGCAAAACAACTAATATCTGCGCATGCGCCAACACGTCAGTAGGACAATACAAACAAATAGCTGTTTTGAGGTGTATTACTCGGGATGCTAAAACTAAAGCAACATAAAAAAGGTCATTTCGCCTAAAAGCAGCATAATACAAAATATGAATCATGAACAGATGTTGACACCTGGCATAAAATACATGGAAATTAGTATTTGCAGTTGGGTCATTCTACAGAAAAGGTGGAAGTGCTGTCACTTACTTTTGCAGACACCAAAATACATGACGTTGACCTAATACTCACATTCATTATATATGTTGAATAAATAGAGATTGTCTTTGCAATGGTACTAAATAAAAAATGGTTTTATAAGTAAATTGCAATTTATTTAAAATGTCAAGTTCAAGGAACTGCCTTGTCACTTTGATCATACATGGAAGTGGAGCCTATAGTTTTAATTTAAATGTATTCAATAAATAAATCTAATTTATATTTACATAACATTACAAGCATTAAATATAACACTGAAATGGTAAAAAAAAAAACACAAAACGCTTTTATTTTTGAAATAATGTACTGTCTCTGAAGTGCCTCCTGTAACAAGAGATCATTTGAGGCAGTGCAGTGGACAAAGACATAAGGAAAGTCAGATACTTCTTACTTTGTTTGTTAAAGGTGCCATTTTATCTTCAAATTTTACATGCGTCTTTCAAGTCTGTCATTAGTGTTACTCATTGCATAGCCCTAGGGGTGAACATTTGAATGGGAAAATGTATTGTATTGAAGAGTTAAACGATTTTAATATTGACTGAAGCCATATTTAGTCTGACACATTGCAGCCATTTTGTTAAAATGGTAGTTTTTTCTCCAAATTGTCACTGGTGTTACCGTCACTGGTGTTACTCTTCTTCCTGGTAACACCAGTGACATTCCTATACAAATAAGCTTTGTATAAAGTATAAAAAGAATACAAATATTGTAAGCTCTACTTGTTGTGGATTCATCAAGTTAAGAGTTAGTTATTGCTATTTAACAGGTTTTAGATGTTTTTAGAAGGAATATATTTCAGCAGATTTGTATCACCCAGATTCCACCTTTTCTGTAGAATGACCCAGTTAGCAATACCAGGCTGTGGGGACACATGGGCTCGTGACACTTGTTGAAAGTTAGAAATAATCTAAATAAATATATACAAACCAGCCTCAAGTAAGAGTACGACACACGCAAAGTTTTCTGAGATAAAGGTGGACAATGTTTCAGTCGAATTTGTTTCACAGCCGAATTTGCCTACACTGTCCCACCATACGGTAGCTCTACCGAACTGATAGCATTAAAACAAACACTCCACTGTTTTTGACAACTGTGTGGAGAGTAAATTACCATGGATGTGGTTTATAAGTCCGTCTCCTCCGTCCTTCCAGCGGTCTTCTTCCTCTACCTGAAGCCGATGGGTGTGCGCTGCTGTCGGGCGCTGAACTTCACGCGCTCCGCTCCTGGATCTCCAGGCTCAGGCTGTGCATGCGCCTGTTACTGGGACACCACCGTGCAACGAGTCAAGTCAGCAAGGATATAGAAACGGAACTTCCGGTAGAACTTTCAAAAATAAAACCATTCGTTGTCTTTCAATCTTATGTGAGATTCAACCAGACTTTGTGTGATCCTGTGATGATAGTTCCAGAGCTGCTCTAGTATTTATATATTTTTTAAGAGCTGTAACTGATAATTATTTTCTTAATCCAATATTGTAACGATTTGAAATTGGTCAGAAACTAGTCAAACATGCTAAATGTAAACATTATCAAATGCATTGTGTTGACTAACCAAGAGTCTGGGAAACTTTAGATATTCAATATCATGATACAAATTAAAGATTTGCAGCAAACTGATTAATTGTCATACATGTCTCATGGTACTACATTGACACAGTTTGCATGAGCAGTTGTGCTGCCAGACTTTTAATTTGAAGGTTGACTCACTTTATTTCCGGAATGATTCTGTCGTAATTGACGCAGACTCATTAGTTACTTGTATGCGTCCCTGCTGTAAACAGTGTTGAATGGGACAGGCATTACGCGGCACAAGTAACTCATCCAAACTCATGACCTCTCCGTTTAATAGGTCACATTAATACCGTGGCTAAAATATAGCAGCTGATTCGTAAGGTCTAACATTCCCATTTTAAACGCTGAACTTTAAGAGTCTTGAACAGGTCTTGAATCAGACAAACCCAAGTTCTGGTATTTTCAACAAGCATCATCCTGACTGTGAGCAATGCAGGGGAGTCATGCACCCAGGCACATCTTTCATGTCCAAACGGGATAAGCTCTACTTGGGTTTGCAAACCACAAAGAACGGTTTTGTTTAGCAGCGAGAGAACCAGCATGCTTCTGTACTGTAAGGCCTGATTGCAAATGAGACAGAGTAAATCATGTTGGAGCAAGAGAAAAGCTACAGCTGCAGGGTAGTGATGCAAACAAGCTGCCAAAACTGCAGTGGGAAAGAGTTTATTATTTGTGCTTGGCAACACATCGTCCCTGAGACTGCAGTAGCACACACTAAACAACACACTATTTACAGCCAGTGTACTTCAGACTGGAAGAATACACTCACTGTGAAACGTTTTTCTTACCTAGCTTTATGAACACAAAGAAGAAGATTGACAAAAACTCTAAACATGCAATGTCGACCTGTCACATAATATACAGAAAATACAACAGTTAAATGTTTTTTGAAATTAAGAAATGTTCTAAACACAAACAGAAGCATTCTCTATAGAACTGGACCACAGCAATGGATATTAGGCTCATCTTAGTCCTGTGCCAAACAGTACAAAATGTACAGGAACTCTTACATGCAGAACCTTTTCCGATACATATTTAAAATAAAACCTGTATCAGCTTGAACAGTTACATTGTCACTTTGGCCAAAAGCAACAGTCTGTTTCGTAAAATAAGAAAATATAAAAGTCTCTAAATGTTTTATGGCCCAGCTTACCAAACAGTTTTTACATGCATACCTTCTACTTCAAACGTTGAAGAGCTCTGACTTATTTCTCATCATGGCTTGTCAGTGCTGGGTGTGGTAGGTTTGTCAGCAGGCTTTGGGTAACTTAAGTGGAAGTATTGGGCTGCATCGCTGTGCAGCCATAAACGTTGGAACTCTTTGAGGAATGGACCCACCAGGTGCGGATCCTCGGTGACGATGACGTTCTCCTTGTTGCTCTGCACCGCTGTCATCGTCCAGTTGAGGGAGCCGGTGATGAGCAGCCGGTTGTCCACCACCGCAAACTTGTGATGCATGTACACAGAGCCCACGTCGCAACGCGCACAGATCCCTGGGGAATTTAGAGGGGAGAATCAGAACACCTTCAATCGTCCCACAGAGGAGACATTTACATTTGTTACAGCAAGTAAAGAGAGGAGGTTGGAGAATAGTGTTTTAGGCTAAGAGATTGTTCTTCAGTATGTGCAATGTTATTCTAGGTTGCGCTAAAAAAACCTCAAAAGAAAGCAGGGATGTTGAATGCGACATAATGTTCTGACCTGACCAGAGGAAAAAAATAGATGGTTTATATTTGTAGAAAACAAGTGCCTTTAAACCTCAGCACTTCTCTACAGACTAGTTATCCCCATTGCAACAATGTGTGTAAATGGGTGAATGAGGCAAATTGTAAATAGTTCTTGTCCCCTTACAAACCTAGGGAGACATTATGGTATAGCAGTACATTTATCATTTAAAGTCACATGAATGTTTACATTTTCCACTTCCTTTTTCTTGTACAGACTGAGAGGAAGAATCATTTTCATAGAGAAACCCAAGAAGGAGCTATGACATCTGACATACATTTTAAACCTTTATATTTATTTCACTCGTCTTGATTTCTCAAATATAAAATATGTATGTTTTTCTATGATTACTCTCACCTTTTAAAAACCCCAAATATGTTCATATTCTGATATTGTTGAGTATTGCAAATACAAGTCTGCTTACTAAAAGGTCTGCAAAGTAAAAAAAACATAAATACAAGTTCTAATACAGAATATAGAACAAATACAAAATACTTTAACAGTTTCTAAATAAATTGTTTTATTTTCTATTGTGTTCAAGAGAAACTATCTAAGACAGAAGCATTATTTTTGTATGATAAAATATTGGGTTTGCAGATTGGACTGCAGGAAAAACTTTCAAGGGAGACATGCAAATTCTCTCTTGAAAGGTTAAGTGCATGCCCCTTTAAAAAAAATGAAAAACAATTACCACAAATGTGTTTTTGATAAACCATTTCTCTTGCAGGAAACATGTCCCCTTGACCCCCTAATTGCAGTGTGTAAATGCTTTCAGCTCAAAGTGAAGAGAGTCAAAAAGCGATCTTAAAAGAGTAAATGCAACAGGCTTAAAGTCTGATGTCTTTCCAGTTTCAACCCCAGGACACACACACACACACACACACACACACACACACACACACACACACACACACACACACACACACACACACACACACACACACACACACACACACACACACACACACACACACACACACACACACACACACCACACACACACACACACACACACCACACACACACACACACACACACACACACACACACACACACACACACACACACACACACACACACACACACACACACACACACACACACACACACACACACACACACACACACACACACACACACACACACACACACACACACACACACACACACACACACACACACACACACACACACACACACACACACACACACACACACACACACACACACACAAGTCTTGTATTACTGTGTGATCTTCTTTGTTGTTTGTTTTTAATTATGCTCTGTAAGGTGTCCTTGAGAGCTTTGAAAGGCGCCCATAAATAAAATACATTATTATTATTATTAGGGATGCATGATATTGGTTTTTTGAAACCGATACCGATAACTTCCTGCTTCTCAAGACCGATACCGATAATAAAAAAATGTTTACGCCACTAATTATTTTAACGCATGTGTATCTGCCGCCCGCTTGTGGCTCCAGGATGGTGGAATGAGCTCCCCATTGACATCAGGACGGCAGATAGCTTGCACATCTTCCGGCGCAAACTGAAAACTCATCTCTTTCGACTCCACTTCGAGCGATAGAACTATTAACGAAGCACTTTTATACTAATAAAGGGCTGGCTTTTCTAAAGCCAGTTGAGTAGCACTTGAAATGTTTTTGCTCTATGAAACCTGATGTACTTATATGATTCTATTTTCTTCAAGTTGTATTTTGTTGGACGAACGCACTTATTGTAAGTCGCTTTGGATAAAAGCGTCAGCTAAATGCAATGTAATGTAATAATGTAATGGCAGACCACACTTCCACGCTCACCGGCAGGCACCGACTGGCCATCTGGAGGACCGGGAAGGTGTGTGTATGTGTGGCCCGAGCGAGCGAGAGAGAGACCTTAGGTGCATTGTTGTTGTTGTTAGCATCTGGTGCTAGCTAGCTGCACTAACGGATATAAGGAGCTGTTTAAATGAAAACAGAGGAGCGACATTTCGCCACAACTGCGCCGAGCACTTGACTTTATGCAGGAAGCCAGACAGTGGGACAACTGAAGTCAGCACACTCAGCACGGATAGTGCGCAACATGATTGCAGCGTCCAGGCAGCTCCGGTTCGAGCATATGCCTTGAGTTGCACATAGCTCCAACGCCCATACCACCGACGACATGTTTGTTTACTGTCCTGGCTTCACGGCCGCACACCATTTACGTCACAGCCAGGCATGAGTTAGGGAGCGCTGGATTTGTGAAGAACTTCCCTCTTCCTAAACCACTAATACCACAGTACTGGCAAAACGGGAGGAGCCGAGTGAAAAACAAGCGCCCCTGATCCCAATCCACCCACACCGCAGTATTTTTTCTTTTTTTTTACCCAAAACATATATTGTATATTATCGGGGCTATTAATACTGGTATCGGGTAGGGCTGTGCAACTAATCGTATTTTAATCGCGATTACGATTATGGCTTGCGACGATTATGAAAACAGCATAATTGACAAAATACGATTATTTTGCTGGGTGCGCTTCGCCCCTCCCTAAAAGCCCACTCGGCCACGTGGGAGTGACGTGTTGTGAGTGTTCAGCGCGAGCGAAGATGTCAGAACAAGAGCAGCAACTCGTTAAAAAGAAGGGTACAACTATTTCCACTATTTGCAAGTACTTTGCCATTACATTCCACATCGCTAAAGATATGTGCCCAGTTAGCACTGTTAGCAACCAGGGCTTTAAGCAACTTGTCAACACGTTGGACAAGCGTTACGCGATGCCGTCTCGGTATTATTTCAGCAGGTCTGCGCTGCCTGCACTATATGACAAATGCCGTGGGGAAGTTGAGAGAGATGTGGCTTCAGCTGACTACTTTGCGACCACAACAGACCTATGATCTAGCCCAGGGGTGCCCAACCAGTCGATCGCGAGATGTGTCTAAAAATAGAACAACAATATTCTGTTTTATCGTTAATGTCCTGTAACATAATCTTCCTGTGCCAGAATAATGCACTTGAACGCATCAAAGCTTTGTGATTGGCCGGCGTCACCCCTGTGTCGGGGCGTGGCTGAGGGTCTTCAGTACAGGTGGCAATATCGTCACCTGTCTGCGCTCATCTCTGAAACCAGACCATGTAAACAGCCTGGTGTTTCTAGCAAAACATCTTTAAGAGATGACATGAGCTGCCCTACCAGCATTTGCCATGGTGGCCTAAACATTTTTATTTGGTCTTAAATTGTAGTTCAACATTTATTTCCTGTTACTTCTGGACCATGACGGTTGGCCAGCCTTCAACGTTTAACTGAGTGGAATATGTTGAATATGTTTTACCAAAATGTTGGCTATATGTTAAGGAGTGTTCAGTAGGTTGTGACAGTGCAGTGCATCATATTTGATTTCATTTATTTTGGTCTAATTTATTTTTATTTATCATATTAATAATATATGTTTAGTATGGTTTTGAAAGTGTGCTCCAACATATTTGTTGATCTTGTTTATTGGTAAAATATTATTTGTTTTAAAGTTCAATAAATGGTCAATGAATAATCGTCAAAATAATCGTGATATCAATTATTGACCCAAATAATCGTGATTATGATTTTTGCCATAATCGCACAGCCCTAGTATCGGGTTTATCGGGATGACGTCATAATTCCTAATATCGGACCGATAATTATCGTGCATCCCTAATTATTATTATAGAGTCTATGAATTAATTTCCCTTCTGAGGGAAATAGTTGGACTTAAAAACCAATGACAGCAAACTAATCCAAAGCACTATGCTTAGGTGCTAGTCACATTACGTTATTCGAGGATAAAAAGGTTGCTGCACACAAATGGATGGATTATGAAAAAGGAGCTTATTGTGCCAATGTGATTCTCACAAGGTCTGCAGTCAGCATACACACACTTAGAAACACTCTTCCTAATGAAAAGTGCTGCTTGCTTGCCAATTTCTTACTTACTTAATTCTTACTTAACAATATGCAGAGGTAGTAATTTATTAAATGCAGAGGGCTGAGAGAGAAAGGGAGTCTGACACATGACACAACATCTTTCAGAGCTTTCAGACCAAGATTATAACTCTGACTCATAGAAAGCCTCGTAGTAGAAACCCCCATTCACCCAGATATTTCCTATCATCTTTTCATTCACCTGTTGGGAACCATCTAGCTCATAGCTAACACTAATAGTCCGAGAACACAGCGGGAGTACCTTTTACTGAGGTAGACCTGAGTCATAGTTGCCGTATTTCAAGTATAATATGACGAGATAATGAGTGAGGTACGTGTGCCTTTTGTACCAAATAATATCTCTAGTAGGGCTAAATATGACCCCCTGGACCTGTTTGGTGTATTGTTCGGCATAGTGATGCTTCGTTAAGGTGACAATTAAAATCCCCAAGCATGAGGACGTTTACTTTATGATGATTTAAAAAACAAATAGATCTGTTTCTCTTACCGGCTCTGCGAAGAACCCCTATCTGGGAGCCATGGATGGCGGCGTAGTCCTTGTCGCAGAGGACTCGGATGGTGACGCCCCTACATCGCAGTGTTAGTACAGCCTTGCATAGGTCCATGTTGGAGAAGGCAAATACACACACGTCCAGAGAGGAGGAAGCAGACAAGATGCAGCGGACAAGACGAGTGAAAGAGGTCTCTACGCCGTGAGGCAACGAGCAGCAACATGACCTGGAAGAGCAGAAAACAGGAGAAAATAAATGTGCTGATACTCCAAAGCGTATACTAAACAAGCTTGTTTCTGTGTATGTAGTTTCCTACCCTCTCTTCCAGGTTGCAAAGTTACAATAGCTCTATTTAGCAAGGAATGCTGTTGTATATTTTAAGCTGGCAAAAATGCTTATAGCCCCACTTTTTGGTTTCTCTGTATTATTTTATTTGAAGTACTTAAGCAAGTAAAAGACAATTCTGTAAAGTGAAAAACAATTGGGATGAGGAATGGTTATTGCACTGCCTAAATCCACTTGCTGAGAGCATCTAGGGGCTATGAATTTTTCCATTAGAAACCATTATCACAACACGCATGACAGTGATACAGAGAAAATAATATATAGCTCTCTTTACTCAATGTAGCAATTTAGTTCCACCTACTGAGGCGATGAGGGAGCGAAGATGTGCTCCAAGCAGACCATCTCCGAGGGGAAGAAGAGGACCTCAGTGCGGGTTCTTTTAGGCCTGAGGCGATGGAGAAGCCAACCCAGCAGCTCCACGCTGAGAGAGAGGGCCACCACACCCAGACACACCACCTTCACCGTCCACATAGCTGACATCTCTACAACACCATCATGGTTAAGATCCAAACATGTAGTGTAACCATAGACTGTATATATAAAGAGTGTAACACACACTTTCTGAGCAATCTAACCTGACCTAACTGGAAAAGTAAAACTACATGGTTGTTCATTTTCTTTAATGGTATTTAATCAGTGGTTGAAGAAGTAATGTCTAGCTATAGCGCTCTCTAACGTTAGTCGATAATTGTAATATTATGCAATATCCTTCTAGTCCACAGAAGCCGATATTTTTCTAGTTTAGCAAGGACATTGATTACAAGGTGTTGGTTACATCATTACATATCAGCACAAAACACTGACGAAGGAAGCCAGACTACGGCACAAATGTCATGGAAACCACACTAACTGTCAATATGTAAAAATATGTAACACCTTAAAGTATGAGTTTTTTCAGGGCATGTTAAACCATAAAATACGAGTATTTTTAGACCACACAACAAACCTGAGAGCTAGCTTCTGTCGCCACCACGCGGGAGTAAGCTGTCTCAGGCGTTGATTCGTCACAGTCAATCGACTTGACTGACGTGTCAGAGAGCCAATCACTATCCAGGAAGCATTAGCTATCCTCCAATCACATAATGCGAACAGTTGACTGTGCCGGGTCTCGTGCAAGCTTTTTCTGCTCTACAGCAACGTGTATTTCCTACGAGCAAAGGTAAACAAATTAAACTTTTACTACATCACGTTTAACAATCCCAACATGTTTACCAAGTACGGTTAATCGAGGTGTTATCAAATCTGTTTACTTACTAGAGTCCATTTAACTATTCGTCGTGAGGCGATTTATGTTGTACTGGAGATCAACAACAAACATGCTAACGTTAGCCTGCTAACTAAAGTTGCTAACAATATGGAGCGGCAGCAGCTGCCGACTGGAGTGGTTTTCCAGTCAAGAGTTTTATTTGATCCCTGTTGATTCTCCTCCAAGCACATGTTCTCCTTGTTGAAGCTGCCTGTTTTTGTCTACTCCTCATACAGACTTGATTTAGTTTGTTTGAAATGGGTCGTCGCAAGTCTAAAAGAAAGCCCCCTACTAAGAAGAAGCTGAGCGATTTGGACTCTCAGTTCACCTGTCCGTTCTGCAACCACGAGAAGTCATGTGATGTCAAAATGTACTTACAATTGCACCAAACTATCCACTCATCAGCAACTCATTAAAGTTACATGTGTTGGTATTTCAGGTTGATGTTGCTAACTTTTGTTGTACTTGTTCTGCACACAGGGAGAGAACCAGAAATACTGGAATAATATCATGCACAGTCTGCTTGGAGGAGTTCCAGACGCCCATTACCTGTATCCTTAAGCAAATGAATCATCATCTTGTACATACATGTATAACATTATTAATGACGGAACCGTTCAAACCACGTTTTTCTTACAATGAACTTTCAGTGGTTTTTGAAGCGTGCAATGTTAACTTTTGTTTTTGATAATAGTAGTTCAACAAAATATTTTAAACGTTTTCTTACTAGTTTACAGGCATTTCAACCCAGTATAATTTATATTAAATGCTTTACTGTCTATACTATCTTTTCCAGCATCATAAAGATCTCTGCCCACACTTAAACAAATTGGTTAAATCTCTTCTTCCCCTTTTCAGTTTCCGAATACATAACGGCACAATACCAAGTCTATATTTTTTAATACATAACCATTCTGGGGACTGCTTTGAAAAAGCTTAATTTTTTACAAATGTGTGTATTCCAATATAGCCAGCTTAATGTGGTAGTCATTTTGATATCACATGAGTAGGGGGTCTGAATATGATAAGTAATACCTTTTTCAGAAGAGTCTTGATTTACAAAGTTCATATCATCCTGCACCATCATAACACATTTTTAAACTCTTCAGCAACAAGTTCTCTTCATCCTTAACTCATTGCTCCTCAGATCTATCGGAAGCAGTTGATGTGTACAGTGATTGGATAGATGCCTGTGAATCAGCCAATCAGTAGCCTTTGTGGAGCAGGATGTGATTCAGGGAGGGGATGAGGATGCGGCTGATGATCCTGGGCCCATTAGGATCAGGCTGGTCAGAGGACATTTATACAACTTTTTATTTAAAAGCTTTTATATGGTTACTTAAGATTAAAGTTCTGTGAACCAAAGTTTCACTTATGTGGTATTCAGCACAAAGAGGCTCTGAAGCTCTCCTTTGTCTCATGACTTCTCTTTCTTTGTAACGTTTCAGCCTGCAACTCCAGTGTTGACTATTGAGATTTATAAAAAAATAGTGATCTAACCTGAATAATCTTCAAACATTGAGAGATTTTCTATTTTCAATATTAGTTATTTTTAAATGTATTGGTCTAGTCTTTCTGTTTTTAATGGCTAGATGTTGTTAGGTTCAATAAATATTATTTTTACAAGAAGCCTGTGTTGTCAGAAAACTAGCTATTGGCATTTTTATGTAAACATCAATAAAAAGTTAAATATTTGTGGTTAGCATTATGAGAAAAAGATGTGAATATACAGTATGGACCTTCTATATTATACACTGAGATGAGTTGCAAGGCCTAAATGAGGAAAGGAACCCTCCAGATTTTCAAAGTTAAGGTGTGAGTGACCTTCTTTTGATGAATGTAAACACAGTTCATGAATGATACCACGCGTTGTTTCCACAGCTATCCTCATCCTCATAAAGACCGTTGTCACAACATGTCATTCCACTGGAGAGAGGAATGGAAATGTGTAAGATTTATGCTTAGCTGCTAAATTCACAGGTTCTGAATTTTTCTTAGGAAATTCTGTTTTCAGTTAATTGTATGTTTTTGGCTTAAATGTTTTTGTTTTTTTTAAATGAGTACAAATGAAATCCTCAAATCAAGTGTTAGTATTCAGTGTTTATTTTACTATGCATTAGCCACCAGTGTTGAATAGCATAGAGAAATGTGTTTTTTTTCTTTTAATGTTTTGAATTTGATAATTGTGATCATGGAAATAAAGGAGCAATAAGACTTGATGCCAGCATGTGTGTTTAGTCTTCATTTTATTGTGTAATGAACTTAATCTACTACATTTCCTTCGAGAACGAACACACTCTATATGTGATCAAGACGTGGTTGTTTAAACTTGGTTGGATGTAACTTAAGTCTTTATTCAATGGGGGAATATGAAACAAAAGGTAGTCACTAATATTACACAACGCAAACATTAACACCACTGAGCACCACCAGCTGGTGATAATAGGATGGACAACCTCACAATTATGGTTGGGATTTAGATGAACAATAAAATAAAAGTCAATAAAGAAAATGGTTTCAAGAACTCAGCAAGTGTCAGAGATAATAAGTGGCTTAAATGAAATCGTGTTTTAAAATAATAAAGGGTTTATAGTTAAAGTTGAATGAGGTGAAAGAACTCAAAGACTTCCAAATTAGGTTTTTATTTGAGTTTGAACCGCTCCTCAGTTACAAAGTCAATTATACACAGTTGTAGTCATCATTTTGGTTAAAAGAAAACCTAGCACAAAAACCTATACAACTAGTGAATGGATGGATGGATGAACCACAAAACCCCCCTCCCACATTTCCAGTTCTTTAATTCAAAGGTGCCAAAGACTGTGCCCGTTTCTCGTGTTCATGACTTCTGATCTACTCTCCTGTGGCATCTGTGACCGTGACACAATTTGAGGAGTACAGTGCCCATTCATTCCCACAGAGCACAGGATGAAGCAGACCACAAATGAAAGAAGACACAGTGTAGCGAGGCTGTGCACCGGGCAGGGCTGAGTGATAATAGATGAGATGTGGAGTGCCTGCCCGGGCTCTCCACCCAGGTGGAGTGTCTCCTTGCATGCGCGCACTGCACTGTGTATTGTGTTTGATGATGGACCCCAGCTGGAGAGGTATTGACGACGCCTTATGAAACATGCTGGAGGATGATTACAATGGAGAATGATTATCACATAGTCTCTCGTCTGTCTCTGCACGTCCCCTCCCACTCCCTCCCCCTCTCTTCTATTCCTCGCTCCTTCTTTCTCCTCTCCCTTTCAGCACGCGAGGTCAAGTGTCACTCCGTCTCCGTTGTCAAGGCTGCCAATCACCCACACAGTGAGTGCGAGGCAACTGTTGCCAAGGAAACAGAGCGATTCGGTTGCTAGGCACCTGGAGCTGTGCTCACAATAGTCATTTTGTTGCTTAGAAGCACACACACATGCATACACACAAAACCACAGAAAGGGCTTTGTCGAATCAACAAGTTTACACAACGTAATGTCGACATTTGTATGAATTATAAATAACACATTTGCTTACGTAGTAGTGCGGAATCATGGAGTAGTACAGGCTAAGAGTGTAATTCATCATGGGCACATTTGCAAACGGATGCTAATTTACTGCTGAATTAGCAATGCAATGTTGATTTTCTAATTTATAATACTTAGCAATAATGCTAATGCACCAAATATGTAATTCAGGATGTTTTATTCCAACACCTTTGCCTCCTGATTAATCAGCATGCCCTGATGACGAAGAACTCCTCAGACCCACACCTCAAGTTGATCAATAAAAGACATAAACATCCATCATTCTGACTAAAGATAGTTACCCATAAAATCTATCAATCCCTTATTTCCCCACTGGCACATGGACCCAGTGAACCTTGCTGCAGTGTGTGTGCTTTCATACATATGGGGATCTGTCTGTGTACTTGTTTTTATAAGATCCATCAATCCCATATTTCCCCACTGGCATGTAGATCATGTGTACCCTCATGCAGTTTATATACGTGTGTGTGTGTGTGTGTGTGTGTGTGTGTGTGTGTGTGTGTGTGTGTGTGTGTGTGTGTGTGTGTGTGTGTGTGTGTGTGTGTGTGTGTTTCTGAATCCCCATCATGACAGCCAGTCAGCGGAGCCGCATGCTGAAATGTCAGCCACGGGTGCAAGTCTTGACATGTCCTCATGTGTTACTGTCTCCTGTTGCTGCGGCTAAAGGCATCCAACTCTCACACATTTTAAGTATGAGCCAGGGAATACAAAATATGAGTGAAAGAGTAGTGGGATGGGAAATGATGGATGTGCACGGTTACAATGTACAATCCCATGGTCAGCGCAGCCGTTTACATTCATGAAACCGATTTCGCAAAAACTTTAAATCTGTTTTTGTAAAACGTTTAGAGTAGAGTGTGAAGGGCTGTGAAAGACACTCATCAACTGATAAGCTTATGGGCTCACTTGTAAGCACGGCTGACTGACAAGGGTATGTAATCAAGAAGGTTTGGAATTAACGTCTGAGTCTGAAGACTTTTGTGTTAAGCTCCCTGAACTAATGCCCAGGGGGTTTAGTTTAGTGGCATGGTGCAAGTCCCCCCCCCCCCCAGCAGCACCTCTGCAGGAGAAGCTCAACCTGGCCAGCGAAACAAACTCATTTCCTCCACAGGTGTAAAGAGTGACATGGTTGATAAATCTACGATGATAAAACCTTTTCAGTGGCTGGATTTGATTTGGCTAGCCCTGATTGCGGTTCTATTTAAAAACCTTTCTGATTGAACAAAATAAGCCTTTCCCCTCGTAAAAAGTCACCTCTGGGTTCTTAATTAAAAACCGCCCCAATGTCTGTGTCACCTACTCAGTTTGGCTATACATTTTATATGTGTCTGCCTTTGTGCTCTCCTGAATAGAGTCTTGCTTTTGGTCCGCTGTAGATGATAAAGCTTCCACTCGACTACGCGTATTCTCAAGCAATAACATCCACATCTGTATTATCAACCCAAGAATACCCGTGGTCGAGACCGGAGCAAAAGAGGCCCACCTCCTCCCCCTCCATTCCTTTTTTCTCTCCTCTGAGCTCTGGAGCTCATTCTCCTTTTTTCTGTGTGCTTCCCTTCAGCTCCTGCACTCAGAATAAGATTGCAGCGTGGAAGAAGGAGGAGGTCTGTGTGTGTGGAGGCAATTTCTTTAAGGACACCACCTAGAAATAAGAGAGACAAAAGAGATCATATTTATCCTTGCAGTAGCATCGCTCAGAGGTTATATTACACATTTCACGCACGCTTTAAGTCACATATTGAGCTCATTGTAACTATTAACCAGATTTGAAAGCTTTAGCCACACACACACACACACACACACACACACACACACACACACACACACACACACACACACGCATATTCACACACACGCAACCTGCTATGGATCTTTACCTGAGCTGCACCAAGTAAACAGATTGCACTGCCAACAGCTAGTCCCTTTGCTCTTCCTTGTATCAAGCAACCATTTAACCAAGAGCTGAGGGAGGGGGCAGGCTCACCAATTATCAAATAGGTGTCAGTGTGTGTTACACTGCAGTGAGGGGGAGACTGATTACCAAACAGATGTTCAGCTCTCACCTCCATCACCTCCTCCTCACCTCATGTCTTCCATCATTTCATTTTCCTTTTTTTCGGCATCTATCTCCTCTTATTGTTGGAAGGCTCTCTTGTATGTCCCCCCCCCCCCCCCCCCCCCCCCATCTCCCTTCCCTCTCACACTCCTTTCCTCAGTCTGTCCCATGGAGAATAAGCCTGACTCTTCCCTGTCCACACTTGCCAATTAGAGACACAGTAGTTGTCAATCAACAGCTTAGGAGAGGAGAACAAGAGAGAAGGAGAGTCATTGGGAAATAGGGGGAGATTGGAGGGGGGGGGGGGTTTGCATAAACACCAGAGACAGCTCCCCCTGGAAAGACAAGTATACAAACATGACTTCACTGTCTCTCAATCTCTTTCAATCTCACTTTCTTTGACTGTTCAGTGTAACCTTTCCTCTCTAATCATTGTGAGATCCCTGGCGTCTCTCCTGCTCTCGCCCTGTGTTTACCCTTTAACCCCTCTTTCCCCTACGTTCCTCTTCTCAGATCTTCGTCCAGCACATATGAATCATACATCCTTCCCTGTTCCCCTTTACCCATCATAGCTCTACATCATGAGACCTGACACACCCAGGAAAGTTCCCATTTGCCAATATTCTCACCTCACTCACACCTGCTTCAGTCAGTTCTGTCACTGCGGGAGGGAGTGCCAAAAGTATCCTCGGCCATCAAGTCTAGAAGAAGATCTTGACACACTCGTCTCCCTCATTACCTATCCTCCTCATCTATTTCTTCCTCGCCTCTTGCCTCCAACCTCCATCCCAACTGTCCATGTCTCGGCTGCTGATGATGACAACTCAAGTGGACATGTCTTCTGTTCTCACCAAGAGCTGTGACGAGATGCACGTAGGTGTCAGAGATCTGGTGTAAAAATACACCCTGCTGCTGCCCTCTTCACTACACAGGACCGGTGTGTGTCCGCTCTCTGTCACTGGAATGTCTCGGTGTAATTTGAAGACATGCTTCCGTGTACTTTTTAGCTGCAAGGGAATGACTCTCGCTCATACAATGGGTGTGCCTGCTGTAGCAGTTTTCAATGTGTGGCCCAGGCTTTCTTTTGTCACCTCAGTTTTTCTCCATTGATGTACACTGACACTGTATTATTCCCGTAAAAGCTAGACTGGATAAAAAAAACTTTATTTCATGACGAAAGACATCTGGTTAACATTTATAAGAAAATCCATTTCCTGCATTGATTTGATAGAAAGTGATCTGGCTCCAGCTCGAGGGCCTAATGAAAGACAATCTCTCTGTTTGATATTAATGTCTGATGTAAGAGACTTTTCAATCTCCTAATGTACCTGGCGTTTCAGATGGGATGCAGAATCACAAGTGGCTGCGCCCGAGGCAAAGACAAGACAGGCAGGAGATGGAGACAGAGACTGAGCGGACGCTGGGCTGCTGCTTGCACATTACTGCTTAATTGCTTGGAACTAAAGGCGCTGTTATGAGGATGTTTATGCTTATGCCTGCAACAGCAAATATATCCAGTCATTTTGGCTACACTGTAGAGTCTAATAGTCACAACCCAGACACAAAATAAATGACTAACTGATTGCTATTGCAACAATTTGAGCCTGGGTTGCAAAATAACCCTCTGTCTTGCCTTTGGCCAAACTTTTATAGACAAACTTAAAAGAGGCACTTTGGTTTTCTTAATCTTTTGGGCCTTAATGCAAAGACTCCAGTTGGCCTACTAGCCCAAATAACCACACAGGCACACACCACTGTACAATTGCAGATGGCCAGCACCTGTCTCCTACGTGACAGGCTTGGATATTAAGCTTTCTTTGTTTGTAAATACATCCGCTCCCACTGACAAGGAGAACCCAGTTCACGGTAGCCAGCGTGGATTGAATCTTTAACCCTTTGCAGGGCTTGTGAAAGGGATTTGAACCATCTTTGTCTTTTACCTAACGTGCTACAAAGGAGGAGCTGACACGCTGTTGGTTAAACATTTAGCTGCGTGCAGGTGCAATTCCCATCAAGTGATTTGATAGGAACTTGGGAGTGATGCTGATGGGACCAACCTGTTTTAGTACAAATCATAAACCGTGCCAATGAGCAGGCGTTAATCCCATGCCATGCAGTGCTACAAATCGACTAATTAAAGCTTCAATTTACAAGTCTTGTTTTTTTTTATTCACTTCAAGGATTTTTAAACAGATATCTGTAAATATCAGCACGGTGTAAAGTGATGGGACCCCATGCAACGCTGTGCTGTGAACTGTGTCCATATCGTTTTTTCATGCTTAAATAACAGCGGAAAAAAAGAAAGAACTTACCGGTACGCTGTGTTCATCTTTATGTCAGCTTCCCCCTGAAGAAGACCATACATTGTATCCATGCTGAAGTGTGAGAAAAGGCTTCACTGTGCAGGGAAACGCCCCCCCCCCCCCCTCCCCTCCCCTCCCATGCTATAGTCCTTTCTCTCCTGTGCGCTTCTCCTCCTGCTAGTAGGGAATCACATAACCACTCCTTGTTTTTTCCATTCTCTCCGAGGGAGGGATGGAGCCTTTGCAGCAGCATCCCATGCAACTCAGCAGCAACCTCTCACCTCTCCTCTCTTCTCCTCTCTTCCTCTCCTCCTCTGCTCCTCTTCCTCTCCTCTTCTTCTCCTCCTGCTCCTCCTCCCTTCTCTCGTGTCCATGCCTCCATGCAGCCCTGGCGCCGAAGAGCATGCCCTATAGTGCAGCTGTTTCCAAGCTGGGGTCCGGGGACCTCAATGGGTCCACAATTAGGCTGTAGTAAAATGAAAGAAAAAAGAGTTTGGCATAAAGGATGTTAGAGTTAATTTGGCTCATTGATACCATGCCGCGGTACAAATAGCTTTTTGTAAGCTATTGAAGCTTACAGGGAAAATATTGTCAGATGGGGGCATTTAGACAAAATCCTTAGGATCTGTGTCTTGTTGATGCTGTCTGTTTAAGGTTTTGTGACTTATAGGGTGTTTGTGTTCTCACTGGAGAGTTGGACCTATTAAATGTTTGTTTTTTTATGTTTCCAGGTTGACATCGTAACATAAAATATTAAAATATTAATATATCTATTGTTCCTTCGTTGTGTTTTGTGACTCACACAGTCTCTCTATAATATTCCTATTAATAGGGGTGGACATTACCTGTAAAATCCAATGCAATCCTTTGCAACAGCCATGGTATAAATAATAACGGGTGCTACCTTTTTGAAGCGTATAGTGTTGAGGTTTTGGATTGTTTTCTTTACACCATCAGAGTTGGATGCTTTTGGACAGAACAGCATACATTTGTACAATGTAAAACAATACAGTATGGTATATGGTGTCAATATGTTCAAGGAGGTGGACACAAAGATAAGAATACAATATAAAAGACTCACAGTAAGGTTGTAATATTATGCGAAAAACACACACAAAAAACCAACAGCTGTCTTACACAACTTATTGATTTATTGCTGGACTGTTGCATTATACAATCCATTTTGCATTGCATTTATTAACTATTAATTTCATTTGTTTTAAATCTGTCTTTGATTTCTATATTTTTGTATATTAGATGGAGAAACAGAGGAACATAATGTGAGACAAAGCCACCGCTCTGTCAGTCATTAGTGCTGAAATCATAATAGAGTGAAATGGGACTCCGTTTGCATGTCCTGAATGGTGTTCCCTGCAGGGTCTTAACAGAGCTTTCTGTATAGCCTGTGGTGAGTGTGTGAGTGTGTGCGTGTGTGTGTGTTCCAACCCCTAATCCAGTCTCCTGGGACCTCTGTGTATCCGGTTGGTCTTCCTTAGCAGACATGCTGGATGGGATTGGCGCTAGGGTCCTTTATAATCCTCTCCTCATCTGGTAGCTTGTAAAGGAGCTGCCCCTCGAAACCTAAAATGTATGTGTGTGAGTCTTTGTATGTGTCTTTGTGTGTGTTCAGTAATGATCCAAACAACAGCTAAATTGTCTATTGGCCTTATTTTATGTTTTATCGATGATTCCCATCAATTTCCTCTCCTCTCTCTCTCTTTGCTCTCTTCATTTTGGTCAAAGATGTCAGGAACAGAATAGTAGACAGACAGCAAACATGTAAATGTGATGTTTCGAGAGCACACAAGGCTGAGGCTGTTAGGCACTAGAGCTTTCAAGGCCATAAAAAACCGACAGCATATTTCCTCAAATAAGCAGCCGTAGAGTCGTTTTCTCTCCCTCACAAACACATAGACACACGAACACACACTTACACACAGTGTTAAAGGCTTCATAATTGTCAGAGGCAGACCATTGAGCATAATCAGGAGTCTGCAGCAAGGCGAAGACCAATTTTTATAATTTACTATGACAGATAGCACATTTTTATTACCCAGGGGCTGCTGGTTTGTTTTGGTATGCGATAAACCACACTCATCCACGCACTTTATATCTCTCTCTGTTCTCATATTAACACTCCTTTTCTTTCTCGCTTTCACTGTCTCTCCGTCTTCCTCCATCTCTCTACTCTCTCTTCCTTACACATACAATGGTTGAACCAAGACGGTGTGCAACCTCAGGGTTAGTAACAATATGCCAAACAGACACCGAGTCAGGGGGGGGGGGGAAATTCAGCTCATCTCAGAAAATCACAGGTTCACACTCAGACACATACACATCACTTAGCCTGCATATGTTGACACCACCCATCACTTATCAATTACATATCTCAGAAGAGTTAAGATGGTGTAGAGGTGAGATTGTAAATAGGTTTTGTGCCAAATGTCTGTCGCTGTGTTTTTTCCCCCTAAATTGTATTGCTTTAAATACAACAATTTAACATTTGTTCTAATATTTTTGGACTCATGATGAACAGTTTAAAACTAAAACGTTCTTGTTGCTTTTCAAATGTAGGCAACATTACTATTACTTAAGCTGCTAGCTTAATCAATAACATGTGCAGTCTTTTCCAACTCCAAACCCAAGGATTTTAATTGTCCTACTTTTAGTGACATTATTTTTAATAATTTATCTGATCTATATCATTTTATGCAGCTTCCTTTGTAGTCACTACGCTTTATAAAACCTTTTCATATAGCTAGGGGATGTTCCATTACCTCTCAACAGATTATTTATCTTTTTAATAGGTGGGTTTTCCTAATACCAGATGCTGGCATACATGTACATTACAGTATATCATGTCACTGCTATTAATTTAGATTTGGCAGCAATTTAAGCATGATGTGAAGGTGACCTAAGCAAATACAAATCACTTCAGTCTCTGAGTGATTGCTTTGAATGTTTAAGTATCAAATAACTATGACTAAAACATTACATTACTTTAAGTGGGGCCAGCATTTATAATTAAAAAGATCACTTGTACAGTAAGCTCAAATTTAGGCTATGTATGAATCACCAAAAATAGTTTCTCATTCAAAACCGGCCTGTTCAATGCACTGACATGACATTTGATAAATATCTTGTTTTCCCAGTGTGAAGCTTCGACAGAGAGTTACTCATGTCCAAAACAGTGATTTAACTGTCACCAGCCATTAGAATATCTCACGTAATTTTTTAATTAATTTAATTACTCTGACACAGAACTTTCAAATGTCAGTGATTCATACTTTAAATGAAGTGGATGCTGTGTGCTGCTTGTAGTCAGTTTGGGAGGATTGGAAATAGCTGGCAATCAGAACTGAGAAACTGTGTGTGTTTGTCAGTGTTAACAAGAGAGACAAATAGGACACACAAATAGGAACAGAGAGAGAGAGAGAGAGGGAGAGAGGAAAAAAGAGAGAGAGAGAGAGAGAGAGAGAGAGAGAGAGAGAGAGAGAGGAGAGAGAGAGAGAGAGAGAGAGAGAGAGAGAGAGAGAGAGAGAGAGAGAGAGAAGCAGGTGCATCACTAATGGCTTTTTAAAAAGGTTACAGCGTAGAGCTCTTATTTTCTAATGGGGCTCCGGCTGTGCTTGAGAAGCAATTTCCGGAAAAGATAATGTTGTCGAGAGAGTGCAGAGAGTTGTCTGCTTGTGTGTGTGTGTGTGTGGTGTGTGTGTGTGTGTGTGTGTGTGTGTGTGTGTGTGTGTGTGTGTGTGTGTGTGTGTGTGTGTGTGTGTGTGTGTGTGGTGTGTGTGTCATTAACGAGACTGACAAACACAAACTCAAAGGAACACAAAGAGGGGGCGTAGACACACTGAGGGCAATTAAAAGAGAGAGGGAGACAGAAATTGCCTCTGTCTACATTTCAAAGTAATTGTGCCATTATTACATCACATTTATTAGCTTGATGACTAATGTATAATGTGGGCCAGCAGAGGTGTTGTGTGAAAAAACATTTTAAAATCCTCTTTTAGCATATTTTTACATTCCTAATGGACCATTTGCTTTCATAAATATTAAAACTGGGTAATGCTAAAAAGCCTCTCTCAGGTTTCCCGGGTCAGGTTAGCACGGTCAGCAGTGCCCCCTGGTGTCCACTGCACCTTACTACAACTCAACACAAACATGTCTGCAGTACATCCACAGCCACCTGTCATTTGTTGGTGTGTCAGGGCCTTAGTTGTTATAGGGTGCGTTTCACTTCTCTTATTTTTCATTTCCTCGCTCCTCGGGCTGCAGTCGAATAGTCCAAAAATCAGCTCCTAAATTCTAACCCTATCGTCTATTCCTTGACCTCTGAGTGAAACGTCATGGGGTTAAGGGATAGTGGATAGGAGAATTCAAAAGGATTTAGGAGAAGAGACTGCGGTACTTTAGAGAATCCGGCTGCAGTCGAATAGTCCAAAAATCAGCTCCTAAATTCTAACCCTATCGTCTATTCCTTGACCTCTGAGTGAAATGTCACGGGGTTAAGGGATAGTGGATAGGAGAATTCAAAAGGGTTTAGGAGAAGAGACTGCGGTGCTTTAGGCCCATTCCCAAACCGCCCCCTACACCTCCGTTTGCGCGTTCACGCGGAGGGTCCGCCATATTGAGGGCTGTTCCAAAGCAACGAGTGTGGAGTTCTTATTATACATCCATGGTGTGGAGCGGTGTGGAGGGGGAGTGGGCAAGCCCTCAAACAGCGAGTCTGCATCGGTGCTGACTTGAGACCGGTCTCCAGGGGCGCCGTAAGGGGGTGAAAAGTTAGGACGATTCTAAGGGCCCGTGACTGACAGGGGCCCCAAACATTTTTAGAACATTACGAAAAAAAATGTAAGTAACCTTTCATCAATCATCAATAATTAATAGGGATGCTCCGATCGATCGGTCACCGATCGATATCGGCCGATACTCACTCTCTACCGATCCATCGGTGCTCTCTAAACATGCCGATCGCGAGAGCCGATCGCATGACGTAAAATACATGACACTTCTCTCTGTGTGCGGCAAAACAAGCTCGCCAAAATGGCTTCACCGGTCTGGCATTATTTTAAGGTGTCCGAAAAAGACAGTAAAATAGCGGTATGCAACGTGTGTGAGGCAGAAATCCTGCAGCTCCGCCCGCCGGACAGGTAAGCGCAGCGAAACACACACACAGGGAGAACCAGACCGCAGTTCATTTCCTCATATTCCAAACGAGAAATTACGGTAGCAAATCACCCGGTTCTTTACGACCAGAACTATTAACGGGATACAAACCGGAGGAACCAGGCATGGAGGGAGGTGGCAGAGACAGTGGGTGAAACTGGTACGTTTTCGCCTGTTTGGGGAGTTTATATATATAGCCTATATATATTGCTCGCATAAAAACCCCGGGGTTTTTTGCTTTGTATGTCGGGGGCGGGAGATTCATGTGATTGGTTGTTGGTCGCGTTGCTCGCAAAAAATCCCCAAGCTTTCAGACACGTCCAGCTCCAAGATTTTCAAGATTTTTGAAAAGCTGCTGTGTGGACGTACCGTAAGAGTTAGACCTAACACACTTAGCTATTTTATCTACCTCTGGAACAAGCTAAACTAGTTATTATAAATATATGTATTCTTCATTGTCGGGTCACTCATTACTGGATCAGTGAGCCGCATGAGATACTGACAGGCTGTCAGGAGAGAGAGAGGGGGGAGAGAGAGAGGGAGAGAGGAAAAGAGAGCGCTTCCGCTAATTTCTCCCGTGTTATTATCCAAAGTGAATGTAAACTTGAATAATGTACATCATTTGAATGTAATAATTAAGTTGATTGTTGTTTGTGGAAGCTCCAGGGAATGAGCCCCATTAACTGAGTTTTAAACATCACTTTAAATGGAAGATTTAAAGTGATGTTTAAATCTTCCATTTAGGCCCCGCCCACTCGATCGGATCGGCGATCGGTATCGGCCGATACTGATTCCGGCGATCGGCGATCGGCCCCGAAATTGGCGATCGGAGCATCCCTAATAATTAACATTAATATAACAGCATATTGATAATGTACTCACTAAATGTACGATTCATTTAACTTATTTTCTTCCAAAAGTTAATTATCCAAAGCCTCTGAACACCCCCTCTATTTACATGTAATGGTTTGGTCCTGCCTCCAAACGCTGTGCACCGCACTTTCTAGCAGCAGAGAGTGAGAGCATGTGAGGAGGGATGCTAGTACTTACGTGTGTACAATGTCTCAACGACTAACAAAGTCAGGCTTTCAAGAAAATAAATGTAGCAGGATAGACTGTTCAGCCCTATCACCACACGGGGCAACCTTTATAAAGAGGGGTCAGTGTCGCTCTTGCTCCCTCTTGCTCTTTGGCACGAAGGCCACTTCCGGGTTCCGCTGGCACCGGTGAGTTTGCAGTGGCTGCCGTTTGTTCTACACCAGGGGTGCCCACACTTTTTGGGCTGGTGAGCTACTTTTGAAATGACCAGCTCACCGAGGTCTACCAACCAAAAATAAAATCCCAAATTGCAAGGGTTGCTGAATAACACGTTTTATTTATACATGGGATAATAGGGCTGCAACAAACGACTAATTTGATAATCGATTAATCTATCGATTAATGAAACGACTAATCGACTATTCAGACTATTACTGTATGCCTTGCACAATTTCTCAAACGCTCTTATTTAGCCATCAACTTTTAGATTTAGCTTGAGGTTGTTTTAGGCATGTGGAAACTAACAATGAAAACAATAAAGATGAATACTTGATTCAAAAATACATATATTATTAAATTAACAAATTGTTTACAAAATTAACATTGCTTTTTATTTAAATAAAATAAATAATATTTCGCATCAAAAGAAACAACAATGTTTTAACAAATCCTATTAAATAATCTGATGACAGAACTGTGAACAGAATAGCTGAAACTTTAACAAAATAAAGAGTAACTCAGTTTCCTCTAATCATTAACCCGTGTTTGTATCATGGTGTTAACTCCGTGTGGTGCTGCTAGCATAACACCTGACGTGGAAACGTTACTCGTGGATGGGGGGGCTACAGAGCTGCTAGAAAGACAGTCGAACCCGGTGCATTCCTCCGTCTGAATGTGGTGCACTTTTGCTAAATGTTTAGACACATTGCTCGTGTTCCCGCCCTCACATGCTAAACACTCTTGGCAACGAGCATTGTCCACTTCAAGACGGGTAACATTTAACCACACCTTGGAGCGCTTCTCTCCGCCATCCCCTCCGTGTGTTTCTGCATCTAGCAGCCGAGTGTGTGTAAACTGCCCCGCCCCCTCGCGCACAGACGGGGGAGAGAGAGATCTCGTCTGGATCGGAAAGGTCGAAAATACACCGACCATAGACGCATTTGTTTGTCTTTTTGCATGTTAGAAACGAGTTGGCGACACTAAGACTGCGAGATAATGTTTGTGTAGCAATAATACATGACCTTTCTCAACTCGCTACTCGGAGGGAAGTCGCTGTCATATGCCTTGTGAACACTCCGATAATGCCTATCCACGTTACCTTTCTTTGGCAGAGCGACGCTTGCTTTACAAATAAGGCAAATAACCTTTGAATGTGACATCACAAAACAATATTCTTCCTCCCATTCTGTGTGGAAGTGGTTTGTCTTTAGCTTCTTGCTCGGTCCTGCACTCATTTGGTTGTTTGTCTCTTGTTAGTCTCTTTAACTTAATTTGAGTTTTCCCGGCACTTGACTGATTTTGTATCGCTTTGCATTCTGGGTTAACAGACTGGAAAGCGATAGGTCGCTTTTTCTGTCAATCAAGTAAACTCCTGAATTAAGTGGCAGGGAGGCCAAGGGAGGAGGGATCAAAACCTGTTTTGTCTATTTTAACGGAGCTGGATTTTTTTTTAAGAATGACTCGTGATCTACCAGCATTGCCCGACGTACTGGGCACCTCTGTTCTACACCTAGCATGACAATTAGCCTAAATACTAAATGTATCGCTGGTTGTAGACCCTTGCAGGGATCCTGCAGCCCATGTCTGCTGCCGCTGTAAATGAAGCTCCCCTGCTGTGTGTTTGTCTGAACTTGGCCTGATCGGTAGGCAGACCTTCTGCTAGTATCATTCTTCCTGAATGTTCTTAACCTAGTATTGTTATCGTAACATCACCTTAAACTTAATGTCTGCTAGGCTCTGCGCTGGAAGCGTGATAAAGGACTGCTGTTTTGCCTCCACGTCTGTGTTGCATCCACGACTGCTCTAAGTTTACGAGTGTCTTGCCTGCCTGACTGTTGCCTGGACGGCTGGTCTACCCCATAGACTGTATGGTCTACCCTCATGGCTGTGTCTGTCTGCAGTGCACAGCCGGCTTGCCTGCCCTACTGTGCTTCACCGCTACACTACTGTCTGGCGGGTGTTGCTCTTGGCCTACATTGTCTGTACCAGCCTCTTGGTATCACTGTGCCTTTGCTCTTCATTACAGGGCCATATTTGAAACATTGTTATCGCGGACTGTCCGATTAATCTCTGTTCATGATTAGTTATTTAATTGAGTTAAGTTTGTTTTGTTTATTTAATTAAAGATTAAATAGACTGTTAGGTTGATTTTCGTTTCTTTGGTTTAGTTTTCAACCCTGTTGCTTTAAATTTGTTTTGTTTATTTCAGTTAATATCAGTTACTTGAAATCAGTATTTTGTAGTATTCTTGACTTTTTATTGTCTTATACTTACTTATCTTATGTGTTGGTCTGTGTATTAATTTGTGTTTACTGTTTATCCCAGTAATTGTTTCTTGTTTGCCCCTCTTATGGCGCGTTTCCACTGCAGCGGGTAGCCCCGTTTAAGCGTCCTTAACCGTCCTCAAGCGGCCAGGCCGGTTTTTGGTGGCGTTTCCATATAGCCTAGTACCGGCCAGCGGGTACTTTTTCCCTCTTTTTCCGGCCTCATAAAATCGTGGTTCCCTCAGACAAGGGCCAGGGCTGAACTAGTGACGTCAACACTCTCGACTGCTGATTGGTCAGAGAGAATCGTCACAAGATCGCGCGCGAGTTCATCCCTAGCGTCGCATATATATTTAGAAGCAAGCTTGCAGCATTTTTATAAACAGCATTTTGTAAACGGATGAGCTACAAAAATGGCTACGTCTAATAAGAAAAGCACACCGTGGTCGACCGAGGAGGTGACGACGTTCCTACATCTCATTGGGGATGATCAAATCCAGCGGGAGCTCGACGGAACAACTCGAAATGTGAACAAAAACAAAGCCGATCGCCCCGCCTACACTGCGTTGCTACCCCAGGTCCTAAACTGTAATGGAAATGCGCCACGGCCTGGGCCGGCCAGCGAGGCAGCCCGAGGCCAGAGCGAGGACGCTTAGGGACGCTTAAACGGGGCTACCCCGCTGCAGTGGAAACGCGCCATTAGTTGCTGAGTGCCAAAGGTGTGGTGCTGGTGTGCCCGGTGGTGGCTTCCCCCTTTGTGTGTCGTGCTCCCCCCTGATTTTTGTTCCTTCGTGTGAGTGTGTAGTGATCACAGGTGCCTTAATTTACTTTGTTGGGATCCCTCTCACCCCTCGTCACCTCCATCCACTGGTAAGCCTCATTATCCCTGAATTAAGAGTTCCCCCCCTTTATTTTCAGTGTGTATAATGATCTTATGGTGTTTTTAATGCCAGAAATAAAACATTTGATAAATTGGAACCACGTCTCCTGCCCCTCAGTATCACGAACCTGAGTGCCTTGTTGGTACTTGGAATTGGAATACTTGGCGTTGTCTGGCTTTTAGTTGAATAGGATTTCCAACAAACACCCCCCACGTGCCGCCACAAACTGGTGTTGTCGGCAGGATTTACTGTTTGAGGGCCGAGACGTGTGTTCCAATCTTCTTTGTTTTCTCCTATTATGGCCATTGCTAAAAACTTTTGTTAGGCAGGCAGTAATTGTTTTATATTGTGTTCAGAGGCAAAACAGCAGTTGGTTTCTTGTGAATCTGTAATGAGTTACATTGTTTTCCTGTCCACATTCATAGCCTTTTCTCCACTTTTATTGGTAAAGGTGTAGCTATGGAGGGAGAAATGCAAGAATTGAGGGATTTAGTCGCTCAATTGAGAGCAGACAATAAGAGGATGCGGCATGAACAGGCTGCGGCCGTGCCTGGCCCTAGTGCTGCTCCTCTCCCTGCTGCTCTGCCACCTTGTGATCCTTCCAGTGCTAGTGCTCCTTTAGCGGAGAGACTGGTTTTTGTGCCCCGAGACCGAAAATGTCCCATGTTTCGGGGGAGGTCAGACATAGGTTTGAATGATTAAATTGATGAAATTCAGGTTTGCATGAGAGCACGCCGTTTGTCTGCCACCGATCAGGCCTTTTTCTTATTTGACCATCTTGAGGGAGAGGCGCGGGTCGAGATAAAATATCGTTCTAGTTCAGAGAGGGAAGCCCCAGATAAGATCATATCTGTGTTACAAGAGCTCTATGGCTGTTCTGAGTCCTATGTAGCCTTACAGGAAGCTTTCTTCTCTAGACGGCAGCAGGAGGGCGAGACCTTGCAGGAGTTCTCCCTGGCGTTGATGAGTCTCATGATGTCAGTAAAGCAACGTGCACCTAGTGATATGCAGAACGCTGAAGTTTTGCTGCGCGACCAATTTGTCGAGCATGTTATTGATGGTGCACTACGTCGTGAGCTTAAGCAGGTTGTACGGTGGCAGCCTACTGCTACGATACTTGAGGTCAGGGCGGAGGCAGTCCGGTGGGAACGGGAGGGTCTGCCAGTGGGTGGGAGGGCGGGGAGTCACTCTGTCCCTTCGATTCTTGGTCTTCAGTATGGAGTCAAAAGTGTTCCTCCGGTGGTGACTAGTTCACCTCCAGTATCTGAGTGGAGCGAGATGAGAGAGATGTTAAAGCTCCAGCAAGAGCAGCTAAACCAACTGACCCAAAGCATTTCCCATTTACAGAGCTCTCAGTCTCATCAGCGCAGTTGGCGCCCTCGTAGTGGCCCCGTAATCTGTAGACGTTGCCAGCAACCCGGTCATTTTGCCAAAGAGTGCAATGGGGTACTTACTGCTCCATGTGATCGGCCCTCTTCCCCTGCTCAACACTTTAGCAGGCAGAATTTCTCTGATCTACCATCGGAAAACTAGCGCCCGCCGAATTGCAGAGCCATAGTTCGGAGGGTGTAGTCACAGGCTCAGGGTTGGTTTCAGGCTATGCAGGAGAAGCATCGAAGCTCATATGCTCCTGTCCCCACTTAGATGTGAACATGGGTGGAGTCAACATTCCTTGCTTGGTAGACAAGCAAGGAATGGTGTCTACAGTCACTGAAAGTTTCTTTACTCAGCATTTTGAGCCTTGGGGTCAAAAGAAACTCCAATCTTGCCATTGGTTGCAGCTCAGAGCAGCCAATGGGTTGGCCATTCCCTACGTCGGTTACTTGGAGCTAGACATTGAGCTCTGTGGAAAGAGGATGGCAAGCTGCGGGGTCCTGGTGGTCAAGGACCGTCCTGATGGTGCCTCCGCTGCTGTCCCTGGTATCTTGGGGATGAATGTAATCCGCAGATGTTATCAGGAGCTCTTTGGCCAGCATGGTTTAGCCCTTTTCTTCTTGCCTCCTGTATCAGGTGCTCCAGAATCTATCATTCACGCGCTTCAAAAGTGCCACCAGGCCAGTGTGCAGGCCCCTCCTGATGTTGCTGGTAAGGTCAAAGTGCGTGGCCGGAAGGCTTGCCGAATTCCTGGTGGCATGATGAAAATGGTGGCAGCCACATGCTCACAACAGTACTCTAATGGCACTGTATTGTTCGAGCCCTTGGACTCAGGCCTTCCGGCTGGATTGCTCGCCTCTCCTGCTCTGGTTCGGGTGGAAGGAGGCACCGCATACATCCCCATTGTGAATGTAGGCTCCACAGATGTGTTGCTCTACTCCCGCACCGTGGTAGGCACCTTGGATGAGGTTAAGGTGGTCAACTTACCTGCTGGTGTCACAGAAGTTCCTTCAGTGGTGGCTACAGTGGCATCACAGGCTCTGTCTATGTCTGCACAGGACCATATAGATGCCATGGACCTATCTACCTTGCCTGCTGAGGAGCAGTTAGAGGTGCGGTCTCTCCTGACCAGGCACACCTCCATCTTTTCTGCCCACGATGGGGACTTGGGTTGCACCAACCTGATGGCTCATGACATTCCTCTCCTTGACGACATCCCAGTGAGGCAACGCTATAGGCGCATTCCTCTGTCTGAGTATGAGGTGGTCAAAGATCACATCAACCAACTCCTTGAAGCACAGGTCATAAGGGAGAGTAGCAGCCCCTATGCGTCTCCCATCGTGCTTGTTAAAAAGAAGGATGGTAGTCTGCGCATGTGTGTGGATTACAGACAGCTGAACAACAAGACCAGGAAGGACGCTTTTCCTCTTCCTCGCATTGAGGAGTCTCTTGATGCACTGACCGGTGCCTGCTGGTTTTCCACTATGGATCTATCCAGTGGGTATAACCAGGTTCCAGTTTCCGAGGCAGACCGGCCCAAAACTGCATTCTGCACTCCATTTGGCCTCTTTGAATGGAATCGAATGCCCTTTAGACTCTGCAATGCTCCCAGCACCTTCCAGAGGTTGATGCAGCGGATTTTTGGCGACCAACAATGCCAATCCCTGCTTCTGTATCTTGATGACATTGTGGTCTTCTCCTCTACTGTCAAACAACATCTAGTAGGGCTGAACGATATACCGTGTCATGGCGATAACCGCGGTATGCGCATGTGCGGTATTCACACCGCAGGGACGTGCGGTTTTATTCATTTAAAAAAAAAAAATGCTAACGCACTTTAGCACAAAATAAAGATACCCTTATTACTTATCGAAACTGCACATACAATATATCCGATTAAAGCTGAGACTCCACAGATTATTTAAGTATAGTATCTAAGCGATCCGATCTCGCAACAGGGGAACCAAACACAGACATCACAACACGTACCTTTTACGGAGCTTTTACGGGAGATCGTCTCACCGTAGCTGTCAATCTGATCAAAAGACGTGTTCAATGGCATACAACGAGAAAGAAAAAACGCGGCTGATCCATAGGTTGATAATGTATCTGTGGCTTTGAAGCAATTGCTTATAATCCATAATTCCATTTTTATGTAAAAATCGGATCACAAAAGTTAGCTGCTAATGGTAGCCACCTTGGTGGTATGCAGCTTCCGGTTTTGGCTACGCGTCGTCACTCTCACTCCTTATTTGTTCATGTGTTGGTGTGTGTAGAACTTCCCCTGATATTTGACCTTTTTAGACAGATTTAGCACCAAAAAAACACTCTTTTGGGGCCATTTGGGTGGATTTTCCATATATCTGGCCCACCTTGCTGGATTTTGACATGTGACATCTCTTTCTGACCGTCAGAGCCAATGGAATCGAGGGGAAATCACACAGTCCTTATTTGGTAATGTGTGTGTGAGAGACTTCCGTATAGCCAAGACCGGAAGCAGCAGCCACTATGGTGGCTACCATTAGCAGCTAAATTTTGCTCTGCGATATTTACATAAAAATGGAATTATGGATTATAAATTAAATCATTTTTGTATACAGAGACGTTAAAAACCTATGGATTAACCGATTCAGCCGCGTTTTTTCTTTCTCGTTTTAATGCCATTGAACACATCTTTTGATCAGATTGACAGCTACGGTGAGACATCTCCCCTCGAAGCTACGTACAGGTACGTGTTGTGATGTCTGTGTTTGCTTCCCCTGTCCGAGTTCAGATCACTCAGTGATGATACTATATACCTAAATAATCTGTGGAACCTCAGCTTTAATCGGATATCTTGTAAGTGCAGCTACGATAAGTAATAAGGGTACTTTTATCTTGAGTTCTGTGCCAAAGTGCGTTAGCATATTTCGCTCAGGGGTCATTTAGATGCTTCTTATGAGACTTGTGTTTTGTTTTGGTATAAAATGGTTTGTATCGTCAGTTAGCTGAGATTATTTCCGTTAATCTGGTATAACACATTAATAGGTTTTTAAATATTACGATCCCCTTAGACACTGTCGTAAAAAAAAAAAGTAAAGTACCCGCCGGGACTTTGGGGTTTAACAGGTTAAAAAAAACGCGATATATACCGCAGGGGGGGGGAAAACCGCGATGTCAGTTTTTTTCAATACCGTGCAGCCCTAACATCTAGAGAGGTTGGAGGTGGTGCTGGGGAGGCTGAAGCAGGAAGGTCTTAAGGCAAAGCTTTCAAAGTGTGCTGTAGCGGCCAAAATCCTATAGAACTAAAACAGCCGCCGAGGCACTAGTTAGCGGATCTTACGCAGGGCAATGATCATCCAAGTCCAGACAAGAACCTCCATTTGTGCATTTTATTCCAATAATAAAGAACAATGAACAGGTGTCCTAGATCTCTTTCCTTAAGCCTTTCCTATGGCTTTCCCTTGTGTAGCTTGAAACACCCTGGTAAAAAACCGTTTGCCTAGTGCTCTCGCTCCCACCACCCACCTGTCTCCAATATATACAATTACACCAGGTGCTCTAATCACCCAGTGCCCAAAACATGCCTTCAAAATAAAAGCATAGAAACTACTTTAACTTATGACGCTAACTAAGAATACATATAAATAAATGATAATAATAAACACTATAAACAGCAAGAAAATAAATGTTAAACTATTAAATAATATATATATATATATATATATATATATATATATATATTAGGGCTGTCAAACGATTAACATTTTTAATCAGATTAATCACAGCTTAAAAATGTATTAATCATGATTAATCACCATTCGAACTATTTTCCAAAATATGCCATTTATTTATGTATATTGTTGTGGGAATGGAAAGAAGGTGGATATATCCATTTAACATACAGTATCTATGTTTATTATAACATTGTCTGCGTGTCAAAATGAAAGACAACCCACACACCTATCAATCATCAAACCGTGGGGTCTTATTTCATTACGTGTTGATTTCTATCAACGGGGGAGTACTTCAGGAAAGTCGACAGAGGGGGGGGGCGGCGGCTCGTGGAGTACTTCTTGACCACAGAGTGTGAACGTTGTGATCAGCTGTTTTAGCGCAGTTCTCCAGTGAAGGGGGGGGGAGTCTCCCTCCGCAGCCGGTTGGCGTAGTTTTGACACAATTCCGTTGTACAGACCGACGTTAACAGCAGCCCTGTCTGTGCACACGGAGACCGACTCTGTCGTCCGGTGATCTAACCGCCTTCTGGAAAAGCTTCACAAGTACGTCGGTACGCAAATGCGCTTTGTGACACAAGTGACGGTACGCATTTCAGATTACACACATAACCTGCGTACCAGTTGTGTGCACCCCTGTACTACAGCAAAAGTATTCTCCGTCGGGACTTCCTGCAACAACACCACGCCGTTATCAAAGATGTTCTATTGAGAAGACGATCACTACGTGACAAAAGTTTTCAAAACCGTGGCTACTGAAATCAATCTTACTAACTGCTGTCTGTGCAATTTACTCCGCGAGTTGGCAGACTTTATTTTGCTTACTTTAACATCATTTTTCATGGTGGGGCTAAGCCATTTCTTGGTATGGGTGTAGCCTACCCCAGCCATACCCTGGCGCTGCCACTGGTGGCACGTATGGGGCGGGCCATTCTGCACATGCGCTAAATGCGTTAAATATTTTAACGCAATTAATTCAAAAAATTAATTACCGCCGTTAACGCGATAATTTTGACAGCACTAATATATATATATATATATATATAGATATATAGCTCCAACATGTGCTTTCTTCCAACGAGAAGTGCTTTATTTGGGTCATGTGATTTCTGACCAGGGAGTCTCCACCGATCCCAGTAAGATAGAGGTGGTAGCCAATTGGCTGCCCCCCACTACCGTTTCCAAGCTGCGGTCGTTTCTTGGCTTCGCCAGTTACTACCGGCGGTTTGTGGAGGGTTTTGCCAAATTGGCGGCCCCTCTACACAAGCTGGTGGCTGAATTGGGAGGCACCAAGACAAGAAAGAAGTCAGAGCGCCTCATTGCTGAGAACTGGACTGAGGAGTGTCATGGGAGCTTTGAGGCACTCAAAAACAAGCTCACCACAGCACCTGTGCTTGCATACGCCGACTTCTCCCTTCCTTTTATCTTGGAGGTGGACGCGAGCCATTGCGGCTTGGGGGCAGTCTTGTCACAGGAGCAGGGTGGTAAAGTGAGGCCCATCGCTTATGCCAGCCGAGGTCTGAGGCCCACGGAGCGCAACATGACTAACTACAGCTCCATGAAGTTGGAATTCTTGGCACTTAAGTGGGCCATGACAGAACAATTCAGGGAGTATCTCCTTGGCCAGAAGTGCGTAGTCTTTACAGACAACAATCCACTCAGCCACTTGTCATCTGCAAAGCTTGGGGCCACAGAACAACGTTGGGCATCCCAACTTGCCTCATTTGACTTTGAAATAAAGTATCGCTCTGGGAAAAGCAATGTTAATGCTGATGCCTTGTCCCGTCAGCTCCCGCCTGGGGTGCAATACCTGGAAGCTATGCTCCCTAGTACCTCCATCCCCAGACTTCTACAGCAAGCACTGCTAGTGCCGCTGGGCAGAGCCACACAAATGACGGTCACAGCCTTGCCTCATCATACGCCATCAGACATCGGAGCACTCCAGCAAGCGGACCCTGTCCTCGAGGAGCTCTTGGTGTTCTGGAGGCGTAGGCAGGGCCCGAACCGCGATGAACGCAAGCAGATGTCTCGACCAGCCTTGGCACTTCTTCGTCAATGGGACCGACTAACTGAGACTAATGGGGTCCTCTATCGCCAGGTCTTCCGCCCTGATGGTGCTGAGACAGTGTTGCAGTTGCTTGTACCTGCTTCTCTGAGGGAGCAGGTGCTCACTGAAGTACATCAGAGGCATGGCCACCAAGGTGTTGAAAGAACCTTGGAGCTACTCAGGCAGCGGTGTTACTGGCCCGGCAAGTCCTCAGATGTTGTGCAATGGTGCCAGTCCTGTGAGAGGTGCCAGGTTGCCAAGGACAACCAATCAGGGTCTCGTGCTCTCATGGGACACTTGCTTGCTTCTCGACCCAATGAGATTCTAGCCATTGATTACACGGTTTTGGAACCCACTAGTCATGGATTAGAAAATGTTCTTGTGATGACTGATGTGTTTAGTAAATACACGTTAGCTTTCGCCACCCGTGATCAATGAGCTGCTACTGTGGCTCAAATTTTGGTCACAGAATGGTTCTCCAAGTTCGGTGTCCCAGCCCGGATACATTCCGACCAGGGCCGAAACTTTGAGAGCACACTGATTCAGCAGTTGTGTGGCCTCTATGGCATTGAAAAGTCCTGCACAACTTCATACCACCCAGCGGGCAACGGTCAATGTGAGCGGTTTAACCGGACCCTTCATAACCTGCTGCGCACTCTGCCTGTATCCCGGAAGCGGGAATGGAACTCCTGCTTGCCACATGTACTGTACTCTTATAACACCACCCCCCATCAGTCGACTGGGGAATCTCCATTCTTCTTGATGTTCGGGCAGGAACCGAGGCTCCCTGTTGACTTCCTGTTGGGCAGAGTCCAGGATCCAGTTGATGGTACCGTCCATGAATGGATTCAGGAGCCCCAGACCCACTTGCAGATTGCCTTCGAAGGGGCCAGAGAGAGGCTAAGAGTCGCAGCAGAGCGCAGAAAAAGGAGCCATGACCAACATGTCCGAGACACCCCATTGAAGGAGGGCCAGCTGGTGTTGTTGTGAGACTACAGTGCGAGAGGTCGCCATAAGATAAGGGATATTTGGAGCTCTGTCGTGTACAGAGTCCTAAAACCACCAAAAGAGGGAGGCTGTGTGTACACAATTGCACCTGCAGATGACTTGAGCAAAGTCAAACAGGTCCACCGAATGCTGTTAAAGGCACTGGTTGGAGCAGCCCCCTCAAGTAGTTATTCGGTCCCCGTCCCAACTCCTCATGACCAACCACTGTCAGAGGACGAGCTGTCATGCAATTGTGACCTGTTGGTATTGATGCCTTCACCCACCAGTACAGCGGTGCTCACCCGAAACACCCCTCGGTTGCCTGTCCCACCATCTTATCCGGAAGTTGCTGAGGCCGGCCCTTCAGGGGTTCCTGCTGCAGTTCCAGAGTTACCATCTACCCGCTTGTCTTTTCCAGCAGCCTCTTACCCTGACGCTACCGAAGTGACAATACGACGTACAACACGGTCAACCGCTGGTCAGCATCCCAATGTATATCATCTTCCAATGCCTCTAGGAGGTTTGGTACCTGCGGCTCGAAACCCTCCTGGTCCAACATCTAATGTGGTTTCTGTTATTTTTAGACCTTGGAATTAGGTTTGGTACATTTAGCACTGTCCATTGTCGGGGCGTCGATGCAAACAAGGGGGGTAGATTGTAGCAGGATAGACTGTTCAGTAGGGAATTCAATGGAAAATCGTCCAAACACCACCAGACTTCAGACTATTATTAATGGTCCGGCCCTCAACAGCTCTATGTCAATTAGGGGATGTCATCATATGCCGTTGCCATGGCGACAGATCCCTCGCCATGAAACATGGTGTTGTCCTAATTCAATGGAAATCGTCCAAACGGCACCAGACTTCAGATGATGGCTAATGGTCCGGCCCTCAACACCTCAATATGACAATAGTGAGTTTTCCTCAAAAGCTGTTGCCATGGCAACGCTTCCCTCGCCGTTAAGCACCATATTGCTATAAGTCCTGTGTGAATGGTAAAAATCTGTTCAAGCTTTACATGTGTGCTAACCGTCAAGCCCTCGAGACATATATGTGTCAGTTTTGAGATTTCGTCAAATGTTGTTGCTATGGTAACAAAATGGTCGCCGTGAAACACGGTTTTCTCATAACTCCAGTTAACATGCTCCAAACGGCCCAAAACTTCACAGGTTTGATAACGATGCAGCCCTCAACACATCTAAGCATATTATGGGATGTCATCATATGCCGTTGCCATGGCGACAGATCACCCGCCATCAAACACAACGTTTGTGTTACTGCTGTAACTCAAAGACATTGTCCGATCGGCCTGAAACTTCCCACGTTTGCCAACGGCCGAGTCCTCGAGACACCTAGACACGTCGACGTGCGGACAACAGCCTGCGGAGCGTCGAAGACCCGCTCAACGCTGCTTGCAGCTTTCACAGAAGTCACGGTTCGGTTCATTCGGTTTTTGCTGTTATTTATTTTTAACAATAGTGCAAGTTTTGGTATGAAAATAAGGAACTCTAACATTTGGAATCATTAACTGTATTACACAGTTAAAAACAAACAGTAACACACACACACTGAGATGGCCATATTATTTATATTGGCTGATGTCAAACTAAAAGGTAAGCTGTACAACTAAAAAAAATGTCTTGAAAATATTCAAATGAATAACAAGAAAGTGTTTGAATCACAATCAATAAAAGGCAATACAGAACTGTATAACATCTCCTGATGTCAACATATAAAATAAATACAATGATAAATATAAAACAAAATCAAATCTGTACCTTTTAGGAGCAATGTCTAACATGTGTAATTAACTTGTGAGTGTGTGAGGCCATTATGCCTAAATAAAGGTACTCAAGCTATACTCTATTTTCAAGTTTTTCTTCAAAAAGATGAGTTTGTCTACGTTGTCAGTAGTGAGGGCAGATCTGTTGGCGCTAACTACTGTATGTCACCTGCCGTCGAGAAAACACTCTCGCTGGGGACTGAGACTGACTCGGATGTGATTGAGCATGTTTGACGTGTTACCACTAGCATACCGCATCGCTGTCGAACAACGCCGACACACAGTCCTCGTCCGATCCACAACTCGCACCCCATCATTGTTGTAGTCCACAGGGAACCCAACATTTTCCCACACACCTGAAAGAAGCAGGTGGGTCTTCTAGCTCCTGTGTGTTGTGTGAACTCGCCATAGCTACTAACTGTTCTTCTTCATGTATTGTGTTCGTTTTGTTGTGTTTTGTTCTTGTTCTTCATTTGTTATTTACGGGCGGCTGGCTTTTAGGCGCAATACCGCCCCCTGGATTATATATAGTGTAATACTGCCCTGAGTGACAGACTTTTTCCCACTCGTAAAAAAAAGGCGTATTCGCCGTGTGACGGCATGTGCCAAACCGTGACGTCCAAACCGTGACGTCCAAACCGTGACGTCCGAACCGTGACGGTACGGGACGAATACGGATACCGTTACACCCCTACTGTTCAGCCCTATCACCACACGGGGCAACTTTTATACAGAGGGGTCAGTGTACCCTGTACGTAATATAGCGATGGGGAATGGCCCTGACTGTGTGTGTGTGTGTGTGTGTGTGTGTGTGTGTGTGTGTGTGTGTGTGTGTGTGTGTGTGTGTGTGTGTGTGTGTGTGTGTGTGTGTGTGTGTGTGTGTGTGTGTGTGTGTGTGTGTGTGTGTGTGTGTGTGTGTGTGTGTGTGTGTGTGTGTGTGTGTGTGTGTGTGTGACTCAAGGCATATGCTCGAACGGGAGCTGCCTGGACGCTGCAATCATGTTACGCGCACTATCCGTGCTGAGTGTGCTGACTTTTCGTACAATGTCCCACTGTCTGGCTACCTGCATAAAGTCAAGTGCTCGGCGCAGTTGTCAGCGAAATGTCGCTCCTCTGTTTTCATTTAAACAGCTCCTTATATCCGTTAGCGCAGCTAGCTAGCACCAGATGCTAACAACAACAATACACGTAAGGTCTCTCTCGCTCGAGCCACACATACACACACCCTCCCGGTCCTCCCGATGGCCAGTCGGTGCCTGCCGGTGAGCGTGGAAGTGTGGTCTGCCGCAAGCAGGCAGCAGGAGCGGGGCTGTCAGCATCAGCTTGTGGATGGTATTTTAAACTTGATGCGCTCTGAATACGGGGCGGCCGAGGAAAACAATACACATGCGTTAATCGCGTTAAAATCATTAGTGGCGTTAATTTTTTTTGCGTTAACGCGTTATTAACTTGACAGCCCTAGATTTTTTGTAAATAACCGACGGTGTCAAGAGGAAGTAAAGTCCCCTGGTTTGTCCCCTAGTCTAACTGCCATGAGAAAACTCAAAATCAATTTTCAAAAATCCGACACTAGAGGTGGTTTTAAAAGCATAGGCCTATTTAAAAACGGGGACAGATTGACCCGGGGATTGGCCACCAAAGCCAGGCTGGCATTTGGTATGATCACCATAGCCATATGAGGCCGGACTCGGAGGGATTTCCTTTGCTTCCAGATGTCAGATTGTAAACAAAGTCACGTTACTGGGGGCAGATGACAGCGCTGACTTCCGGTGTGTTTCCCGCAGCGAGACGCTACAATACTAATTGTGGGCTTATCATGTTTATTCGGCCACAACAGAAAATAAAAAAAAACTCACTCTCTCCAGAGGGGCAGGTCAGACAAAAATGGCAACATTAGCCCATACCTGTGCACGTCCCTGGAGAAGTCGGCGTATGCAAGCACAGGTGCTGTGGTGAGCTTGTTTTGAGTGCCTCAAAACTCCCATGACACTCCTCAGTCCAGTTCTCAGCAATGAGGCGCTCTGACCTCTTTCTTGTCTTGGTGCCTCCCAATTCAGCCACCAGCTTGTGTAGGGGCCGCCAATTTGGCAAAACCCTCCACAAACCGCCCGTAGTAACTGGCGAAGCCAAGAAACAACCGCAGCTTGGAAACGGTAGTGGGGGGCAGCCAATTGGCTACCACCTCTATCTTACTGGGATCGGTGGAGACTCCCTGGTCAGAAATCACATGACCCAAATAAAGCACTTCTCGTTGGAAGAAAGCACTTTGAAAGCTTTGCCTTAAGACCTTCCTGCTTCAGCCTCCCCAGCACCACCTCCAACCTCTCTAGATGTTGTTTGACAGTAGGAAAGGACCACAATGTCATCAAGATACAGAAGCAGGGATTGGCATTGTTGGTCGCCAAAAATCCGCTGCATCAACCTCTGGAAGGTGCTGGGGGCATTGCAGAGTCCAAAGGGCATTCGATTCCATTCAAAGAGGCCAAATGGAGTGCAGAATGCAGTTTTGGGCCGGTCTGCCTCGGAAACTGGAACCTGGTTATACCCACTGGCTAGGTCCATAGTGGAAAACCAGCGGGCACCGGTCAGTGGGTTAGGGTAAGTCCTTCCTGGTCTTCTTGTTCATCTTTTTTTTTTGCCTAAATCCTACCGGCCCACATTTGTTGTTCCGGCCCAGTGGGGTGTGGCCAGGGTTGGGTTGTAACGCAATACATGTAACTGTGTTACGTAATCAGAATACAAAAATCAAGTAACTGTATTCAGCTCGCGTTACATTTGAAAAACGAGTAATCTGATTACAGTGAATACATTTTGAATTACTTATTGGAATTATTGGTGGAAAGATTTCCTCACAACATTTAATATTCATTATTAAAGGTACAGTCGAATCATCACAGCGCACAAAACCGCGCAGATGGACCAAAAAGGGGAGCGTTTGAAAAAGATGTGCGGGTCCGCTCAGTGAAACAATAACAACGTAACATGGAGGAACAAAAGTCTGCGTTTAAATCGTGTGTGTGTGCTTAAAACACATCAGCCACACCGCGCTTTAGCCTTTCTAATGATTCTGAAGGTAAACACAGTGAAGGCGGTGCGTGAAAGGCGGTGCGTGAAAGGCGGTGCGTGAAAGGCGGTGCGTGAAAGGCGGTGCATGAAAGGCACTGCGCGCTCCTCTTCTCAGAGGCTGAGTTAACCCTCCCGCTGCCTTCTGGTGCTGCAGAGATTTCATGAAGTGAAGGAGGTTTTCCTTCTATAAAACAGCTGCGGGCAGCAGATGTGAGAGTCACAGACATGAATACATAGATCAAGGCAGACTGGTGCACACACTCTCCTGTTTTGCCAATCCGGTGCTTAAACAAAAATAGCTCTACACCCCTGGCCGAAATGTCCTTAAAATGAAGTCCGAGTTCGACATTTTAATTAATGTCCTGCCAACACTGGCAATACAGAAGGCGAAACGCCCTTTCTAAGCCATGTCCTCACATCCCAAGCTGCATCCCCAAAGTTCATTATGTTGTTACAACAGGATTCAGGGGGAGTGGCTGTACGGCTGTACCCGTAGGATAGAAAAGGGGGAAGTGATGTCTGACTCAGAGGTCGCGCGACTGTGGAGAAGAACGTGTTGCCCACATTCTGTTACTGAGTTTAGGCTAGTTAGCTAGCAGGTTTATTGTTTTGGTCACTTTTGCCTCCACTTGCTGTTCAAATAAATGTTGAAAGCAAAAGTTAATCTGTTTACAGTTCTGTTTTATATGGGTGTTGAAGAAGAAGAAGAAGAAGAAGAATTGGGAGGGATGAAACCCTCTTTAATGGTCACACATGCAGAGCACACAGCACACACAGTGAAATGTTTTTAACCCATCCTAGTAGCAGGAGTCTAGTACTAGGAGCAGTGGGCAGCTATTGTACAGCGCCCGCGGAGTAATTGGAGTGAGGGGGGAAGGGGGATGTCTGGTGCCTTGCTCAAGGGCACCACGGCAGGAGGTGAACTGGGACCTCTCCAAGTAGAAGTCCACACTCCAAATAGGTCTGGTCGGGGACTTGAACCGGCGACCCTACGGCTCACAGTCCAAGCCCCTACTGACTGCCATAGATTTAGTTCCTAATTTTGCTCTCAAAATGGACCAGATTGATGCATTTAACTTCAACATTTAAAAAAAAATCTTCCCGGGCGAGCTTGCCCCCAGAAACCCCTAGAGGAGGTGAGGTCCACCACCTGCCCACACCCTCTGTTAAATTGTCTCACCCACATTGAGGATGCTTCCTACGCTCATATTTTATTCCATGTGTCAAGTCAGGCACATTGGGTCAAAATGTTATTGCATCAATGATCTGTTAACATTAAAATCACTAAATATATGCCGTAACTATTTTGCTCTAGGCAACTCAAGGGCTCAGGTAATGTGATTACTATATGAATAATTGTCCAAAATAACATGCATAGGGTTTTTTGTTAAGTAACATACTTTCGGCGCCGGCCGGCCGATACATGCCGCGCATTAAGTGTCTGTCAATTAATCCCCGGGCCACTTTTTCCCCCCAGTCCGCCCCTGAGTCCAGCTGGAAGGCCTGAGTCCAAGGGCTCGAACAATACAGTGCCATTAGAGTACTGTTGTGAGCATGTGGCTGCCACAATTTTCATCATGCCACCAGGAATTTGGCAAGCCTTCCGGCCACGCACTTTGACCTTACCAGCAACATCAGGAGGGGCCTGCACACTGGCCTGATGGCACTTTTGAAGTGCGTGAATGATAGATTCTGGAGCACCTGATACAGGAGGCAAGGAGAACAGGGCTAAACCATGCTGGCCAAAGAGCTCCTGATAACATCTGCGGATTACATTCATCCCCAAGATACCAGGGACAGCAGCGGAGGCACCATCAGGAGGGTCCTTGACCACCAGGACCCTGCAGCTTGCCATCCTCTTTCCACAGAGCTCAATGTCTAGCTCCAAGTAACCGACATAGGGAATGGCCAACCCATTGGCTGCTCTGAGCTGCAACCAATGGCAAGATTGGAGTTTCTTTTGACCCCAAGGCTCAAAATGCTGTGTAAAGAAACTTTCAGTGACTGTAGACACCATGGACCCGGTGTCTACCAAGCAAGGAATGTTGACTCCACCCATGTTCACATCTAAGTGGGGACAGGAGGATATGAGCTTCGATGCTTCTCCTGCATAGCCTGAAACCAACCCCGAGCCTGTGACTACACCCTCCGAACTATGGCTCGACAATTCGGCGGTCATTTCACTCGGTTAGGAAGGTTCCTAAGCTAAATGGGCTGCAGTCGAATAGTCCATTTAGCTTAGGAACCTTCCTAACCGAGTGAAATGACCCGGAAGTCCCTCAGTGGCAGCCATGATAAGTGCCGTTCGAATTCTCTACATGATAGGAAAGGAGGTTTCAAACTTCCTTTATAACCTCCTTTAGCTTAGAAACCACTGGACCTTCCTTACCGAAAGGAGAGGAGAAAATGCTGCCCCACAATGCTTTGCAGCCGCAGCATTTGACGTCACACAACAGTCGGCCGTTTACGGAAACAAACGATCATGACGGAGAAATTATATCATGAAAGTTACGGTGCTTATTAAGCATTTTAAAACCTATGTGGTAAGTTGCCAAAGTGCTTTGTTTTGAACGTTCATCAGTATTATAATCAAAAAGAGAAATATGAACGTTAGTTTTTACTGAAATTATCAAATAAAGTCAACATTTCACTGAGCTGTGTGGGGTTTGTTCAACTTTTAAAATATGTTTGAATGGTGATATACACAGTGATAGATGTTAAGGACTAACGTTTATAATAAATACATTTGTATTTATTTTAAGATCTTTTCATACAATCATACGTATTGGGATCATTTGTATTAATGTGGACCGGAGGGAGAGGGTGACGAGCATAAGTTTCACTTTCCTTTTTTATTTCAATTCCAACTTTGGTCATGAAGAATATGTTTCTCTGTTGTCCACGTTCATAAAGCATAAAACAACAGCATCAGAGCACGGTGCAGAGTCTCAGATGAGTTTACAGTAGTCCCTCCTTCTTATTATACATCCATGTTGTAGTCCGCTGTATAGAAAACTGTAGTTTCCATAGTTTCCCCACAGCAGCAGACGCACATTTATGACGTCCGCTGGCGCATCATAAACACGTCGGATAGTGAAAGTGCAGTCGGATTCTCTAAAGTACCGCAGTCTCTTCTCCTAAATCCTTTGGAATTCTCCTATCCACTATCCCTTAACCCCGTGACGTTTCACTCAGAGGTCAAGGAATAGACGATAGGGTTAGAACATAGGAGCTGATTTTTGGACTATTCGACTGCAGCCCTGGTAGTGACACTTGCGTCTCTCCATGCTTCCCTGGTGGGAGGGACTAGTCGCAGGGAAACGACGCAAGTGAGGGACGCAAGGAATCCATTGAACCGAAGTGAAATGCACCCATGGTAGCCTAAATTGTTCAGAGCTCTCCATTACCAAATGTACTGAAAATACATAATTATAAGACAGAAAAAACAGATTACTATGTTCTATTGTAATATGTATTTTCTATTGAGGATTTGTAAGTACTTGCTGCTACAGTAGGTTCAATTTGTATTACATTTGTATCTTATTGTATATTTACATTTTGTTTAACTTGTGTAATGCTTGACACTGCTGCTGGAACAAAGATAATTTCCAAATTTGGGATTAATAAAGAATACATATATCTATCTATCTACAATTACTATGTTTTACATCTAGACATTATCTCTAAGAAAAAATAATGACCACTAAGGGGCAGTACTTTCCCATTAGTGTGTCTCAGTGCCTGATTCTAGTTTGTTTACATTGGAGAAGTTACACATTAACTATACATACACTGAACAAAAATATAAATGTAACACTTTTGTTTTTGCTCCCATTTTTCATGAGATGAACTCAAAGATCTAAAACATTTTCTATATACACAAAATAACCATTTCTCTCAAATATTGTTCACAAATCTGAAAAAAATCTGTGATAGTGAGCACTTCTCCTTGCCGAGATAATCCATCCCACCTCACAGGTGTGGCATATCAAGATGCTGATTAGACAGCATGATTATTGCACAGGTGTGCCTTAGGCTGGCCACAATAAAAGGCCACTCTAAAATGTCTAAGATGTCGCAAGTTTTGAGGGAGCGTACAATTGGCATGCTGACAGCAGAAATGTCCACCAGAGCTGTTGCCCGTGAATTGAATGTTCATTTCTCTACCATAAGCCGTCTCCAAAGGCGTTTCAGAGAATTTGGCAGTACATCCAACCGGCCTCACAACCGCAGACCACGTGTAACCACACCAGCCCAGGACCTCCACATCCAGCATGTTCACCTCCAAGATCGTCTGAGACCAGCCACTCGGACAGCTGCTGCAACAATCGGTTTGCATAACCAAAGAATTTCTGCACAAACTGTCAGAAACCGTCTCAGGGAAGCTCATCTGCTCGTCGTCCTCATCGGGGTCTCGACCTGACTCTGGTTCGTCGTCGTAACCGACTTGAGTGGGCAAATGCTCACATTCGATGGCGTCTGGCACGTTGGAGAGGTGTTCTCTTCACGGATGAATCCCGGTTTTCACTGTTCAGGGCAGATGGCAGACAGCGTGTGTGGCGTTGTGTCGGTGAGCGGTTTTCTGATGTCAATGTTGTGAATCGAGTGGCCCATGGTGGTGGTGGGGTTATGGTATGGGCAGGCGTATGTTATGGACGATGAACACAGGTGCATTTTATTGATGGCATTGTGAATGCACAGAGATACCGTGACGAGATCCTGAGGCCCATTGTTGTGCCATTCATCCATGACCATCACCTCATGTTGCAGCATGATAATGCACGGCCCCATGTTGCAAGGATCTGTACACAATTCCTGGAGGCTGAAAACATCCCAGTTCTTGCATGGCCAGCATACTCACCGGACATGTCACCCATTGAGCATATTTGGGATGCTCTGGATCGGCGTATACGACAGCGTGTTCCAGTTCCTGCCAATATCCAGCAACTTCGCACAGCCATTGAAGAGGAGTGAACCAACATTCCACAGGCCACAATCAACAACCTGATCAACTCTATGCGAAGGAGATGTGTTGCACTGCGTGAGGCAAATGGTGGTCACACCAGATACTGACTGGTTTTTGGACCCCCCCAATAAAGCAAAACTGCACGTTTCAGAGTGGCCTTTTATTGTGGCCAGCCTAAGGCACACCTGTGCAATAATCATGCTGTCTAATCAGCATCTTGATATGCCACACCTGTGAGGTGGGATGGATTATCTCGGCAAAGGAGAAGTGCTCACTATCACAGATTTTTTCAGATTTGTGAACAATATTTGAGAGAAATGGTTATTTTGTGTATATAGAAAATGTTTTAGATCTTTGAGTTCATCTCATGAAAAATGGGAGCAAAAACAAAAGTGTTGCATTTATATTTTTGTTCAGTGTAATACATTTGCTCTAGTTTTCTGAATGTACTTTGTATTGTAAGTACAAAAGTGAGGATACTGCTTCTATGTTGTATTCTTTCAAAGCCTCAAAATCAGAGCTTCAGTCAGTATAATTCTTCCAGCTTAGATAGTAACATGTCATAGAAAGCAAAGCCAAATTGTGAATAAGACAATTAATGCTGGCGGAATCTCCACGCTTCACACTGTCAAGACTTATTGGGACACACACTTGTGATTTCATTTATTGTGGTTGATTAGAAATCTGCTCAGGTTGAGGTATGCCGGAGTTTGGATGGGATAATATGAGGTCACACATCTCTATCTACCAATAACAATGATAAAGGGGAATTTGTCCCACCCTAGGCCCACCAAAGCTAACAAGAGGATCAGGGAGATGTCACTCAATTTCAGTTTATACATCCACCCAGTCCTGAGAAGAGGTCTAATAAACAGATTAACTTAAAACACCTGTGAGGTTGTTCACAGAGCAAATCTTAAATTATATTGGATACATATGTGCTTTTCCTTCTGTGACAAGTGAAAATGACTGCTGTGAAAACGGTGTACGGCTCTTAGTCTGATTTGATGTAATAGCAAAAACAAATGAGACTGCTTTAACAGACTTAAGTGAAACATTTAATTCAGGCAGCAATGTGTGGTAATCGCAATTTATTTTGGTAAATAAATACAAAACAGGGACATGTTAACATGAAAATAAAATTATTTCGACAGTTATGGTGTTCTCTTTATCTCTTCAGTTGTTTACAAAAAATTCTGACTGAAAAGTTTCAATGAAGGTAATCTCGGTGCTATAATGAGCACCTTCTGCTATAACGGGCATTGTTAGGATGCCTTGGCAGGAGTCCTTTGAAGGCCCGCAGTTACACACAACCACAAGTGTGTAATTATAGCAGCTACTTTTGACAGTTTAACTTAAGAAAACAGATTGCCAAATTAACAGTTATCCTGCCATACAATGTGCTCATTATAAACATTCACAGAAATCTGAATCGTACCACACACACACACACACACACACACACACACACACACACACACACACACACACACACACACACACACACACACACACACACACACACACACACACACACACACACACACGTACACACACACGCACACACACACACACTTAATAAGACCATATAGCAATTTCTTCTTTACAGTATATAGCTCTTCGCACACTCTAGAATAACATGCTAGCAGTGTTCTCCTGAGCCACACACACCAGCTGTATGTTGTGAGATCTTACACACTCCTACACCGCGCTACATTCCTGCTCATGGCCAGGCAACTACACAAGACAGCTTAAGATAGTTTCACATTGTTCACATAATTCAAACGTAATGAAAAAGTTGTATATACTGTGTAAAGAAACCTATATACTGTACAAAACTTTGCAAAATTCAGAAGTCTTACACACTGGTCTGTGCCCTTGGTATCCTAAAGTAATTGTGATGAAAGGATGCCGGGCTGAAGCAGGAAATAACTGGACAGGACGGATAAATGGGAGCATCAACAAGTGATTTTGAAATATTCTTAAAAAACATTAAATATGAAAAGTAAAAGAAGCAAATACAATAACATTAAGATACTGGTATTTTAAAGGTATAAAAATTACACATATGAAAGTGGTATGGGAGAAATAAAGTGTCAAATATATGCAAACTAATGCTGTGTTTCCACTGCACGGTACTGTTCTGCTCGACTCGACTTAAACCTGGTATTAGGTTCTTTTTTAAGTCCTTTCAGAAGCAACTCAACAAAATGTCTGCAATTGTAGGGCGCAGTTTTGTGCATTTTTTAAATTAGGTTTCTATTGAGGGCAGATTTGGCTATTTAAAAACATGTACCATGTTCTGATGATGAGCATGCTCTGACCAATCTGTGGTCTGCATTGTTTGCTTTGATCCTCAGTTTCGGCGGGAAAAAATGTGAGTCTTGTCGAGTAAAGCACTTCTGAAATATGCAATAGAAATGCAGCATTACACAAACAAAGACTCAACAAAGAAAAGGCAGTAAGTCAAATGATAAAACCTTCCAAATGTTCCACAGCATGAATGTACAACCTACAGACATTTAGAAACACACACCTGAATAGTAAGTAGATAAAAGATATTTGGAGAGTTGATGGAAATCTAGTCCAGTTCACTTCAAGGATGAATTAACTGATGCCTCAAACAAACGTGGTATCACAAGCACAGCTGTAGCGTGTATAAATCTCTCTTCTGTCACTTCACACAATATACAGCAAGAGATCAATCCTAAATCCCCCAATAACAAATAAGATACAACACAGTTAATTGAACACTAAATTGGTTCATCTGTGCCATCATTTACAAAGGTGCTTTCTTCTTCAACTCTTGTTATTTTTGAGGACAGAAATACAAATCTGTACCATAATACTCCACAGTACCTGCATTTCGATTCCATAAAGGTATGTTTTTTTTAAATTCTGTCCTGTTTTCCACTGTATTGTCCTGAGCGTTGCAAAATAGTCTGATGAGGGCGATCCACCGGGGATTGGACTTTCCTTCGATCCCCAAACTGTTAGTTTTTATTTAATTTACCAAGTCATCACCAGCCAACTGTCTTCAGAGTCACTGTTGGGTCTTTGTGGAAACCAGGAGAAGGAGTTAGGACACAGTATTGCTTCAACAGCTCTGGCTTTGGCGATTCTTTCATTGGGTCTTCAATACCTGAAAGAAATAGGAGGCCATTGTGGAGGACAAACAGGACAAAACTGGACAGAAGGACATGGATCCGTCAATGATTGGTCCTTAGCGGATGACAGGTTTCAGCCATGTGCACGTGTCGCTGTTCTGTCTCCTGTGATTGGTGGACCTTCAGACCTGCGTAGATTTGACTCGTCTGAGAGGATGTCGTCCTTCGGGGTGGGCACGGCAGGGCGGGGGGCATTCAGTGGGAAGGTCTAGACTGCGCTGGTGAGGCAACGTCGTGACGGGAGGAGCACATCGGGAGGGGTTGGGGACGGGATTGGCTGATGGTCATGTGATCTCAGAATACGGTAGCCCTGGAGCCTAACAGGAGGGAAAAGGACAGAGAGAGGATGAGGAGAGAAAGAAGCAAAGAGTATAATATAGTTCAAAACATGTGGGAAGTTAAGCCTGAGGGAATAGAGCAGATCAACTTTACTTGACTGAGACAGTGAGAGACAAGAATACAACATGATGATGTCTAGACAAGAGATAGTACACAACAAAGATATCAGACAGAAAGATGCATACATTTGGTTACAATGAAACAACCAATGTTATCATAAGGACAAAAAAAGGAGGCTGATACACAATCAAAAGCTAATCTGTAGTCCCACATCCATGTTCTAAAAGGGTCAACTTATCCAGTTAAAGTTAATTTTATCATGCTAACATGATAAACATCTAATATATGCGTCACTAAACACAGAGTATAGCTATTTCTGATGGGATTGGTACTAGTTTTCTAGGTATTTCCATAAAAAAAAGTATAAATTCTGTCTTGAGGATGGCACTAGAAAGGATGAACATAGTAATTGCAATTCATCCGATGGGGGACATGAATTTCTGTCAAAATATTTCACTCAAACGCTTGAATTATTAACTACATGGTAGCGCTAGGTGAAATTCATACTTAAAAGGTGTTTATGATGTTCTTTTAACTTTTACCATGAACACACATCATATTTGTGTATGTTTCATTATATACAGCCAAAAAGGTATGTAAAATCAGTAATTTGATTGGCTGTCGCTCCTATCAATGTTTGTTCTTAATTTGCTGAGAGCTTTTTGATTTCTCCTTCCTCACCCCTATGGTTAAACATGATTATCTAATCACCATCAGATGTGCGGCAGCTGTGTGGCCTACATTACATATATTAATAGATATCTACTTAATCAATGTTTCTCCATCAAGTTTTCCCCATCCCTTACCTGGAGGCTACTTAACTTTTCGAGTGGACTCTCCACGCGGGGTAGGCTGAGAAGAGGGATGCCGATCGGGGGCTCTGGACGCTGATGTGGTGGGGGACTCGGCATGGATATTTGAGTTTGCTCGAAATTGTTGATCACACATGACACCTGATGGAGAGCATAGAAAAGAAAAAATATATTGAGAGATCCACTCCACTGCACTTTGAAGATGGATGATCTGGTGCCTGAAATGCCTAGAGTGTGCCTGGTAACAGATACTGAAGAGGACACTTACAGAAAAGTCATATTCAAAATAAGACAAAGAATGAAATATGGGAGGAGGCATGGAAAGAAAGGGATGAACCAAAGTGAGATCTTTGATCTTTAAAATTAACATCGACCTGATAAGTTTTGCCAGAAAAATTGATTGAGGCTGAGAGGTCTAAAGACCAAATGACACTGTTTAAATCAGCCATAAAGGTCCAGATCAGTCCATTCACATTCATAGATGTGATAGTGTGTGTGATTCCTCTATAACACAGGCAGTAGTGCTCTTTCAAGCTTGTTCATCCTCCCACCATCTCTCCTGCACCCATCACACCAACACACTGCTCTCTCTCTGCATTCTTCCCTCCTCTCTCCATCGTCATAAAGCCTCTGCCACAGGGACGTGCACAGGTACGGGCTAATGTTGCCCGGGCAACGGCCCTTTTTAACTTTTTGGCTGACCTGCCCCTCTGGAGAGAGCGAAAGTCTTTTTTTTCTGTTGTGGCCGAATAAACATGATAAGCCCACAATTAGTATTGTAGAGTCTCGCTGCGATAAAACACACCTTGTCAGCACTGTCATCTGAGCGTCACGTGACTTTGTTTACAATCTGACAGCTGAAAAGCAAAGGAAAGCCCTCCGAGTCCGGTCCGGTCTCATGTGGCTATGGTGATCATGTGCCTGCCTGGCTTAGGTGGCCAATCCTCGGGTCAATCTGTCCCCGGAAATGTCCCCGTTTTTAAATATGCTTGAATTGATTTTGAGTTTTCTCATGGCAGTTAGAGTATCGGGGACTTTACTTCCTCTTGACACCGTCGGTTATTTACACCTAAATATACTTGTTATTGTGCTTCTGTCTTTCTGTGTCTTTTCATCTGCTCCGTAAACTCCCTCACCGCTCGCTCTCTTTTCTTGATCGCCCTCTCACGGGAGAACTCTTCACTGTCCCGCTTCATTGTAGGATTTCTGCCATGTCTCTACTTTAGTTTGACCATCTCTGTTATGAAGTTATGGAATACTAAATAAATAAGTAATTAGATACCTTACCGTTACTGCGCTCATAAAGAATGATAAGACTAAGAATAATGCGTATTGAACTGGTTTAATCAATTAGTGAGTTTATTTAAGGCACAGCCGTTACAATGGTCGAACTACATTAAAACAGAATTGTCCGCATTTTGTCTTTAATAGTTCCTAACATTAGATATGTTAATGAGATATGGACCGCAAAACAAACAATTTCCCTGGTTTTCTTTTTTTATAAAAACTTCTTACGTTTTCGGGGGGGTGGGGGGAGGCCCTTTCTCTAGTTTAGAGCAATAGCCCCTCCAAATGTCTGTGCACGTCCCTGCTCTGCCATACAAGGACAAAACACATTCACTATATCAAATTTAGCAAAAGTAGAGATGAGGGTTTGACCTATTACCGTCTGCTTTTCCATCATAAACACATTATGTCACAGAAAGGTATATCTTAATGAGAACAGCATGATAAGATGGCATCCATTTCTTCTTTCCCTCTTCATATCCCCTCTCTCTCCTTACCAGGAAGGCAGCGATGGCCCCTCCGGTGACAAACCCAGCCAGGACATCGTTCCAGTGGTTCCTGTGTTCAGTCACCCTCACCACCCCCACCAGCACGGCCAGGGACAGCAGCACCAGGCACAGGGTGGGCTTAGTCAGGCGTGTCCCTTTGGTCCGGAACACCAGGGTCACATACATCTGGAAGAGATACAATCAAATAATGAATATCATATTATCTTTCCACTGTGGGCTGAACCGTCTTGGCTACATGTCTTCAGTCAGCTAGCTGAGATAATTCAAAAGGGGAACAGCTTGAAGAAGCCACAAGAGGCCACAGTCTGCAGTGAATCACAGCAGCTGAAGGGTTTGAGGAGAGGTACAAAAGAAAGCAACATCAAAACCACTGCCATGTTTGGTTAAATGCTTTGATAAAATGACAGAAACATGACACTGCAATTAACTGAAGAACAAAGGCTCCATGTAGCAGTACTTTAATCATTAATACATGATGTAATAATAGAGACTCACATGCACGTTTTACCAGAAGGAAATTACATGTCTTCATCAGTTGTTAAATCAGTTATAAGAAAAACCTTTGGACTGTGTTGTTGTGCTTAATTTCAGCCAACATGATTTTAGTTAAGTTATTTTTTAAATATTGATATAAAAAGGCATTAGGTAATTATTTATGAACCATTAAGAATCCCTTCATTACAGCTTGTAATTTATAAACGTTTCAATATAATGAAGCATTACCAAAACATGTTTTTTGAGCTATTTTACGTCTGCAATAGTGAAATCTTAGCATGAAAAATATCCTTAAAGTGGCAGACTTTATAGTATTTGTTTGTCATCAACATACATCATCCTTCCTCCCCTGTCACCCATAGCCCCCTCAAAGACCCCTACCACTGTGTAGATGGCTGAATAAAAGCTGAGCGCTGCGTCTTTGGAGGGGAAGGATTTGCGGGCGGACGCCACCAGGTAAGGGTTTCCTGTGCAGGCTCTGCGTTCTGCGATGTAATGCAGCGGAGACTGGCAGCCCAGAGCTGTGTAGTTTGGCTTGCAGGCAGACAGGAAGTGAGGCGTCTGGTTTCCTGTCACCACTTGACCTGCGTTGGCAAAGATGGTGGTGGTGAAGAGGCCGAAGGAGTAGACACCTGTGTAAAAAGAAAAGGAAGAGGGACAAAGTTAGAAAGTGGTAGGGTGTGTGTGTGTCTGTGTGTTAAAGCTCAAAATAAAAGAAACAACGAGACTGATGACAGTCAGAAACAAGAACTAAAATGAGAATTAAAAGTTAGGCTGACTGCAAACTGTGTGGGAGTGAAAGGCCAGACAGACATAGCCTTTGCTTTTACGCTCCATATCTAGAGCCATCACTTTAAAAGATTCATGACTTAGATAAATACAGGCTACAGAGATGAGGAAAATATGACAGAACATCAACAGAAGAGAACACGAAGAAGGGTAAATGAATCCAAAGGAGACCTAACTAAGGAGCTGTTTTTGGCCGTAGGACAGAGGAGGACTGATGCTAGTCTAAATCAGACTTGGACCCAGGGTAAAGAGGCTCTATTTAGTCAGAACTAAAGAGGCTCTGATCTTTAGGACTCTGACTGACCCAGAAAACGTACGATCCTTCGGAGGAGGGGGTTGAAGTAACAGCAGTCAGCGGTCACTATGGTCTTCTCCTGAGCTCCCTCTGCCTTCACAAAGAAACTGGTCACTTCCCCGATCAGAATCTGGGACACAAAGAGAGATAAAGAGAAACCACAGTTATGTTGTGTCAAACAGAAAGCTAAAACTGTGTGGTTAAGGATTAATCAGCCTCACTGAATATTCTGTCAGTTAAATATGGTGCGCAGCAAAATTATTCATGAGTGTTCGTCCCTCATCCTTGCAACAATTACATTTCTCCTTGGCCAGCCTCATATTTCCCTCACTATTTGGCTGATTTTATGCTGCTTTAGTAAATCCCATCATTAACGCCTCCCATTCACTCATCAGTGGGAGTTTGTCGACCTAATGTCTCATAGCTCTTCTATCTCTCCATTTCTCTTTTTTTTTTGTTCTTACACATTTACTGCAGATCCATAAAACCATGACAACACGTTGATTAAAAATGTCATGCAGTTTAATAACCTCAAAAAGCGAACATTTGGTTCGCCATAAAACATAAATTAAACACATCTTATACTACCTTCATGAAAGATAAAAAATGTATGATTAATGTTCCACCCTCACCCTGATGACACGTCAATAAAAACTCCATTACCTTTTATTATTATAGCCTTAACACATTTTGAAGACCCATTTAAAGAGGACAACCCCGAAAGCCTCTGGCAGACCTTTCAAAAGCACTTTTAAGAGTTTAAAAAGCATGTAAAATCAGCAGGACATTGATCTCGTCTGACAGGGGAATGATTCTACTAAACACATTTTTGGACACCCTGCATACTGAACCTGTCTGATCATAGGACCCCTGCTGACAGAAGCATGGATAGATGTAGGTTACATGCTCATACAATATGGATGGCTCCGAGCTAGGAGTGTGGGACGACGCTAATGCAGAAAAGCTCACTGTACTCTATGTGACAGCTGAAGGCTGAGGTTTACACTAGCACCAATATGGGGGAACCACCAATGGAGGGTTCAGGGGGAGTTGTGTGGCTCGTGTGTCAACATCAATTATATCTTTGGAGTATGACACGACCTGAGTGCTGAAAAGCTTTACTGAAGTGATGTGTGTTGCTGAACGAGACGTCTTTTCAAGGAGTCCGACACCCCCAGGGCGTCAGAAATCAACGCTTGTGGAGTGGGCGTTCTCAAACCGACGGAAATATATGTGAAGACACCACATAAAGGTTGCACACAGCATCATTATTGTGAAGCCAGGGGGAATATGTGACTAGTAAGGATGAGATCCAGTTTTCGCTTTATATTGGATGTGTGATTTATTTTGCCTTGCGCTGCTCAAATGTAAGTGTTTGCATATATCCACAGTTTCGCCTTGTACAAGTTCTTGCGCTCTAGAAAGTCTAATAGGTCGGTGCATTGGAGCTTTAGCTCTGCAATGAAAGCACATTGAAATGTTGTTCTTTTGTACACAGTGAAGACTTCACCTACTAAGTTATTGCCCACTAGTCATATTCTGCGCACACTCCAAACTAAAGAGTTGTTGGGTTAGCAAAAAGGATTCAGAAAATGAGTAATGTTGCTATACATGACATACTTTCTAGATGGAGGAGTAGCAAATTGCAGGGACAAATGTGAAAGAAGCAGCCCCTCACAAGAGCAGCCGGACATTAAGCTAATTTTTTTAAATCATATTAGCAGTAAACTCAATCAAAAATAAATAATTAAAATGTTCTTTAAAATACATCATATAATATCATGTAAGAATCTGCTTCAAAGTTCTGCTCACAAAGCAAACACAAGTTGGAATTTGCTTTTATTTATTTCTTCAAGGAGATTCATGTGTAGTGAAATGAATCATTATTATCCCGGGAGTTAGTGAAGGTTCGGATCCTTACTAGAGGCACTTTGGCAGAGCTGGTGGAGGCCAAGGATTAGGCAGCTGGATTATTTGCAGCACATTTTTTCCCCCAGGGTGCACTGAAATCACACCACTGAAAGAAGGAAAAATAGCTAAATTAATTGGTATCAAGTATGAATGTATACTAATGTAGAGTTGTAAAAGCAGTCTTCATTACATGCAATTGGTTGATTGGATGTTGATTGTTGGTAATGGAAACATTTAAATACAAGTGTTTTTACTAGTCCACCATTATAGTTTACACTAATAATCACAGTTTTAATCCTGCCATGTTTGACACATTTGTGTTCATTCATCCTTCTTGCAACATCACCAGAGTGTGAGACGGCCAATGTCAATCCTACAGAAGTTGCAACCTCCGGTACTGAAAAGTAAAGCCTATGCCTACTGGCTTTTAACCTGAATTTTCTCTGATAAGGAAGTGACTCAACCAGTCAAATGGTAAACAGAAAATGCCCCTAATACTAACTAGATTTTATTTCCTCAGTAAACATTTTCCCTATGAGTTCATAGTCTCGAGAACTAGGTCCAAGTCTCCTTCAATACAACATGATGTTCATTTTGTAAATTAGTGTCCCATTTATTTTTAAATGTATAATTAAGCAGGGTATGCTTTAGGGCGGGGCTTCCCTGTGATTCACAGATCAATACCAAGATGTTCTCAGGTCTGGGTGTTACATTTTTAACGCTTTCAGTTCATGAAAAGTTCATTGTAACGTTTTGGTTTCCTAAAAAAATCTTAATTAGCATTTGGTTGTACTAAGCTCCACCCACAAATGACAAGCATTGGATATTCAACTGCCTTTTCACAATCTATGTTTCCATAATGCAACCTTTCTATTATGCAACAGAGAAAGACTTAGTACATGATGGCCTTAAACAGAATATACTGTACAGCAGGTACTGTGAGCAAATGCTCCTAATTGTCCCACTTAGTAGTCTATATGTAATGTTCAGTGGGCTGCTCAAACCTGTTGAGCCCTTTAAATACTCTGCCAGCGATAATAAAAGCAAGGTCTCAATGAGTTCCATTAAGAGCAGCACTACAAAAGTAGGTCTTACATCATGTGGTTTTAACACATTTACTGTTACAGTCCTAATGTATTCCTAATGTATTCCTGGGAGGTGCTCTTGTGTATTTGAGTGTAGGGGAGAAGAAGAGTAAGAATATTGGAGGAGACAGTAGCCACTGATGATAGTCAGCCAGCAGCCAAGGGGGAATACTAAGATTTAGTGATTAAAGAAAAGAAGCTGATCGCAACATAACCAAACTATCAAAAGGCTTTCAATATTAATAAATCATAATAGACCTTCAACATTTTACAGCTCTCTATACAGAAAATAAACTGTTATATTGGTGTGAAACAACCTTAGAAACATACTATAAAAGAGGTAACCTTAAAAAGGACGATCTCTCTGCAGATGGGCAGGATGTGTGATGGACACAGCTGCTGTAGCCACAGACCTAATGAACACCCTCATGTACTCATTATCTGCAGCACATGTGCACACATGTACAATGGCCAAAAGATGAATACACTGTGGTCATGTTGAACAAATATGAAAAGCTAATGATGAATTGTAATATCTGAATCTGATTTAATTTGTCTCTATGGTATATGATTTTTAAGCAGCTTCATCCCACTTCTGTGAGACTCCTTGAAACAATGAGTGGGATTTGTTGGGTGGGTAAACACAACATTCAAAGATGGCACCTCCTCCCTCCTACGTTGCTCGCCAGAGTGGAGAAAGCCAACTTCTGCTGTATATATTGATTGTTTATTTTTAAGGAAAATCATACTAGTTGTGCCTTTGATTTGGGAAATGTGTAGAGTAAGGACTCCATCTCTTGCACTTGCTTTTGACTTGATTATTTGGTTGCAAAGTGACGATTAAATATTTGCGAGAACAAGCAGACTCATAATTTTCATCCCAGATTTAGATTTGACAGCTTGGCCGTTTCCTAATGAGTCCTTAAAGGCATCATCAAAACAAACTGAATTCAGAGAGACTGAAAGGCAGCCAATCGGAGGGAAAGAAGTTTGTAATGTACTACAGATCTGCACAGTTTTCTTGAATATACAATATGCTGGGGTTGGCGCCGAGTCGTTGAAACATTCATTTGAGGGTTTATATTTGAATTATTTATAATTTCCCTTTAGAGTTTGTGCTGTATCGTATAAAGCTACAAATAATTACATGATCTGACACTGAGTGGTCTGACATGTTTCTCTCACCAGAGACGTACCCATTAGGGAAGCTGATGTCCGATCCTTTATCTCTACTCAATTTCCCTTTTCAACTACTCTCAGGCAACGTGCTCAAATCGACATTCAATGGTGATGAGCTCCTACTGAGACATTTCTGATCCATTTCTCTAACAGCCATGTTTGCAAAAGTATCCTGAGTCAATACTAATCATTTTCATGCTGATCTCACTAAAATGCTACTTCCTGCTGCTCTGCTTTAATCACAATAAAAGCTATTTAATAGAAGGTAATATACAATGTATTGACAGCACTGGGTTTACAGTTCCCATGTCATGGCCATTTCTACGGATCATAATTCCATTGTTGAGGTATACTAGAATAGATTTATATTGTGCAATTTTCCAAACTCACATTGGTTTCTCATACATGACATGGGACCTTTAAAGTAACTTTCATTCTCTTCTGCGACTTGTAATTCAGGAGTGTGCAGTAATCAATATCCATACAAATAATATATAAAAGCTACAATCTTTTTGTATTTACCTAGATAAAACAGTGCACATCTTTTTTAACAGAGGTTTTTTAACGACAGTCTTGTAGCTATTTGATTTGATTTAATTTGAAGGTAACAGAAAAATGAAGGCTGAACTTGTTTGATACATACATACAATAGATGTCATTATCTATTGCCATTATTTTTGCACACCAAAAACACACACAAGCGCAAGTCCACAAGTACAGAGATGAGAGCAGACAAAAAGGAAGTGAAAGGTACAGGCATGCAAACAAAGGGTAATTTTCACAAATAGAAAGTTCATGAAAAAAGGTATGACTTTGTGAGTATGTATTAGAAAATGCTAACAATTAAGAGAAATTGGAGATAAAGCTGGGAAGAGATTGGAAAACACGGCACCATTTTAAGAAGAAAGCACAGATGGGCCAACATTCAGCGATCCTGAAAAACAAAACACGACATATTGCCTCTGCTCCGAAAGTAATAGCCCGCCTCTAATAAAGAAGAGGATGGAAACCTGAGAGTGTTTTTGAGGTTCAGAGGAGGGCAGATGGAGACTGTCAGTGAGCAGCATGTTGTCCTGCACAGCTGAAATACACTCACCAGTGTATGTCACCACATTATTCAAGCTGTGACTTTTAAACTGCGCAAGGTCCAACAACAAAATATGTAACCTTAAAAAACTCTGGCCAATTACTGTCTAAATAAATGAATCAGCTGGCAGTGTTTGCTGAATCTCATCCCTCCAGTGCTATTCTGTCCTATCTTAAGTCATTTAAATAGCTGTTGTGTCAGTATTAAAGCTAGAGCAGGGGTGTCAAACTCAAGGCCCGTGGACCAAATCCGGCCCCCGACTTTATTTTATTTGGCCGGCAAGAGCTTGCAAAAAATATAATATGTTTATTATACGGTTTCATGCCACTTTACAGAAGCACGATGTCCATAAACTACATGTCCCACAATGCATCTCATTTTGTGACACACACACTGAAGAGACTTGCAATTATTTGAAATGATTTGCCCTAGACTTCTGCTCTCAGACGAAGTAAATTATGAAGTTATTACCCTATCCGATAATAATCCAATGCAGAGGTAATATAAAATATTTTTTTATATATATTTATATAGTCTTAAAGTTACAACCGGCCCTTTGAGTGCAACCTTAATGCTGATGTGGCCCGCGATGAAATTGAGTTTAACACCCCTGAGCTAGAGACTGGAACTTAATCAACAAACTAAAAATACTGCAGCAGCCCTCAAGTCTCTCACTCCAAACCAATCTTTAAAATGCTGGTTAAGTCAATGCGTCATGATCCAATTTCTGTTTCAATTGCCTTAAAAAAAAGAAAACATTAAAGATGAATCACCAGTTTGTGAACTATAACACTGAAAAGTCAATGTTGACAGATCAAGGTTCAAGGTTCTTTATTTGTCAAATGAAATAGCTACAGTGTAGTTATGTCGATGAAAATCTTGTGTCACAGGCTTTTCCAACAGTGCAACACAAAACACAGAGAAACAAAAATATAGTGCAAATAAATCGTAAATTGTAAATAGTAAAAAAAGTGAAATAGTGCAATAAGAGTCTACTGTTTATGCAAGTCATTGAAATATGATATATTAGGTAAATACTAAATAGATAAATAATTTTGAAGTAGCAGCCAGATTAATATTGTGGATGTTGTTTCAACAGTTCAGGTGTTTAGCAGTCTTATTGCCTGTGGGATGAAACTTTCCCTGAGTCTGGTGGTTTTAGTCCGGATGCTGCGGTAATGCCTGCCAGACGGCAGCAGACAGAACAGTTTGTTGTGGGTGATGGAGGGGGATTTCTTCCTGAGCCGCTGGGGGTAAAAGTCCTCCATGGATGGCAGCTCCGTCCTGGTGATGTTCTGTGCAGTTTTCACCACCCTCTGTAAAGCCTTACGATTGAGGGCGGTGCAGCTGCTGCTGCCGTACCAGGCCGTGATGACCTGTAGAAGTTGCAGAGTATCCTGGAATCCATTTTGAACCTCCTCAGCCTGCGGAGGAAGAAGAGCCGCTGTCGAGCTTTTTTGGTGATGGTGTGAAGAGTCCATGTCAGGTCCTCAGTGATGTGGCCCCAGAGGAACCTGAAGCTGCTGACTCTCTCCACCGTAGTCCCATTGATGGCGATGGGGGCGTGTCCCTCTATCTGCTGCTTCCTGTAATCCACAATCAGCTCTTTGGTTTTGCTGACGTTAAGATGGAGGTTGTTATCCTGGCACCAAGATGTCAGGTTTTCGACCTCCTCTCTGTACGCCGGCTCGTCGCCGTTGGTGATCTGGTCGATGACGGTTGTGTCGTCAGCAAACTTCACGATGGTGTTGGAGCTTTGTGTGGCCACGCAGTCTTGTGTGAACAGGGAGTAGAGGAGAGGGCTGAGCACGCAGCCTTGAGGGGCTCCGGTGTTGAGGATCAGGGTGGAGGATGTGATGTTTCCCACCCGCACTGCCTGGGGTCTGCCCGTCAGGAAGTTCAGGATCCAGCTTGGAGGGCACAATGGTGTTGAATGCTGAACTGTAATCAATGAACAGCATTCTCACATATGTGTTCCTCTGGTCCAGGTGTGAGAGGGCAGTGTGGATGGTGAGGGCTATAGCGTCGTCTGTGGACCTGTTTGCTCTGTAGGCAAACTGCAGGGGGTCCAGAGAGCCAGGGAGGGAGGAGGTGATGAATGTTTTGACTAACCGCTCAAAGCACTTCATTATGATGGAAGTGAGTGCTACTGGGCGGTAGTGGGTGATTTTTGTCTTTTTGGGGACAGGAACGATGGTGGAGTGTTTTAAACATGTGGGGACTACAGACTGCAGCAGGGACCTGTTGAAGATGTCCGTGAACATCTCTGCCAGCTGAACTGCACACACCCTGAGAACACGGCCAGGGATGCCATCAGGTCCAGGAGCCTTGTGTGGGTTAAGGATTTGCACACATCTGCCCTGTTTAAAACAAAAGGGCAGGGCTCCTGATCCTTCTGTGCCTCCACAGCCTGGCTGATCCTGGATGATCACAAAAAATACTTTACTCCAAGTAAGACAATTTAAAGCAGATGTTGTTTTGGTTGAACAATTGAAAGGCTTCAGTTATATCAAGTTAGATATATGTTTTCCTTAAATCTAAATTCTAAATGGTGGTATTATAGGCATGCCAGTGGGTTCAATAAAAACATTCAATCTGTATTTTTAGTCTAAAGTTGTCTCTCTCCTAAAGATAAACTGGAACAAGTTGAAAATAACTTGAAACCTTTGAGCAGATGTTAACTGTTTTTCTGGAGGCAATAGATATGTTTTTTAAGCTGCACGAATTCCACCAGCCTGGCTGTGTGGTCATTAAAGATTCTAATCTAATCTAATTTATTTCAGCGGAGGGATAAGGAAAGATCTCAACAAGTCAGAAGAGATGGTGTAATTAAGATTTAGGCAGACGTTTGTGTGCAAAAATCTGGAGGAAGAGAAAGACATAAGATGATGCAATGCTGGAGAACAGAAAATAGGGCAGGAGAAAGTTATAGAAAATGAGGAGTTGATAAAAGTGACACACAATTAGAGAGAAAAAGGGCAGAAGAAGAAAGAGAGGAAGAATATCTGATAGAACTGCCTCAGAGAGAAGGGAACACACAGCCTCCTTTGGAGAGAAGTAGGAGCACCTGTTTGTGCATAAAGGTTTTTATTATTTCGATTTGTCGTCAAGAGTCTGGCAACTCTGGAGGTCTTTCAACTCTGACAAATATATAGATAAGTAGAAAGTATGAAGGGTGGCACGGAAAAAGAATAGCACATGGGAGTGTTTGTTGGAGAGTGATGGGAGAATCTCCGGAGGCTGAGCGTGACTTAAATGTCTTTCTTTGATTTTCCACCTCTTGTGACACTGTGACAGTCGAAGGTAAAGGGCTTTTTGTTGCTTTTGTGAGCATGACTACAAACAAGCGCATGACGCACTGTGCAGTCTTGCTTGACCAATGCTGCCAAAAAGAATAGAAGGAGATTGTAAGGTCATTTCAGGAAAAAAAACCTAATGTTTTTCTTTATTTGAAAGCTGATTTTCCAAGAATGCCTAGTGGGCTGCACTGACAGGAAGTGTACACAGGTGGATTATATTAAACAACAGATCATGGATTCTCATTCGACCTTACATTTCAACTTAAAGCTACTCCACAAAGAAATACATAAAATCAAAAGGTAGACATATTTAAATCACCACACATAAAGGTAAATATACCTTTAAAAAATCCTGATAATAAACAAACTGCGTACTGTGTTTAATAACAAAAGCAATCAGAATGGGAACAAGTGATGCAGCATTAAATGTTTGTTTGACGTCACAGTACATAAAAAGCGATTTAAGCTTGAGGGGGAGGGTGGAAATGTATGCGTCTGTTTCTTTTTTACAGATGTGATGGAATTATTATTCATTACAGCTTGAGGATGTTGTGAGAAAACACTAAATTTAGCTGTACACATTTACACTGAGCACTGCTGCATAGTGAATCATAACTGGTGCAGTGTTAAACTCCTATCCTGTGTGTTTCTTTGTGTGTCATTTACACTCATACACATTTAAAAAATGCTGTAACACTAACTGATAGCAGCCCTTATAGTTATTATGATCAGAAACACAGACTACTTCATTAGGATTACACCATGTCTACATGTCGTATTTCACATGACATTTGTTGATAGTGCAAGCGTAGCACACACACACACAGTTCTCACACACTGGCGATGGTAACCATGACAATTTATCTGCTTCAGCTTCATCATCACCCACACTCTCTCCATCGCCTTTTCTCTGTCTCAACCTGCTTTTATTCTGTTCTGTTCATGAACCAGGTCTTTTTGGAGGAGAAACTAGGCTACCATAAATATTTCCCTTTATTTCCCTCTTTTATTCTTTCCTGATTCAAAAATAAATTGTCCTTTCTCGTCTTCTTCTTCCTCTCTTTGTACTCGGTGCGGTTTGTGATATGACCCCGTTAGTGTTCTATCCCCCGCTTTCCCCTTTTCTTTTCTTGTCTCTTTACATTTTCCTCTATTCTCCTGAGTCTCTTCCTCGCTATCTATATCCTGCTTACTCTCTTTTCTCTATCTCCACCTCCTCATAGGCCTCGTTCACAATGCAAGCCTCAGTGCTACATTTCAGATTTATTGATCAATTTATTATTTTTGGCTGTTCATATTGTTTTTTTAAATGTGGCCAATATCAGATTCCAGTGTAAACACAGTTGTGAACTGACCCGCAAAATAACAATAAAGAAGACATCACACCCAGATCTTTGTCTTACAGAAGTGAACACAGAGGACACTGAAATGAAGTGTTTGTGGTTAGAGTCGATGGAGAGTGAAAGCCAGAAACTTGTAGGCATGATAGTGGTCAACACCTCTCCAAAAGACTCACACCAGAATGCAGAATGGTGACAAATGAATTATTACTTTTCTGATTTTCGCATAGCAATAATCCAGAGCTGTATTTGAGTAAGGACCGCTTTTGAAAGTGGCCGTGATGAGACAGATTTCATGTTTTTTGTGCTATTCACTACATCATGAAAATAAAGCTTCTGATTCATATGCGCACATAAATAAATAAATGTGCCACTTTGCCTGCAGTTTGTAATAACCTTTATTCTCCTTTATTCTCTGTGTAGTTGTGTTTCTTTCTGTCTGCTTTCCCTCAAGAAGAAACAGAGGGACCCCTGATCGGTGTGTGAAGAGACCTCTGGGCTAATCTCTCAGAGTGTGAGAGTATTGCTGGATTAGGGTGCTCATCTATGGGTCACAGCGTGTCTCACAGACCATCACACTGCGAGCGGATGGCTGGTCAGGCGTATCGACATGGGGATACATGGCCTGCTGTCTTCATCTCTCAATTCTCTATCCAGTGTGATTGGCAGCGACAGGATAAAGCCGTGATTATCCCCTATTAACCCTGCCCTTTTTTCACTGCGCAGTTTCATAAACACAACTGCAGATGTACTGAGCCGACTGTGTGCCTTTATTTCTGTCGCTCTCTCTCTCTCTTCCACATCCAAACACATGGAGGGAGAGACATATATGGGTTAACAGACAGAAAGACAGACAGCAGATGGTGAAGGGCTATGACAAAACAGATTATATAAAATATGGCATTTTAGTTAAGACGGGTATTAAATTAGCTTATTAGCAACCATGACTCACACTTTCAAGACTTTCTTCAACAACTTACAACTATATATAGTTCATTACTTTCATTATTATTTGCTGATTTCCTCTCACTCAGCCAGCTGTTGGCTGCCACTCAAAGCCACTCAAAGCCAGAGGTCCTTCTTGTAAATTCAATGTAAATCCATCAACTTCATAAAGAACGTGTTCTGACATCTTACCGATGAATACTGTACATGGTAAATGCTAAACCAAAAGACAACCAAAGGAATATTTGTGGGTATTTGATAATAAAAATAAAAACATTCTATCATAGGTAAATCTTGTTCTGCATGTAAATTGGCAATTGCAAACGTCATTACGTTACGGTAAACAATCCCTGCATCGTGCAAATGGAGCGCTTGGAAAATCTATCTGAGAAAATTGTTTATGCTGTTCCCAAATCACCAGTTCAAAAATGCAAGTTATTCCCCTTTGTGGCCAGCTATCCTCGTCTCTGTCTTTCTGTAATAATTTGTCTGCTGGTATCTTTTGTCTTCTTTGAGTGACTTCACAAACATGTTTACTGTTCTTTAGTTTATAATTCAACCTGTCTGTGTCATGCCCTTGCGCCAATCGACTCTTAAACTTTTCCTTGTGATTTTTCAACTCTAAATCCTCCTTTTCATACGCAAACACTATTATCCTTACGTGGTATGACTTTGAAATTAAAATCACATTGAGTTTTACATATTGTATCTATACGGGGAATGAAGGACATTCCCATCTACTGGTAATTTTAGCTCATAGAAATACAATGAGAGACTTTGAGCTGTTTTGAAAGTAATTTGACAGGTTCAAAACCAAATAGCGGTTGTTGTTAGCATATGAGGACAACACACATTAGTCAGACAGTTAAATGTGTTCCACTCACTATTTTTTGGAATTTAGTTTTGGCCTTTACTGTCCACATACAGCCAGCTTTTTCTTCATTGTCACTTGTTGATGATTAACATGTAGCCTGGGTCTATAATGACATTCATAATTATTACCATTTGTATGTCCTGCTGTGTCAAAATGTTCCTTAAATGTCTGGCATCATACTTCTCCACTACATGTTTAGTAGTCTGCAAAACCTTAAACAAAAGTACCGTTATGATGGTCACAATTTTCACAATGGCAATATTACACACAAAAATGGCCACTGGTCAGAACCAAAACCACTTTTTTCCTTTTCCTCTTTCATATAACCTCAGAACAGTGAATCATCAAGGAAGCTGATCTCCTCTTCACCCTATAAAAGTGTTTCAGTGAGACACCCTAATATTTTCTGCTGATCTGTGACTCTTCACAATCCTCCTCTGTCTGTCATATGTGACTCCATTATTCATGAAGGATTTTCCCGAGGCTCAACAGAATGCAAACTTCTGGCAAAGTTGCATATGGCGTTGGACGGATGTGTGTGAGTAAGGAGTCTGTGCTTGTGTGATTCCCCAGCTTGTGCTTTAAAATAGAAGGCCGGAGACAATTGCAATCAACTCGAAAATGCCAGAAGAAAAGGATGATTGCAGGTATCTACTTCCTGATTCTCCTCTTTCAAGATCTTTCTAAACGCTTACTTTAGTCTTAGTTCACAGCGCTTACGTAGGCGTGTGTGATTGTACATCTGTGAGCTTTGGTGTGTGTGTGTGTGAGCAGATTTCTTTTGGGTGCTTGTCAAAAATGACAACTCTGATTACAATAACAATAGAAGGTAAATATAGAAGAGAGAAAGGAGAAAAATGAGAACAGGAAAAGCCTGGATTTTCTGAGAAACCTAATTTTCTAAACATTAGCATAACAATAGAGCAGTCAGGGAGCATGATGGGAGTCTTAATACAAGGGAACTGTGCTGTAGCCGGGCTCACCTACAGTTATCCCATCACCAATCATATGTGTCTACCTCAAACTCAAACCAATGTTCACATCCAGGTGAGAGAAGGAAAAAAGTGTTGCTACATTTAGATTTGATATTTTCAACCCATTTCTGAGATCTCATCAGGAAGATTGGATTTTGTAATTTTGCTGCATGTTGCCTCAGCTGGAAGATTAGCTGTGTAGTTAGAGAGGAGTTGCTCACTGTTAAGGTTCAGTGATATTGTATTTATAACAGCTACATTTAGATTTAAATACATATATTTCCGTGAAATTAACACGATCAGCAGCTTAGAAAAAGGAGGACAACTTGACATGTGAATTCTCAACTTTGACCGACAGCAACAGTGTCTTTGAGGAAACGGAGAATTCAAGTTCATCATGACGGTATAGTAGTCTCAAGGCTGGTTTTTACAACAATAAAATGACCTGGGGCCTCATTTATAAATGGGCAGGTGCGTACGCTCAAAAGATGGCGTACGCCAGTTTCTACGCAATGTTTGCGATTTATAAAAAACAAACTTGACGGGAAAATGTGCGGCCCTCCACGCAAACTCTGACCCAACTAAGCACAAAAACGGGAGAGACGAGAAACTGCGACACCGCTGGCAGAAGGAAGAATGGAGAGAAATATGTGGAAATAATACCATAAATAGAATGTTACAGCTCTCATTTATCATATATGAAGAATTCATTTTCACAAATTGATTAAAGCCAATCTTAAAATGATTTAACAAACGCCTGTTTGAGACTCCTCAGTACACACAAAAACATAACTTGGAGAAATAAATAAATACGGAAATGTTATAGATCACCCCTCGATTATGTTCTCTTGTTAAGAAATGTTTTCTCATAAATGATGCGGTAAACAGAAGGACACAAATTACTTTAAACTGACGCCGTTTTGCATTTCTATAGGTTGTATAGATACGAGCATGGTTTTATATACTATCGTGTTTAATCATGTTTTATGCCGTTCACCAATAGCCTACTTGATAAGTCGCTTGTAAAACACAGGAGGTATGGAAACTAAGATCACCATATGTGGTAAATTGTACAGCTAATATAACACAACACATTAGTTGTATTTCCTTTAACTGGTGGATTATGGATATATAGTTGCTGATCGACAGCTGGGACACAAACCACCAAATACAAAAACATAATTCAGATCCAGTCGTCATGACTCCACTCCGGAGGGATTCCCCGATAATTTCTTACAGTTTCTCATCAAGGGGGTGTCTCCTGTCCCCGGTGCAAACACACTGCCTGAGGTTAGGCTACATGTAAGTGTATTGTTTTTGTCATTAACCTTTTTAGGACCACTTATTTATTTATTTTGGTGACGATCCGACCTCCATGCTGCTACTCTGGTTCAAACTGCATCCACAAAACAATATGATTTATCTCCACCTCCCCAAAATAACCAAAATCTGACACGGTGTGAGATGTCTTTTTTAGCTGTTCTGTCATCATTTCCTGCGATCTTCTTCATGCAGTCAGTCAAAATGAATGAATGGGCGTTTCTTTGACTATTTATAGGCAAATATGGGCGTTACGTGAAGCCCGCAAAAGCTGCGCCGCATTTAGAGTTGATTGTGATTTATAAAGGGAAACCGGCGTAGGATGTGCTGTACGCAAGTCCTGCGCCGGTACGCAGTCTTTTATGAATCGGAAAATGTCTGTGCGTATTTATTTGCTTTGTCCTACGTAAGCAACCTTCCCACGTCAAAACTACGCAAGGCTTTATAAATGAGGCCCCTGAACACAGAAGGATGCAGCATGGTGATGTAGTGAATATTTGAAAATATCTTTCAAACAAATAGTTTGAAGATTGCAACAGGTAACAGGCGCGACAGGCAGGTAGAAGAGAGGAGTGGAGCTGTGAATTGGCAAGAATCTGGCAAAACTATACGAAGAGGTGTTACAGTTCAATATATTTCAAAACTGTTAAAAGTAAATATTTGTGTTTTTTTTTTTTAAATCACATTTTAGGGAAACTATCATTGTATTAAAAAGATGCAAAAATCTAGATAAAAAAACAGCAGAATCTGCATTTGTAATTCAATCTCTGTCATATCCAACATCATAGCACTATTTTTGGTGCAATACGAGGAAATACATTCAGTGTAATCCTGCTGGTAGGATTCTTTATAAACAGACTGTATCTATATTTTCCTTCAGCATCTAGGTAAGGGACAGGCATCAGAAAAACGCTGGGAAGAAGAAAGAGAGGATGGGCTGGTATTATTAGATGTGGATCTAATTAGAGTAAATGGGAAGCAGCTGTGTGATTGGGGGAAGAAGAACAGGAGGTGGGCGGGAAAGGCCGTCAGAGCAGAGTGGCAACTGGTGTGTACATGGGCGTGTCATGGGGCAATAGTTTAGGTTATTTAGTGAAGAATTTACTTCTTATTTGCCATATTTGCTTTATGGCCAACCCCAAAAATGAGTAACATTGACATGTAAGTTACAGTGATGGTACTAAAACAGCTACAAATCGAGATTCAGTCTCTTGAATTGAATATTACTGGAGGAGCAGGCACCTCTGCTTCTTTCTTTCAGTGGATTTACCAGAATGATTGTAAAAATGTGGTCAAGAGTAGCAAACTGAACAAAAACTGAGGTGGCTGTTAATGTCATAGATATTCAAACTATCTTATGCTAGCTAACTCCATTAGCTAGCAATATCTCCAAATGGTGTCATGTCATCTATGTTTGTCCATTTGTGAGGGAAATGTTTAACCACCAAACAACAAATCAACATTTCTAAAAACAGAGCATTTCTTCCTTTACCTCTTGCTCACTGTGACCTTTGACCTCTCGAAGGTTAATGGGATCACTTTCCTTAGCACCTTAGATTTATTTTAACCAGAATTAGCTATTCTCCTGACATAAGCCTCTTCAACTCTGACTATTGTCCCACTTGATCATTCTTCATGCGCTTCAAACACCCTTACACACAATGTGGCTTTAATGACACCCAGCATCTATGTTCAAAGATATGACGACAACCACATCACAATACAGTTTCAGTGTATCAAGAACTCTGACTCAATTAACTCTGGCATGACCAGATGATATGGTCTGCCTCTATATTTTCCCCAATCCCCATCTTTCTGTCACATGGAGCTGCATTATGCGTGAAGGCTCTTTCCAAGGTTTAACAGACAGCAGAAGACACGGACTGGCAGCAAACGGACTCTCTTGTTCCCTATTTTGTCTCCTTCACTCCTCGTCCATAAGCTGGGCATACACTGTGGGATTTTAGAAATGTTGTTGTTTATTTCCAACTCATTCTGTAATCATTTGCGATGTAAAGCTAGAGCTCACAATATATGTTTTTTCACTGTCTGATTCAATAATAATAATTTGTGCTGGGTGCCAAACAACGAATGACGAATCTGAAATTCGCCCCAAGTCTAAAATGATTGATGTGGTTGAAAACAGTCTCATAGAATACAGTGTTTTCCCAGCTGAAAGCAATCTTCTTTTTTGTAAAGTTTTCTCTTTTGTTCCTTTTTCGTACCTCTGTTTCTTGGGTTGCTCATTCTCCCCCTTCCTCACATTGTGCGATGCATTTTGAAACCACTCTGTCTCCACTCTCAAAGAGTGCTCTCACTTTGCTTTCCCGTACTGTTTGCGAAGCTTATATTTAGCAGCATGAGAACGGGGCTCTCCAGGGCAAAAGTATTTAGCATTACATTATGCTCCTGACCCACATAAAACAGGTGAAAAAAACAAACCGCTGCATTCAAAACGTAACTCCTTCACTTCCTCTTACTTGAGCTTATAAGTGGTTGTGTGTCTGTTTGTTGCACAGTGTGAGTCTTGATTTTCTATTAGCGCTCACAATGTGCCACATGCATCTTAAGCCTGCAATTACCATTTGATTCTGCGATTGGTCACATCTGATCTTAACTGTGCGGACTGATGGGTGGTTTTGTAATGTGCAATCAGCACACACCTACAGTCTCCGTTACATAAAATACACACACACACACACACACACACACACAAAACACACACACACACACACACACACCAACACACACACACACCACACACACACACACACACACACACACACACACACACACACACACACACACACACCACACACACACACACACACACACACACACACACACACCACACCGTCATCCACCCACAGACTTACCTTCACTGATCCATTGAAACTCACGGCATCTTTGCCAAGTACAACACAAGTGCTTATATTTCCCTCACCCTCTCACTTCCTCTCTCTTCGTCTCTCTCTGCCTCACTCTCACAGTATTCTGCTGTAATATGAATCCAGTAACCACATCAACACTCAAATCTAGCTGACCCTGGTATGTGCCGCTCAGATAATCCAAGTTTAATTTGACATCAAAGCCCTGAAGAATCGCCACTGAATTTAACATTATTAGTTTCAAGGCATTTGATCAGGTTCAAGAAACATGGAGGATATTTTTGAAAACCTGCTGTGGTTTAAAGTAAAAAAAACAATTTAGTTTAGTCATTAGCTTTAGTAGGAACAAAATCCTGATCTCATCGTAGTTATTCCACATAAAATGAACTGTATCAAGGACTTATTGTGCAAAAAGTGAAATAATACTTGTTCTTGAGCGAACACCAGTCCACACACACAAACATGTTTAAATAAATACACAAAAGGAAATAATATGATGGCATAAAAGACGTCATGAACAGATCAGAAATTATCCTTGAAAGTGCCTTGCGGAGTGTTCTAGTAAACAAACTAAAGTTCAGTGTATACTTGAGCACTAACAAATGTTGCATTGTTTCACTTCTTGGCACATTAGTAATGAATTCAACAATGTTCAGCAAATTGTTGTTAACAAGTATTTTAACGATGTTTGATTTTGCAACAAAGATGGCAGGGCATCCAGAGTCGTGCCTGAACTATCGTATCCCATCACTTTGTGTCAAGTACAGTCTTCAGTAGGTTATTATTATTATAAAAGTATGAAGGTATTAAAGTAGTGTCATGTAGATTGTGTTATATAGAGTAATTTAAAAAATCTATTATGTTCATGTTACTTTGGGGCTAACACTGAAACTCTCATTTGAACAGACTTGTCTGGCCTGGTATCAAAGCTCCACAGTGTAATATGATATGTATTTTGTGTTAATGTGGATAAACGTTAAAGCAGTGATAGCAACATAATCCCCAGCTTGCCTTGAGGGCCTGGTGGTGGTAGGGCAGAGGCTGCCACAGTCTCTTAGTGGAGAGAGGATTACGCTTAAAGCATTCTCAACAAAGATTTAACAGATTCACTTAAAAGCGAGCAAATTAAGGTGGAGATTCTTCTAGGGGCACTGCACCAACTCAGGGAGTACTGAGCCTGTGAACATTTTCACAGTATAATATATCTTAGGCCCTAAAGGGAGTTTTGTCAAGTGATAAAAAAAACCTGGTTATGTCATCTGGGCCATCTCTGATAAGGCTAGGAGAACTGCAGATTTCTAAGGAAGGTGAGTTGAGAGACTCTTTGATTTGCATTGTGGGAAGTTTAAAGGTCACCTATTATGCAAAATCCTCGTTTTCATGTCTTTATGTAACGGAGGTGATCTCTGGGGCCGTAGATCTCGGTCTCCGTTACGTAGGATATAGCTTCATTATTGGCGAAGCATATTCATTTGTTCCACGCTAAAACATTGCACAGGAAGCATGTAAATATATGTAATTTATGCATCTATTTGTCACGATCTGTCTATGTTTTAGTTTGTCTGTGTCCTGTTTTAGTTTGAAAAGTGTTCCCCCTCCCGTCTTGTCTGTTGCTGGTGATTGTGTTCACCTGGTGCCCTGTGTTTTCTCCTCCCTCCTCACCTGTGTCTTGTTGGTTTGATTAGTCCTGTGTGTATTTAGGTTCTGTTTTCCTGTTAGTCTGGGTGTGTGGGAGATCCTTGTTGCTGGTGACTGTGTTCACGTGAGACAGTAATATTGAGGCTGTCTCATGTACCACAATGAGTAATGCCCACACCGGGTTGTATTTGGACGTTCTGCCTCTGCCTCCTTGCTTGGTCGGGCCGCTCAATGGTCAGCTTCACACTTTAATACATAAAGATGTCTCCCCTCTGTGTTAAGAGATTCAGAAAGTTTCAGGAAAAAAGATTCTCACTCTTTAAGTCCTGTTCCATTTATATAAAAATCTGTCTGAAAATGAGCTGATCAGATTGTGGCCACTTTATGATGTCACAATGTTTTTTGGGTTGTGTAACCATTAGCCAGAAACCAGCCAAGGTAAAACCTGCCCACCCTATCACTTGAATATCCTCCTGGAGCATCATTGTGTTTTTTCAAACCAAACATCTTGCAGAGGGGCATGGGGAGGGGCAGTTCATTTGCATTTATAGAGGTGAGGTATATTGCCTCTTAAGTTAAGTTATAAGTTAGCAACATGAAGGTAAATTAGGCTTGATGTATGAATATGCTTTAAGAAAAAAACAGCCTACATCACAGCTCTCTATAGGGTTTCATTTATCTTGAGTGATTATAATAAGGGGAAATATGAAGGCTATATTTCAAGCTTGTTATGTAAATAAGTGATTGGGCTTTTTTTATCAACTAAGATTTGTTGTCAAATGTTTTCAACATGAATTGACTGAATTTATTTGAAAAGTGGGCTTATTAACACATGAATACTACTGTGTAATATATTTGTACATATATATACTGTATATATGGGCCATATTTCATTATACTTTTAGAATTTGCTGAGGGCCGATTCAAAATGGCCTGAGGGCCGCATTTGGCCCCCGGGCCGTAGTTTGGACACCCCTGATTTAAAGCTACAGAATCAGCACTTTTAAAACAGGGCTGAAACAGAGGGGTTTATGGGATGCTACAATGCATGATCTGTTTGGTATTTTGAGCCAAACACTTCAGAGGCATGTTCTGAATATATCTGAGACCATTCATATATTGATGAATAAGAGTATAATAGGGGACCTTTATGATCTGGCATTTTGTTTGACTTGACAACACAAAGGTCAGGTCAGGTCCAGCCTGGCTGTAACCTGGTTTATAATCTTGAGTATTTTTCGACACTCAGCTCCCACCACACTAAATGTCTGGAGTGCAGGAAAGAAAATGCAGTCATTCTGAATGTTATGCCTCCCCATCTTTATATAAAGAGACACTAGCAACAAGAGAGAGGGGTCTGGAACAAAAATAAGAGAAACTTCTGCAGTTTCTGGTAAATCCAAATATCATCATGAGCTGTCACACACAGACACCAAGTGTATGTGTCAGGCGTTCAGTTCATCCATTTTAGTTTGAAGCTAAAAGTCGGCATCAAATTTGAGAGAAAAGAGAGATGGATAATCTTTTTGTCATTGTATCTGAACAGAGGCTGGTGGGAAGGAGCGGTATCTGGGAGCGAGAGAGAACACAGATGCTCTGACTTTCAAAAAACCCGCTTCACACTTCAGGCAAAATCATGCCACTGCTCTCCCACTCTGCACAGCTCACATCCCCTGGTGCCTGCAGCCCCCATTCATTCCAGGGCATGCTAGGATTCAAAGAAACACACACAAAATGCACCTGTTGTTCTGTCATATGAGTTAATAGTGCCTGTGTGTGCAATAGTGTTAGAAACAATCATCAGAACGCTCTCACAAGCACAATCTCTGATCCAAAACATAAACTTAAATCAAAATAAAAGACTGGTTCCAATCCTATAAATGTAACATTTACAGACATAATAAGTTCCAGAATTACCCCAACATGTTTTTATGAATACAGTTGTGAAACAGGCGTATTTGTTAAATAACAATAAGCTAAGAATATATGAAACTTGGATGGCAGAGGAGGGGGTTGGGCTAGTCCCAAGTACAATGAAACGAATGACCCAGGAATCTCTGTATATGTGTGATTATGTGCATCTTCTTGTGTTTATGCCAGTGTGTGTGTGTGTGTGTGTGTGTGTGTGTGTGTGTGTGTGTGTGTGTGTGTGTGTGTGTGTGTGTGTGTGTGTGTGTATGTGTATGTGTATGTGTATGTGTGTGTGTGTGTGTGTGTGTGTGTGTGTGTGTGTGTGTGTGTGTGTGTGTGTGTGTGTGTGTGTGTGTGTTGCAAATATATGTGGCTCAGAGGCAACCATGTCATAATGCCACTTAACTGTGGGACATCAAAGAGACAAGCCCTGGGGGACAAGACAGACAGTCCTGGAGACCGAGCTTTGATGAGAATGTGAAGCTATGTTTTATTATTAATAACATCCAACCGTACTGACAAGAGAGTATAGCAAATGTAATGTGATTCAGTATAATCTTATGTTTAATAGTTTTACTGTGCTTTTCAATATTTACTCCAAACTGATTTAGTTGATAGTAATGACATTTGTGAATGGTAAAAATAGAGCAGTTAAATATTTATTTTGTATTCGCTGCTTGTTGCCAAGAACTCATGACCCACAAATTGCAATTCTGTATTGATGTTTAATTATTAAAACACGCTTAAATATGGATTTTAAAGCGTTGGATGAAGACGGTCTGGTGCAAGCTATCGAAAACTGTGCCGTCTCTATTGCACAAATAGGGGAAGCCATTTAGCTGATGTTTAATTCTGTTTTAGTGCCGTGCAGTCTGGAAATAAGGACAGACTCTTTATACACTGTAGGTATCTCCGACTGCTCTATGGAGGACAAATATAGTGCCCGTTGCCATGGTTATGATGAGAACTCATCCACACAAACGGAGCAGCGAGACCACGAGAATACACCTACACAGCTCTCTCCTCTTTCAATCCACAAACACCACGTGTAGATAAGGAGGAACTATGTGTGGTACATGTTTGGGGTCGATATTGTGTGTGTATGTATGTAGGGGCTTAGCTTGAGCGGTGTTTGCACGATGAGCACCTGTGGAGGAACATTTTTTTTTACAAGTTGAACACAGACTCACCGTCACAGTGGGGATGGCGGTTACTAGGGAGTAGACGAGGACAGGCGGTGCCTTGCTGTTGTCCTCTGGTCCCGGGAACGGCTTGGAGTAGGCTTTGTCGAAACAGAAGAAGCCCTGGATGTGCACGGGGAACGTGTCCGTGTACTCAAAGTAGTACGCCAACAGCACAGTCCCTGCCATGATGACCAGCTGGAAATAAAACATATTGGTTCCAGCTTTAGAATTGGATCCGCAGAAAGAGTGTAGGAGTTGGGAAAAGAAAAGACAGCGGGAAAAAGAGTGGAAAATACGGTCACGGATTTAACAAGAAGAAAAGAAAAGAGAGATTCTTCCTTCCCACAGCAAAATGATGGATGCTCCGGTAATGTGTAAAATGAATCAAGTGTGCATGGAGAGATAGTGAGGGATGAGGATGAGAGGGAGGGAGGGAGAGAGAGATAGAGACAAAGGGAGACAAATAAGGAGAAAGACAGATAGAGAGGGGGAAAGAGAGAGCACTGACAGAGATAGAGAGCGAGAGAGCGATCCCTTCAGCGCTGTTAGAATGCAGAGTGGGAGGGTAGAGAAACAAATGGAGGGCGATCAAAGAAAATAACGCGAATGAAGGAAGAGAAGAATAAGTGAATAAGGATGGCAGGGAGGTGGGAGAGGTAGGGTGGGACACAGATGGGGTGAAAAAGAGCTGAGCGGTGGAGACGACAAGAGGAGGCAAAGAAGAGAGAGAGAGAGAGAGAGCGAGAGAGAGAGAGAGAGAGAGAGAGAGAGAAGAGAGAGAGAGAGAGAGAGAGAGAGAGAGAAACTACCCTGGGAAAAGCAGAGGGTAGGATGAGAAGAATTACATATAAGTGTGTATGTGTGTGTATGTGTGTATCTGCATAACCTAAGTTGTTATTGTACCGCACATTTCATTTAAAATACCAGCTGTATGCAAAGCACAACCTATGAAGCATAACATATGACCTTCATAGCGATTTAAAAAGTGTTTCATAATAAAAATGTATTAGCAATTCAGATAAGATTGAATGTGAGAGAGAGAGACAGAGTAAAAGAGGGGATGATATACAGTGAAAAGATGAATAAACATGCTTTTCTGCACAGCTGAGACAGATGTACAAATTATTCATTTATACTTCAGTAAACAGCACTCTAACTCCTTTTGGCCTGTTCCCCGCAGACGACAAAACAACTGCACAGTGAGCTTCTCTAACTGAACAGTAAAGGTTTGGGCAATGTTAGTTTGCCATGCGGGAATAGGCCTGAACAAAAAGTACAAGCTAAAAAAGGAATGTGAGTCTAAATATTGCAAAACTGCTGATTAGTTTTATCATAATCTGCAGCCTTAATGTTTGCCAGATGAACTCCTATTGTATGTGAAGGACACATTTATCAGCACCAAAGCACAAGGAGCCTCTGCTGGCGGGCTAAGCTGTTTTCAGCATGAAGCAGGAAATAAACAGCATGGAAGTTGTTGTTTACACATACTTCTGTTACCGTAAAGGGGTTATAATGAATATGTAGAGAAGTTACACATAGTTTAAGCAAGGGGGTCATCTGAATAAACTTTTTTTATGAAGCAGACAGGTTGACTAGTCTGTCAAAGCTGTGACTAATGAGACTTAATCGGTGCATTGCAGTAATTGATGGAAAGGAGACATCATTTAGTTCCATCTGTGCTCTTCCATGACAGGTCAAAACATCTGTGAATCTAATTCATTTGGGAAGGGGAAATGGACAAGGGTACTTTCGTGGTGACATAGCTATCAAGACTCAGATTTAGTTGTATTATAATGTGGGATTGTTTTAAATTCCCAAAGCACACCAAAATATTAAAATGTTAGTAAATACTATTTACACAATTCCCTTATTTACAGAAATGTTGATACAAATATAATTTCTACTTCAAAAACTGAGCTAGAGTCAGTAGTGGTTAGCTTAGCTTAGCATACAGTTGTCATGCTCCTACCGCTTATGTTTGTAGTTTAATTTAGTTTTTCTTCCTAAAGTCACTATTGTTAATTAATATATGTCTTTGTCTTCTTCCCGCCTCTGTGATTGTGATTCCTTCGTCCGTTTGCAATTGGGTCTAAATCAGTGACTCTGAAAACTGTATAAGATATAAGAAACAATGTGGGATTCTTGTTAATATGTAGAGATTACAGAGGTTTATGCATGTTGTTGTTGGAGCTGGAGGCCATCAAGGAATTGGAAACACCTGGCCACCGTCTCAAAGTCTATAAGACCCGCCCCTGTGGGCTCTGGCCCTACCTATGTTAGAATTTTGATATGCTGTATTACCTTATTTCCTGTCAGGAATGTCATATTTTGCCAAACTGATTTGTTACAATAATCTTTTCTTACCTTTTTAACTAATCCACCTGTTTGAATAAACCTATTGCCATTTCCCATTAACTCCCATTTATTTGAATGTCTGTAGAGCGTCTCAGCTACAGCAGTGGGGATGGCAGGGGATGTCAAAAAAATCTAAAATGTATGTTCAATCAGTACACAAAACTAAATATAAAAAAGAGGAGTCTAGTGGTTTCATTGGGATTTACACTGGTTGGCTGGCAACACTTCAGGAAGTCATCATGCTGGGTGACCTTCTCATCTGACACAAACATATTTCCCAAAATAGCCTGTACTGTTGATGAAGAATCTTCTTTATGTTTTACAGCATTAAGTCTCACAGCGGCAGATGGCTGAACAAGTGAGACAGCACTGAGAGAACCTCCTCCAACATGTTTAACCTCTTCAGCAAAGTGACAGCGTACCCACTTGGACTAATGCTATAGGGAGGAGAAGAGGGGACTTGTTACACGTAACACATTTCAGCTTTACTGCGCAGTGAAGAGGAAGGCCTAATTTAAAATTCTTAAATTACATGTCTGCTCTACTGTCAGACCTGCTTCAACTTTTCGTTTCTCTACAGACACTAGACACCTTTGGATGCCTGCCTTTCATGAATAACAAAATCAAATGATGAATTTGAACGTTCCCATGGCAATGTGCAAATCTGATCTACTTCAATTTGTTTGTGGCAGACATCCTATCGTTTTTGCACTGATTGGCATTGAATTCGGTGACAACACACATGCCCGAGGCCTTAAAAAGCCAATCTATGAGGGACACACACACACACACACACACACACACACACACACACACACACACACACACACACACACACACACACACACACACACACACACACACACACACACACACACACACACACACACACACACACACACACACACACACACACACACACACACACACACACACACACACACACACACACACACACACACACACACACACACACACACACACACACACACACACACACACACACACACACACACACACACACACACACACACACACACACACCTCGTAGTTTATATATACTCCTAGAATACAAAGCAGTTTCAGGTTTCTTTCTGTGTTATCTGCCATCTACAGCACATGCTATTTGTGTGTTTGAATGAGTGGGTGTGTGACTGTGTTTTCATGTCTGTAGGTATGTGGGTGCATTCCCATGTCTGAACAGGAACTCTGACACGCTGTGTGTTCAACATTTCTTTCTATCATCCAGTCCTCTCTTCTCGCTGAGCTACAGAAGGCTTGAGGGAGGAAGCATAGGAGGGAGGTGTAGCAAGGTGGGAGGAAGCAAGCAGGCGAGGGAGGAAGGGAGGTCTACGAACACCCATCAAAGTTTGAACAAACATTCAGACAACAGCGGAAAACATCCCTGGGAGATTATGCATGTTGTTCATCTACTTTTACGCTACATAAGCATTAACATTGGATGCTCTTAGGACAATACTGTTAGCCTGAGAGGTCTAACAACAGTTTGTGTAGAATAAAACATGAGCAGACACAAGTTGTATTAATACTGGGACAAGACAGTGAAACATTACAGCAAGGAGTCGTTGGGAGAGTTCCCTCCTGAATACAGGTTCTTATATGACTTTACATCTCCCTCCCCTCCCACATGAAGGAATAAACAACTTCCGGTACACTCTGCATCCTCGGACAGTTTCTCTAAATAACAATACAGGGTCAACGCAACTTCAAATGTCTAATTAGCACATTCTGCGCAGGTCACCTTGGAATATTAATTTGCATAATGTATTGTTTCTAAAGCTCCGTGTGCATGTGCAGTATGAAAGGGAGGTCATGGAGGGTCACACTTGCAGACATGATTCTGTCACATGACTCATCTCCACGCATAGTCTTAACCCGGGGTCTTCACAAGGCAGCTATTTTGAGGCAAGAGAGAAAGTAAACACTTTGACTATCACAACGCAGCTACAGTATCACAGCCAATGCCAATTATTTTCTGCTTCATTCTTCCTTAAAGCCTCCAATCTTGACTCAAACATGTTTATAAAGTCCAACTACAGCTGTTTTTCAGTGACACTAGAGAGCCAGATTTCCATGTTCTTGTCTGATATGCCATCATACTCAGACCTGTTGCCTACACTTAGAGGGTCTTTCACCTAGTTTGTCCCTGACTGAACCTTAAAATGTCTTTCCCCTATTTTCGTTTAAACCCTGTACTAGCAGCGCCTAAACGTGTAATGCGTGGGATTCCTTTGCCTTTAGGTAGTTAACATTTATTTAAATGTAGAGCACTTGTCTATTACAGATTGTCTCATTGATTTCTCAGGTCAGTACAAATCTTAGGTGATCATTTGGGAAATCTGGCTTGTAGACGGAGATTAAGACAAAAGCCCTATGGTAACAAAGCGCAACATTGAATAGAATTGAAAATTGATAAAACAACTACATTTAGACAAGTCCTTCACAGCCAAAATCAACCAAAATTATTATTTTGTGATGCTCCTATCAGCAGGACAACATCATGTGTTTGTGCCTATCAAAACTATTTGAAATTACTATTGAAGAGAGTTTAATGATGTAACAACACGTTTAGCGTCGCCAGAACATAAGTACAGGAGATGATTGATTATCATGTTGTTGTGATGAGCCTCTATTGCTCCTTCTGTGTCTAGTTCATTCATGTCTTTGTAACCCGCTGAGAGGTAGCAGTGTGGTGAGACCACAGGTGATCCCCTTTCTGCTGTCTTGTTATTCAAGGAGGATCAAAGACTTAATTGGCAGAACAGTATGCACATACAGTGGGGCAAAAAAGTATTTAGTCAGCCACCAATTGTGCAAGTTCTCCCACTTAAAAAGATGAGAGGCCTGTAATGTTCATCCTAGGTACACTTCAACTATGAGAGACAGAATGGGGGGAAAGAATCCAGGAAATCACATTGTAGGATTTGTAATGAATTAATTGCTAAATTCCTCGGTAAAATAAGTATTTGGTCACCTACAAACAAACAAGATTTCTGGCTCTCACAGACCTGTAACTTCTTCTTTAAGAGCCTCCTCTGTACTCCACTTGTTAACTATATTAATGGCACCTGTTTGAACTATCAGTATAAAAGACACCTGTCCACAACCTCAAACAGTCACACTCCAAACTCCACTATGGCCAAGACCAAAGAGCTGTCAAAGGACACCAGAAACAAAATTGTAGACCTGCACCAGGCTGGGAAGACTGAATCTGCAATAGGTAAGCAGCTTGGTGTGAAGAAATCAACTGTGGGAGCAATTATTAGAAAATGGAAGACATACAAGACCACTGATAATCTCCCTCGATCTGGGGCTCCACGCAAGATCTCACCCCGTGGGGTCAAATGATCACTAGAACAGTGAGCCAAAATCCCAGAACCACACGGGGGGACCTAGTCAATGACCTGCAGAGAGCTGGGACCAAAGTAACAAAGGCTACCATCAGTAACACACTATGCCGCCAGGGACTCAAATCCTGCAGTGCCAGACGTGTCCCCCTGCTTAAGCCAGTACATGTCCAGGCCCGTCTGAAGTTTGCTAGAGAGCATTTAGATGATCCAGAAGAGGATTGGGAGAATGTCATATGGTTAGATGAAACCAAAATAGAACTTTTTGGTAAAAACTCAACTAGACGTGTTTGGAGGAGAAAGAATGCTGAGTTGCATCCAAAGAACACCATACCTACTGTGAAACATGGGGGTGGAAACATCATGGTTTGGGGCTGTTTTTCTGCAAAGGGACCAGGACGACTGATCCGTGTAAAGGAAAGAATGAATGGGGCCATGTATCGTGAGATTTTGAGTGACAACCTCCTTCCATCAGCAAGGGCATTGAAGATGAAATGTGGCTGGATCTTTCAGCATGACAATGATCCCAAACACACCGCCCGGGCAAGGAAGGAGTGGCTTCGTAAGAAGCATTTCAAGGTCCTGGAGTGGCCTAGCCAGTCTCCAGATCTCAACCCCATAGAAAATCTTTGGAGGGAGTTGAAAGTCCGTGTTGCCCAGCGACAGCCCCAAAACATCACTGCTCTAGAGGAGATCTGCATGGAGGAATGGGCCAAAATACCAGCAACAGTGTGTGAAAACCTTGTGAAGACTTACAGCAAACGTTTGACGTCTGTCATTGCCAACAAAGGGTATATAACAAAGTATTGAGATTAACTTTTGTTATTGACCAAATACTTATTTTCCACCATAATTTGCAAAGAAATTCTTTAAAAATCAGACAATGTAATTTTCTGGATTTTTTTTCTTTTCTCATTTTGTCTCTCATAGTTGAGGTATACCTATAAAAATTACAGGCCTCTCATCTTTTTAAGTGGGAGAACTTGCACAATTGGTGGCTGATTAAACTTTTTTGCCCCACTGTATAAGACATTTCCCAAGCCTATTAAATGTATTTCCCAACACAAAATGCGTGAGGTGAACAAATGTTTAACTGATGTATCACAGTATATAAATGATATAGCAAGCCAAAAAACTGAAATGATTGAAATGGGATGCTCTTGTCACATTAAATAAGGGGAATTTTTGTTCATGAAAATGTGCAGTTGGAATAGTTCAGTATTGTGAGTATACTGGTTAATCAGTACTTATAAAATGAGAGAAAGGGCATATCATATAATTTAATCAGACTTTGCCCCTCAGCTCTGTTTCATCTCCTAAGAGTTGACAGTTTGAGATTAAGACCTCCCAGACACTAACCCTGTCTGTCTCCTCTTCGTCTAGCACAGCGGTTCTCAACCTGTGGGCCGTGGACCCCTAGTGGGCCACGAAGGCATTGCAAGTGGGCCCCCAAATAATTCACAAAACATTATGATTTGTGTGGAAACATTTTCATTATAAATATTTTTTTTCATTTGAACCTCCTTTCCTTTCTCTTTCTTGATCCTCCTTAGCAACGGTCATTACACTCCTTGACAGCGGTCTGTTCTACTGGATTAACAACATGTCACATGTTCTAAATTGACCAATCAGAACTTTATTTAGCCTCTATATTGTTTATGGTTGAATGTGGGCCGCCAAAAATGTTTAGTTCCTTAAGTGGGCCCTGAGTTGAAAAAGGTTGGGAACCGCTGGTCTAGCAAATAACACATCCGTATCTTTCCTTTAGAAATCAGCGGTACACCAGCCAGTAAAATAAAGACAAAGGCCTCTTCCCACACAAATATAAGAATACGTACAAAATAAGTATCCTTTGTCAAAATTGAAGGAAAGAAAGCTGCCTTACAGGTTTTAAGGCACAACATACAATGAGGTTTCATAGACTCGAAGAGCTCCCGCTCAAACAGAAACAGCCAAACATTCAATTCAAGTGTGAATAAAAAACTACAGCCTCACCAGGAGTACAAAATGTTGGCCACTGAGTATACACATACTGTCATATGCTTAATGCTTTCTTCACTTTAGTCTTTCAATCAAGACAAAAGTAGAAATTGGTGATTGTGTATGACTCACACAGAATTGGCAAACTCACAATTTATAATCTGGGGTGTTTCTACCAAAAGGCATGACATACAGTATGAGGGATTACATGTATGCAGTGAAAGCCAATTTGGTATACTTCATAATATATGTCAGCATACACTAAGCCACAGGATGAAAATAGAGTTAACAACATAAGGCAGATTAAGGATGAGAACCGCTTTTAGCTGACCTACTAAGTAACCTTTAAGGACTTATCATGCAGTGTAATTAAGCCTTAATGCTTATACCTCTCACGTCAAAGGGAGCAAAAGCCAGAAAATCAAAAGAGACTGAAACGGCACTGATGTGACAGAAACAGAAAACATCTCCTGCCCTCACAAGTCACAAGCCCTTTAACCAGGAAAGGGGGAAATAAAATGTGACATTAATAATGTGTTATGGAAGGGGAGAGGGCGGTGGAAATAGATGTGGGTATTGCTAATGTCTCTTGGGGCCAAGCTGTGAGATGCACTTTAATGCAAACAGTGTTTCATGTCTAACCTTGGCCTGTGTGGAGCGGCCAGATGGCAGAAAAGTCAACTGATAAAGTCAAACATGTTTACAGAAGGTGGGAACGTGTGGACGGAGGCCGGTGATGAGATGACAGCACCCCGCTTGGACACAGCGAATGTCACACTGCTCTGGGTGAACAGGAGGCAAGCTGCTTCGTTTTGCTCAAAATTAATTTTCGTCAAAATGTCTGATGTGTTTTTGAATGAGGCCTAACTAAAGAATGAGGGAGTCCTAGCATGCAGGAAGCTGGTCAACGCAGGATGTGTCCATTTCACATGTTGGTGAGAGTTGTGTTTCTGCACACAGCAGGGAGCACACAGCAGCACTAAAAAAAAGCCTACTTAATATGGATTTCTTCAATAGCAACAGTAATCATATATTGATCATATAATGTTGTGTTATGTCAACATTTGGCTACCCCCATATGGGATTACAAGCCACTGCTTTTCATCAAACATAAGAAACAAATATAAACCAAATGAAAAAAGGTTTTATTTATTTTTTTAAATACTTTCAACTATATTGTACACAAAAGCATAGCATGCTAAAAAAGGCAGAACTGTATCCTGATAGGGAGCTCTGAATAACATATGTATGTGTTTGTTAATGTATAATTGTAACTGAAATGTTAAACTATCAAGACTGTCCACGAGAGGAGTTATAGTTTACAAATACATTCATAAACATGTATGTGTTATATACCATTAATACATGTTTACGCTGTATACCACCTATGAATGGAGTACTTAAAGTAATGTGTTGCCAAACATTAAGTGGTACAACACCAAACTGGGCACACCAAGATTTCTTCTCCTTGAATCGTTTTTTTTTTTTTTAATTGACAAATGAATAACATATGCAACTCGGTTAAACAAGAACCCTGAACCAAAAACCTGGCATCCCAAATAGCAACGCTTCATTTACTAGTGTAAGGTTGGTTTCGGAGTTACAATCCTCACAGTTTTCCACACACACAAGGTCTTCAAATTAGCATGAGATGAGGCTGCAACACCTCTCCTCCTTTTTAGTGTAATTTGATTTCCTGATGAGCTCACATAAACACTCAGTCCTATGATTAGAGCCGTTGAATTTCACAGTTGAGGTTTCCACCACACTGATTTTCAGCAGGTGATTAAAAAACCCAAAAAAAACTCAGAGTCTGATTTTAGACCACACACTGATCAATCAGAAAGACACAACCAACTGTAGCTGAAGGAACAAACCGAACCACTCTTCCCTCACACTCGATCATTTGCATAGCATAACTGATGGAACAAAAAGCCCAAAAAACAGAGTCGACATTGATGACAAGCTAAAGAACAGGCTGGACTGCCGCCTGGTGTCAGCAGATTGTATTACAACCACAGTCTATGATTACAACACACTGAGCGAGACGAGAGCAAGAAAGATGATCCGCCTGATAGAGGAGAGGGGAAGAGCCAGAGGGGCAGAGCCTTAAAGAGAGGAATGGGAGAGGCAGCAGAGGGAGAAAGGAAGAAGATAAACAGACGGACGACACACTTAATGAGACATAAGTATATCACAAAATCAACCTGATCTCACCAGATTGCGTGACTCCACCACGACTCCTTAACACCACATTGCGTGGTGGAGTCACTAACTTTGTTACATCTAGGCCTACGTGTCGGCACCACGCAAACAACCCCAATGTAAAGTGAATTACCTTGGTCGTGGTGCACACACGCATTTCTACAACGTCCTGCAGTGAGCTTTGTATTCTATAAAACGTTAAAATCTACTTTATAGCTTGTAGTAACTCACGGGAGGCTTCTTTTATTTTATTTGTATTCATAATCATTTGCATTTTTCGTCAGAATGTAGGCCTATTATGGTGCATTAGTTACCAATTGTTGTTCTAAAAAAACAGTGCATTGTGTGTCATGCATTCTGGTGGGATCAGGTTGGACAAAGGAGCCTCATTCACTTTACATTGGGGTTGTTTGCGTGGTGCCGACACGTAAATGTAACAAAGTTAGTGACTCCACGCAATGTGGTGTTAAGGAGTCGTGGTGGAGTCACGCATTCTGGTGAGATCATGTTGCACAAAATACGCCGGGGTAAAGCAGAGATTGCCTTTGGGAAATAAAGCCAAAGAAGGCAGAGAGTAAAATAAACAGAAGGGCAGAGGAGGTGAAAGAGAGCAAATGAGGATGTATGACAGCGTGAAGTGGAAAAAAATGTAAAATACAAAGAGGGACCAATGGAAAGGGAGAGGATCAAAGCAGGCGTTCATCTTCTTAATACCCACATGCCCTCCCTCTTTCCAACTGTCTTTTCTTTCACCTCTTTTGTTTGTCTGAGTGTATTTTAATCGCCATGCCTGCTTTATCTCAAACTCATCAGTTCCCCCCCACTCCGTTATCAGTAAAAACGCATATTTACCTCAATCATTTTCCAACCTACGCTCTGTCCCCCTCCCCCCTTCTTGCTGCATGTCTCTCAATCATCCTCGCTGCCAGAACTCTCTCTCACACTCAGTCTCTCTGTTTATACAGTATCTGCTTCGCTCCCCTCACCCTTTCTTCCTCCCTTTCACATCTCCCTCTCTTTCGTGCAGCAACAATCACGTAATTCTGCAAAATCCCCAGTCCTGAAGCGAACATGCCCCCGCATCTCACAAATGGAAGAATACAAGCAGACACAGGTTCACACAACAATTCAAACATGTTCCCTGAATAAAGCCCTACAATGTGATATACAACGTTTAATTCTGGCGCTTTATGCTTATGTAAACAACAGGTAATATTTTTTAAATGAAAATAATATTTGCATTCCTATTTTTGTCGCAGAAATATTCTTTTTTATATTTTTAATGCAAGAAACTCATTTTACTGAGAGGTTTGACTTTGATGTTATCTGTCCTTGAGCTGGAAAATATGGTTATTTTATAATTGGGGAATATCTTGATTTTGAAGTTCCTCTGTCACAATTTATTTAGCTGATTCGGAGAGACATGTAAGAAACTGCAAAGCTGTGGGGAAGATACTATCTTACATAAGCAATTTCATTTTGGAGACTCCAGCAAAGATCTTTAATATTTCTTTTTCTGATAAGATAATTTGGTTGTGCTGCTGTAGCCTCAATAGAAAGCTTCCTTATTTAATGTCTGCAGATAATGGGAATCTATATTGTGATATATAGGACAGGGTCTCTCATCTCTCCCTTCCTCCCTAAAGTGATAACAGGTGGGAGGCAGCCAGCTAACAAGTGTTTCAAACATCCACACAGAGAAATCCCAGTGCAGCAGACAGGAGGGCAGGTGCTATTCATGGAGCTGAGCGATAATGAGGAGGAAGCTATAGGGAGAGAAACAAGTGAATAAGAGCTGCTACTGTATCTGTGAGTGTGTGTGTGTGTGTGTGTGTGTGTGTGTGTGTGTGTGTGTGTGTGTGTGTGTGTGTGTGTGTGTGTGTGTGTGTGTGTGTGTGTGTGTGTGTGTGTGTGTGTGTGTGTGTGTGTGTGTGTGGATATGTGTGTGTGGATATGTGTGTGTATGCATGTGATGAAAAGGGAAGGGAAACATGATATTGAATTTTTATTTTTTTTAGAGCGTAGAAAATAACATTATATAATATATATATTCTATATTCTAGTTTAAGATAATGTGTTTGGGGAAGTGAGATAGTGTTTGCCATACATTGATTTATTTGTGGCGGGTCGCCACAATTAAATATCGTCCGCCACAAATGGATCTCATAAAAAAAAAATATATATATTTTTTTTTTTGTTCTTTTTTTTTTTGGTGGTTTTATCTGGATAGCTGATGATCGGAAGGTTGCGATTTCAAATCCCGCCTGGAACACCACTGCTAGTGTGCCCTTGAGTAAGGGACTTAGCCCTCAGTTACTCCAGGGAGAACGTCCCTGTAATTGGTCATTGTAAGTCGCTTTGGAATAAGGTGTCTGCTAAATACCTAAATACCTAAATTGTAAATTATATTTTTGGGAGAATAAACTCCACAGATCCTCAACTCCGGAGTGTCTCACTCATTAACAACACAACACAGAGCAACAAGAACGTTGTCTAGTAGCCATGAACTTGCATGTATTTTCTTATTTGAGGGGGGGTTGGATGCATGGGCCACCCGAATAGGTTAAGAGCCTTTGGCTTTTCTTGCCGGGGGAGGGGGGGGCTGCGGTGCGGTGCCCCCACAAATAGAATCAAATTCTGTGGGAAACACTGGTGAGATACTGTATGTTTATATTCCAAATACATGGGTTAAAGATACATCACTAGTTGTACAGTATATTAGGAAATGTTTTAAAGGGCAAGAAAATCTGGAGCTAGTGTAGAAAAGGTAGTTTATTAATGAGATTTGGTGCTTAAACACTGAGAAATTGTAAGCACAGTTTGGCCGGTGTGGGGGGTGTCTTGGACTTGGCACAAGTACAGCTGTCGGGAAGAAAACATCTTTAGAAAAGAGTAAACACATGCTACAAATACGTTGCACGGAGGAAGAGGATGAGCTGAGGCAGTAACAAACCTAGCAGGGATTATGGATGATGTGAGCGTATGCAGCGAGGAAGAGCTTTGTTGTAGGGAACTGCAGGTCTGATTCTTTTAGGATGCTGTTCATTATTGGAGCAAACGATGATGTGCTGGCTTCACACCCAAAACAAAAAAAAAGGAGAAAAAAGCCAGAGGCTGTCTATGCTCAGACACAGCAACAAATATACTGTCATAAGGTGCAAGGTGACGTGTTTGCTGAAGTTGATGCACTCTACAGCAGAATAAAGAAGTAAACATAGTTCAAACAGCAGGACTTTGATGCCAGAGGCTGGGGTTCAAATCCGAGTTCCACGTTTGATTAGGTCTGGAAAACTAAAACACTTTGTGTAATCGGACAAAGATTGTTAAAAAAGTAAGTATGTGTCTTGCACTTCAATTTAGAAAAACGTGGTTTGAGCAGGATTTTACTTACATGTTGTTGAAAGTTAGAAGTTGGTACACCAAGACAGAATCGCACCAGATTATGCAGAAATTAAATTAGGGGATAATTTCCGAGAAATGAGAAATGCAAGCAAACGTGAACCGAGACCTTAGTATCAACAGAGACAGCAGGGGCCATGGACCTGAAACATTATGTGGTCGGATACTCAGCAGCGTGTTGACTTTGCAGACCTCGCTGTGCCACAGTGAGACGAAGCCAACAGGGCATGGGGAAGGAGTGAAGAGGAGGAGGCTCAACTACTCTGAGCTGGCAGTCGGGGCTGAAAAACAAAGCCGGAAAGCCAAGATACACACTGCAAAGGCTGGGTGCCAGGAATTAGCAGCTACGGTACATCCACAGTGATGATTATCACGTCTTACTATTGTTACAACTGATAGCACACTTCTACTCACTAGCTGCTAGTTGTGCGCTCAGTGATATCCACTCAAAGAGTCCACTTGTAGTCACTCCCAGTACTTTGTAAGTCGGCTTCAGTACAAGTTTTCTCAGTAGGCCTCTTTGACCCAGATCACACCGACTTACAACACCCCCCCCCCCCCCCCTCATATACCAGCGTCTAAAGCAAGTCAAGAATCAGTTGTATCAAAATTACTTTTTCAAGAGGGTCCCTTTGAAGCAGTGTGTTAGGCTACAGACCATGCGTAGCTTCACAGTGATGGCAGCGACAGATGGAGTAAAAACAAGAGAGAGACTTATACTCCTCTCATTGTGTTGTCTTTATCCTTGCATCTTTTGTGCGAACTCTCCATTGTTTGTACAGGCAAAAGTTCTCACATTTGAATCTAGTAGCAGGAGAAAACAATGGCTATGAGAGACAAGGGGAAGACAGTAAAATGAAGAAACGTGAAAAGTGGAAACAGAGGCAGAGAGAATTACAGTGCTCATAGTTAGCGATAGTAGACAAGCCTTGAAATTAAAGGAGCGATGAAATGACAGCGGGGCATGACCGAGAAAATAGGGACATGTCATAAGGATAGAATGATAAAGGAAGAGAGTGGCAGATGAGATTGTGAGGAAAAGGAGTGAAAGAGAAAGGGAATCACAAAAAAAAGATCACAAGAGAAGAATAAGACGGGCGTTTGAATTGAATAGGAACGGGTAATGAGATGCTAATGTAACAACAAAGGAGCGTGTGCCCTCCGGGGGGAGCTGTGCAACAGCAAGCTGCTTCAGTATGAACACATTAGAGGAGGGAATTTAATTTTAAAATGCCCTTTATTAAACTACTGCAATGTACACAGATACATATAGCCAATAAAGTCAAATAAGATTTACATCTCCCACCCCTGGCACTGTTTGAACAAAATAAAAACAATAGATGCTCCCCTGGAGAGATCGATTACGGTGACAAAATGGGACAGAAACGGCAAAAAGCAGAGAAAGTATGATTTGTGCATAACACCTCCTCCACAGGAGGGTCACCCTCTACTGTGTGATATATGAGGTGAGCACGAGGACAAGGTCTATTTGCCCTGAGAGGGAAAGGGTGAGCAAAAGAGAGAGGAGAAACTGAAAGAATAAATGACAGAGACTCATGGAGGAACATGAAGCTGGAGAGGAGAAATAGAGAAAAAGGAGGTCTTTGCGATATCAGACATGCTTTTGAGTGGGAGGAGGAGATGAAGCTTTACAAGTAAAAGGGAAATAATGGAGAGATCCATGGTGCAAAAGATGTAATTACTCAAGGGAATTAATGCAGGAGCGGAGTGATGTGGAGGATCGGTATAAAAGGAGCGACTGGGCAGTACTCAAGAGACCGTCAAAGAGAATACAGGAGGATGGGAGGAGCTGACAGATAGAAGCCTAGAGATATTACGCACTATGAAAAAATTAGGAAGCTGAAAAATCATTATAACAAGTCCTCAAGAGGATGCTGAGAAGGAGCCAATACCAAAGCACAATGAAAGAAAAATAAAAGCAAGCCGTAAACCTGCAGGGATTGTGGGATACCAGCTCGAGTGCGCTAAAATCTGAAAATACACAACCGGAAAAAATCTGCCACTTCCTTACAGAGCCCCTCCTCCAACACACACGAACATGTGTAACTAATGTCCTGCAGGTCACCCTTGAAAAAGATATCTTTTGATCTCAAGGGGCTTTCACCTGGTTAAATAAAGGCTACAAATAAACAAACATGACCAATGAGGGCACGAGATAACTTTGTGCACTGATGGAAGGCTGACAGGCAGGTAAGGCCATCCAGTTATTTTAGCCAGGCCGGCTCAGATGATTGGTCGTGCTTTTTACAGTACTGCGGCTTCCACACATTTTTGTATGTATTTATTGTCAAAGCATTTAAAATATTCATTGCTATCGGGATGTTAAGAGCATTCCATGGAATATAACAAAAAGTGTTTCTGAAATAAATGACACCACCTTTAAGGTTGTATTGACTGATGACAACTCTCCTCATTCCTGTGGGTAATTATATCTTCTAAACCTGAACTTCTGACTCAGCTAGTCAACTTTCTATAACCCAATTTGACTTCTCACCAACCTTAAATCTTAATATTTAAAACCGTATAAGAAAGCAAGATCATGTATTTAGGGTGGAATTTTAAAGACTGTATTTTAAAGCTAGAAACAAAAAAAGAAAACTGCTAATTCAGCTGTTGTTGCGCTATAGCTCAGAGGACCTGCAGGCCTCAAGCGTGTTTGCGCAGTGGCACGGGCTAATTGGGTTTCCGTTCTTAATTAGGCCAATTAATTAGGATATGAAGCCAAGGCCATGAGTGTTTCATCGGGTCATTTAGGGATTACAGGGAAAGAAGTCGAGTCGTGGGAAGAGTAGAGCAAAGAAATCGAGCAAAAAGGTCACAAGAGACTTTTTTTTGCGAGGATACCTTAGCGATAGATGGCTGCACCATTCTGCTGAATGTTATCTGTAAATGATTCATTGACTGAGAGTAATTACCCATTCAACTAAACCAAATCAACCACTGCATTTGAGAGTCAGAGATTTGGAAACAGAGCCTGCTCATTCATGCAATTTCCCAACTGAGACTCATTGTTGTTAATCTGCCATGAGAAACATGTGAAGTAAGATGTGAGAAGAACTAGAAGAGGAGAAGAACAAGAGGAAGATTCACAGCCAGAAGACTTTCACGATTTTCTCGATGCAACTCCAAGTTCTTCATTTCTGCCCACTTTTCATGTACAACTTTCAGCATTTTGAAAACCTTGCCTTCTGTACAGAATCAGCCTATGAAAGTTAGGTCAACTGTGATACATTTTGCCTGTGAATGACTACAGCAAGAACAAACTATTTTCAATTGACTTTCAATGTTCAGGTCGGATCAGGTTCAAACAGTCAGACGTGGGTGAAGTCTGATGATCACAACAATTGATCACAGTACTGCATGGCATGCTGATCCCTTTAGATAAAAATGTGTCCATCACTCACCTCCACTAAGAGGAAGCAGGGCACGATGTAGGTGCTGGTCTTCAGCATGCTGTCATCAGGAAGGCTCCTCATCGCCCTCCTTTGAGCTGACAACTGACTGTCAATCATCTGTGGGGTCAAAGGTCATCACAAAGCTTGAGTTTGAATTGCTCTGTTTGAAAAAGCTGGATGCAGAGATACAGCGCAGTAAAAACACAAACTACTTCATTATTGGCAACATTTAAAAATGCAAATGTACAGTATGATCACACACAACACAGACATACGGATAGTCCTAATGATGTGGATAACAGTTTGTGAAGTTGTGTTTTTTGTGTTTTGTAAGGTTTATAATACAAATTCAGTGTTTATACTGTTAGAGAAGCCTGGGTAACATGGAGGCGTATAGTAGTAAGTAATACAGGAGAGCCATATATTCAAGCCTTTTTAGAAAATACAGTTTTAAGACAACTCATCCAGTCATCCCAAGTCAACCTGTACTGAAAGTTTGGCTGGGGGTAATAATAGCTTTGAATTATTAAAAGGTAAAAATACCTGACTGTCAGCTGGATTTAATCATGACTTGAGTCATTAAACATTTTTTACAAGCTCCAGAAGTGTAAATAATAGTCTCTCTGTATTCAGTGCTGGGCTTAAGAGTAAATCTAAGACGCTTGGAGGGTTTCATAGTTGGTTGAGTGGCAAGAGAAAACATTTCAATTTGTTGAACAATTCCTTTTTCACTGCAAAGTTGAGTTTCTCTCGGTTAGAAATGTTAAGCATTGTCTCAAAAATGCCAACAGCTTAAAAAGAAAACCACAGGTAAAATCTTATGCAAAAGATGTTGCTTGGCAGAATTTCAAGTGGAATTATAAAATACATTAGTGGTGCGCCTCTCAGTGATACAGGACACCAGTAAAGTACATGCAATTATATGTGATTCTAAACATTAAATACCGTGGGTTCAATAGCCTAAGATCTTCAATCCCAATGGACAATTTTCCCACACAAACTTACATACATTCTGCAAGGTGCATCAAAAATGCACACATACAGGTGCACACACACCAGTGTGGGTAGCCAATCAAGATAATTGGGGGTTGGATGAGGATGAAAGGAGGAGAAGTAGAGTGGAAACAGAGGAGCGATGATCAAAAACAAAAGCCTGACAGAAAGAGATAAGAGAGAGACAAAGTCATGTTGCCGACGTTCAAGACTCTTTAGAAGTGAACAGACGAGGATGGGGGAAAGACAGCAGACTCAGCACTGGGGGATAACAGGTAGAAGAAACAGCTTCAGTCCCCAAAGTGGGAATAGAAGGAGACAGGGGAAGAGTTGAGGTGAGGATAGTTAGAGCAAAAAAGCATAAAAGATGCTCAGGGTTTCTGACATGCAAATGACTGGACTGTTGATGAATAATGTCAGCTTCTACTTTGATAAGTTCACGGGAGTCTCAAAAGGATTCCAAGTACATCCTCTTGGAATCAAACAGCTAATGCAGTATTTCTAAGAACTTTGAAATCATCATTTTATCAATCGTAAAGCAACTGCCCCTCAGCAGTCTTCAACATCATTGTATTCATTCAAACACCAATTAGTTCTCTTCTTCAGATATCGAGCTTATTCCCTCATCTCCTTGACAACAATTATCTTTCTGACTTTATAGCTGAGAGCAAATCTCGAAAGCAGTATGTCCGCCCTTTCCTCAATCAATGGTCGTGAGAGGGGAGGAAGCCACTGCTCCAGGTTGGAATGCGTCCATGTCTTGATCATTGATATAGTAACATTTGTATAAGTGTAACAAGGAAAGGAACCAACATCCGGCAATGAATCTTATTCTTCAAAGCCTTTTTCAAAAGTCAAACATAAAAGACTAGGGCAAAGCTGAATAAATCTTTCCTGTCCACACAATTACAAAATATATATCAGCGTTATTTGCCATATATATACAACATGTATTTATCTTCTTTCATCTATATTTATTCATGGGGGAATTTCTCTCTTTTTCAATAACGCCTTGTTACATTCACAAATGTACACATTCACACCTGAAAGCTGTGCGTTAGTGTGATCTGCCACTGAGCAGCTGCACTGGAGCAGTCTGGGTAAAAGGTTTTGCTCAATGGCACCTCAGTAGTGGTATTGAAAGAGGGGTACGCTCATTAGAATGCAATTAAATATTGCTGCAACACGTTTTAAGGAGCATTACAGTGTATACATTATTAACTCAAGCATTAAAGATGTAATACTTCCTAACCCAATTCACTTCGATCTTTTCTCATTTGAAACGGTATAATCTGACAGAGAAATTGAACATTCCTTCGAAGATTACTAAACTTCAAGCATCACGCTGAGAATCAAAGATTTTTCAAAATGAGACATCCTTTAAAGGAGTCTATACACATTGTGAAGTAAGTCACACACCACAAATGCACCTATCTGCAGGAACTGATTAGTAGTCCCTTTAATTTCAACATGTAGTATTTTGGAGGATTATATGATCATCATTTCGTTTAAATCACCTCAGGTGCTGTTACACTCAAAACGTATACTTTAATCTCCCTTACTCTAATGTGTCAAAGATTTCCCTGTTGGCATTTTCGTTCCGCATCATAGATTAATCATCATTTATTTATAGCTTCACATGAGACGTGTTTATTGCAGAAAATGTTCAACGTTTCTGAACATCGTAAATCTTGCTTCAAATTATATTTGTATTTTTTCCAAAAGAAAATATTTGTGCAATGTTTGGCTTAGTGACATACACACATATAAAGCAGTACAGATTACACTGACTGTGGTTGTGTGTTAATTATTCATATACATTTTTTCCCTCTACTATCGCCTGTCTGCCTCATGGGAAACAATATTCCACTATTCCAATAAGTGAATGCTTCTGATGTAGAAGAGCTCAGCTACACAAAGACCTTCTATTTGTTTTCATTTTTCATTTAATCGTTTATTTGAACCGGGACAGTGCACATTAATGAACATTTTAAATGATGCTTTTAAATGTAAATGAGCCGGATTTTAGCTTTGAGCTAATTTCCATCCGTAGTCCCGTCACATACAACATTTATGAACATAACATTTATATACATGGCAAACAGAAATACATGATATGCAGAAAGAGCATGAGCAGCATACAGCCACAAGGCAGTACAAATGTAGCAGCTATGATATATCAATCAATCAATCAATGTTTATTTATATAGCCCAATATCACAAATGTTACATTTGTCTCAGTGGTCTTCACAGTGTGTACAGAATATCAGTAATATATAAAGTGCAGGAGGAGATAAAAGAGAACAGGTTGTACAAGTTGTGGCAGAGGATAAAGGGATTGCATGTTGACACACACACACACACACACACACACACCAACACCACACACACCACACACACACACACAAACACACACACAACACACACACCACACACACACACACCACACACACACACACACACACACACACACACACACACCACACACACACACACACACACACCACACACACACACCCACACACACACACACACACACAAAGGGGGTTGTATCCCTTTATGTACCCAGCTTCTAAACCAGCAAAAAGCAATCAGGCATGAGGTTGGCATGACTGATCGTCTCTTGTGTTGCTGTCCATGTTATTCACTAGGTTTTGCATCCTTAAGCTCCACACTGGCACCACGGCAACAAAAGACCCACTCACTATCTCACACACACACACACACACACACACACACACACACACACACACACACACACACACACACCACACACACCACACACACACACACACACACACACACACACACAACACACACACACACACACACACACACCACACACACCACACACACACACCACACACACACACACACACACACACACACTCACACACACACACACACACACAGGTGCATACAGACACACACTTACAGAGACTGAAATCCACAAACCTTTTGCACAGGTTCATTCATACAAACAAGTCCGTGCACAACTGACTGTTGTTTAAGTATTCATTACATGAGAATATGGATGTCAGTCCAACAAGTGGTAATGCACAGCTGATCCCTGTGTGTGTGTGTGTGTGTGTGTGTGTGTGTGTGTGTGTGTGTGTGTGTGTGTGTGTGTGTGTATGTGTGTGTGTGTGTGAGAGAGAAATATCCCCGCAGATAATTCCTCCTGTAACTGCACCTGAGGTTTTACAATGTCTGTGGTATAAGATGCACAATCCCACTCACACATTGTCTCTTTTTACATACACAGTCATTAATCTTCAAGAAAAACCCATATCCAAAATGAATGAGGACATGAAACAAGCATTTACAGGTTTGAAAAACTCTCACCTTAAATCTTTGTGTATTGTAAGCGGTGCTTCTGCTTGTATGACCAATGCTCCTCCAAGTCTGTGTCTCTAGGAGGATTTGCTCCTGCAGCGGACTCCCATTCTGTAGTTGCGTTGTGGTCTCGGTTCCGCTTCTTTCTCTTTTCCCCTTTTCGTCTCTTTGAAAGCAAAACCAGCCCCTCGCTTCCGTCGCTCGCCACTGAGTGAGAATAGAGAGAGAGAGGAGATAGAGAGCTTGTCCACTGCCAGGCACCTAGCCTCTAGCCAGCCTACACTATATCTGTCTGCACTATGCCGCTAAGCTAAATATGATGATCTTCAACAGCACTTCAAGGCTAATAAGTCAAGTGAAGGGACCCACAGGCATGGTGAGCGAGCATTTCAGCGCAGTTGCCGGTGGATGTTAGGAGAGAAGTGAGAGAGAGAGAGAGCGTGTGTGTGAGAAAGAGAAAGAGAGGCAAATGAGAGGAGGAGAGTGGGAAGAGGGAATAATAAAATGAGACAGCTGGAGAGGAGACAGAAGCAGAAAAGAGGCAGCATGTGTGTGTGTGTGTGTGTGTGTGTGTGTGTGTGTGTGTGTGTGTGTGTGTGTGTGTGTGTGTGTGTGTGTGTGTGTGTGTTGTGTGTGTGTGAGTGTGTGTGTGTGTGTGTGTGTGTGAGAGAGAGAGAGATGCTGAGGGAGAGAGGGTGTAGAGAGAGGGGGAGGTAGTAATGGAGAAAAATAAGGGGGGGTAGTTAAGTGTGAGTCTGAGACACAGAGGCGAAACACTGTGAACCTTAAAACCCCAGCAAAGCAATTCGACACTGTTTGAGTGCACATATGGACATTCAGAAAAGGGTATGAAAAAAGGCATGAGTAATCTGAAAAGTGTCATCGTTTGTGTTTCTGTGTGAATAATCAAGAATATGACAATGTGAGCTCAGGTGAGCTCTGAGCATTATCCAGCTCAGCCCTACGGACAGTAGACAGCGGGTTACTGATGCATCGTCGAGTGGAAAAAGTGGGACGCATCCTGCACACGGCCCTAAGTGGGGTCAGAGGCTCTCAGGTGCAATGCTCACCAGCTGCTTTTGGCAGTTTTAAACAAAAAAAACAGTGTGCGTTTTGCATATGCAAAGGCACTGGAAATGTATTTCAGGCATTGCCACATAGGTGTGTACTGAGAGTGGACCTTTTCATTCCGAGCACCTCTCGTCTTCCATTTCAGATCCGCGAAGCTAATTGAGTTGACTCCTTTAAAAGCAAACTCAAAACCCATCTCTTCGCATCCGTCTCCCTTGTCAACTGATTTCCATCACCTAGTTTCCATCTACATTAGCATCACTTCAGTCACATGCTTTTATCACATGGCAATACTTATGTTGTTGTATGATGTTGTATAATGTTTTTACAATTGCTATGCTATGATATTTGTATTTTGTTTTTGTCTTTGCTTTTGATTGCTTTGTACAGCCCTTTGAGGCATTTGGGGCAAGAATACATTTTGATTTGATTTGACTTTTTATATATAATAAGGTGATTTTCCATCAAGCTGTTATTCATAGTTTTTCAGTTTCTTTGTTCCCCATCTTTAAGTCTTCTTGCGCTCTCTTTATCTGAAGTTATACTGTATGTGTGCCGCTGACAGTAGAGTTAGCGCCAGATTCAATAAACTAACTCCCAATATTAGGAGTATTAGATGTAATGGCGCATGAATTAACATTTTCTTTGTATAATTTTCTAGAAATGTGATTAAAATGTGGGCCAAATGTGGATGGAAACCTGGCTATAGTCTTTCAAGGTTGGAATATTGAGTTGGTTAGCCTTTAATATGGCTTAAGGTTAAGAAATAGTTTTTAAATTTTGGGAAAAACACTTATTCACTTATGAAATGGTAAACTTTTTCTTTAACACTTAAGGAAAGTAAAAATGGTCTGCTCTCATATTTAATCTAAAAACTGTATATCAATTAGGGTTGTAAACAGGTGGCCAAGGACAAGCTCTGGCATCCCTTCTGCCAATATACATTTCCCGGTATATCTCCATTTCTTACAAAATACTGTTAAACTGTAAGAGCAAGGACACAGTGTTACACCCCCGCCCTTCCCCCTGCTGCACTCAAACAAATCATTCACAGGAGAGGGCACAACACTCACAGAAAAGGGTATTTTTTTCCCCTGATTCATTGATGGTTATAATCACGGATAGTTCCCATGACAACCCACTGCATTCATACAGTATAATAACAAGTGAGGAAATGTGGATTTGCAGAAACACACACATACTAACCCATTTGAGTGCACATACAATGAAGAAGAAGTAAATAATTCTATCTAAAAAAAAACACAAAGGTTATTAATTAATTAATCATGTCAACCAAGTTAGTCATTATTTTTACTGCCACTCGAATAAATATAGAAGTTCACTAAAGCCATCTCCAATTGTAACTAGTAAGGCAGTGTTTCCCATACATTGATTTATTTGTGGCGGGCCGCCACAAATAAATATCGTCCCTCACAAATGGAATCAAATTCTGTGGGAAACACTGTAAGGTATACCAAGAGTTGACACTTTGCACTGATACAGTTTTTCTGTCACAATATCACATGGTTGCTGCAAAGACATAGAAACAACTGCATTGCATTTCAGTAACTATCATATTATCGGCCTTTCACAGCCTCCCAAGGGACATCTTTATTTTCTGCTCCATCACTTTAACTCACACTCTGTAGGTGTGTGGCATCTCTTTCATGACGGTTAATACCTTCAGATGCGGCTGTCTGGTCTTATTGATTGATGTATGTGATCATTTATCATCAGACGTTTGAGAGTGTAAAGAGAGAGTTGTCAAAGTCAAGGGCAAAATGGGGAAGGTAACACTAAATAGAGCAAGTACAGAGGTGGCCATGAATAGCCTGCAAATAAGTAGACTAGACACACATCAGTGCATCCATGCATTGCACACACAAACACATGCAGTATCTGTGTCTTGTCTTGACTTTCTTTTCTTTAACCTTCCTTTCAACCTAGTTTCCCTATACCCAATGCATTGTGCCCTATTGTGATGTAAGGAATTCAAAGGGGTGGAGGTTGGGCTTGTGGATTGGCATATAGCATCCTTGACTTTCACCATCTTCCCCTAACAACAAATTATTAAATATGCTGCCCCTTCTGCTCGGAATAATATACAGAAGGAGCTGACACTGTCAAATGTAATCACTATGGGGGAATTCAAGTCCATCTTAAAGGACAGAGAACAAGAATCCATTGGTCGATGTGATTGCATAATTGAAGTCGTTTTCAATTGTGCCAGTTTTTAATGATTTATAATAGTTTCTTTATTTGCATATTGACTGGTTAATGTGCCATTTCATTTGTGTTTTACGGCCGCTGTATTTGTCTGCCTGTATTGTCTGTGTTTGATCTATTGTAACTTTGTTCATGCTGCCCTTCTTGGCCAGGTCGCTCTTGAAAAAGAGATTTTAATCACAATGAGACTTATACCTGGTTAAATAAAGGATATATAAAGCGTTTTTGTTGCCAAACCCTCACCTAACCTGCCTATAACTAATATTTTCATATAAAATAGGATCAGGTAACTGGAAGTTTGTGCAGGGATGAAAGACTGAGAGAGAATTGTTACGAGTTGGTGTGTCTTTCAGCTCTTCGTTTTTATTCTCATGGCTAAAACTTTACAGATGTGTCTCACACCACTAACTGCAGCTGTTTTTAACAAAAACATTGAAAAATACTACTGTAGGCTACCTGCACGTCCTCCTTACAGCAGAGATACAATATATAGCAGGTGAACAGTAGATCCCTGCATATAAACAGATTCACCCTTCACTTAAAATCTGATGTGACATTTTCCATTGACACCAAAAGGCCTGAAAATTAGTCAATGTTTGTCTTAGTTAACTAACCCAACCCACAACCATGTCTTTTAAGTAAATGATAATATGATCTCTAATCTAAAAGATACCATAGTTGCCATACACGGGTATGTGAAATCAATGTCAAATACTGACATATTTCACTGGTCATAGGGTGGCAGACCTACTTAACCTAGAGTCCCTATTTACACAACCACATACAAATAAGCCACAATAAGTAGGCTATGTTAAAACAAACTGGCATCCAGCTGTCAGAGGTTCTATGACATTTTGACTCACAAAATGTAGGTAACACATGAAACCTCACATTATAAACTAATGATGTCGCGCCCTTTTTTACACTTGATTTGTATGAACAAAAAACACAAACACAAACAAACGGTGCTCTTTCTACAGTATGCTACAAAAGAACATGCAAGCACACACACAAGGGAACAAAGAGCACTGTATAGAAGGTGCTGGTACACTTTGCTGGTACACAACACACAGACCACAAAAGCACATGCATGCAGTATTGTAAGCAAAGGTTGCTATACTGAAAAATACCTCAACAAAACACAAGCACACACAAAATACAGAGAGACTGAGTGGCCAATCCATAGTGTTATGGAGGAGCTGTGTGATAAGAGCCAGTGTGTGTTTAAATGTAAGGACTCTCTTGTCTTGGGAAATCAGAAGTAGGCCGAGTCAGTGGATGTGCTCATTTCATACACTATCAGTGTGGATCACAGCCAAGGACATTATCGTTTCAAATTGCCATGCTGGGGAATTTCAGCCATAAAGAATTAATCAGATATTTAGCAAAATGGGATTATAAAAGAAGATACAGTACAGGTCAGCAGTGCTGTAATTCATGTGTCTGAAACCCTGACCATCTCTAAAGACGTTGTAACTATAGTACTTCAGGGGTTCATACACCAGATTTGGGCGAATTAAAAAAGCAATTAATCGTGATAAAATGAGCCTGAATTATATTGTAGTATAAATTATACACACGAGTAAGTCATAATGAAATATACATAAAAATAGCTTGGCCTAGTTGTATTTCATGAAGCTCTCAAGTATTGTAATAGTGCCTTTGGTCTGTCCTTTGAGTCCCTAATAAAAAACGTTTATCTTTCCCACACCAGGGTTAACACATGTATTTGATGTCATGATGTAATACATGAGGACACTTTTTTTTGGTGTGAATAGTATGAAGGCAAACTTGGCCCAGTATGGTTAAGTTACATACTTAATTGTTCTCTCAATTCATTACTTTTCAATAAATATCCAACCGATCTGTCCTTGTCAAATACATAATACACAAGGAACAAAGCAACGCAAACTGAACCAAACAGCTATTGAAATCCTGCATACCCAGAGAGATGGGTAGTGTATATAAGTCTGCCTGAAAAACACCAGAAAAACCTACCTTATTAATATGGCCCGATTCTACCCAGCGTCTGGAAAAGTGTCAGCAAAATGTTTGGACCTCGCTCCTGATTTACGTCAGCAGCCAACCTGAATTAGGAATGGATTCCCACAGTCAACCTGTATCACAAAAGAGAACAAAAAGATTATGAAAAACAGTCGCTCTTTATACCCTATGTCAACAACTTTCAAATGAGGTTTTGACTAAATAAATAACAATTGTTATTCTACATTCTCAGACTTAAACTTTTGCATGAAGCTGCACTTTAAAAGCTATTTGAATATGTCAATAGTGCTTAGCAATCAAAAATGCTGTTTGAATAAAAAGCAGCATCAATATTGAATAACTGAGTCATCTTGTGGGCTATGGCTTCCTTCCTTTAGGGGAGTAGAATACTTGTTTGACAGTTTGAGTTGTTTTAGATGGTTAGGTTAAGCAAAGTGCATCCACTCAAATGTACAAACAGCTTGGTTATTAAAGAAAAAGGAAAGGATCAGATTGGTATTCCTATTGGTAGACTAGATACTCAAGGCTGCAATATTGAAAAGGATAAAGATCATCAAGCGTTATATTTTGCTGAAACCACAGCGCAATATACACCGATTCTACTGTTGATTGGTGTCAGTGCCAGAAACACTTTTTAGGAGCAATGCGCTCATGGAATAGATGTAATTGGGTTGTGTGTACGGTGGAAGCAGGGAGAGGCATATACGTGCCTTGATCCCTGCCGAGTCGACGCACAACTGTTGATTGGTGTCAGTGCCAAAAAAACGTTTTGGTATAGATGTGGCGCATATATCGTAATGCCTACTCTTTTCTCTCACCCTATCCTAAGGGAGTGCATGTACGTAGACACGTTAGTTTTGCTGCTATAGGCTTACAGCAACTAATAACATGGTATCCAGTATAAAGCTTTAGTGGCATCTTAAGATAAGGCTATTAAATGAAACAAATGTACTGTAAACTAGAAGGGCTTCATTTGTACTTATTTTGTATGTGTTTGAATTATGTCCAGGATTAACATCTAAACCAAAGAGAGCTGTTAGAAAAGTAAGGCCATTATTTTGATGTGAAAGTGCAGGATATGGAAACATTCAGTTGAACTGAGAGGGATTTTACACTTTAAGGCACAGCTTTCATTCACAGAGACGTTTTACATTAAATGCAATAGTTTTGTTCATTCATGAGATACAATTAGATAGGTTCCCATGCAAATATTACCTATTTTGCTCAGATGCCTCACTTCATCACAATCACTTCTGATACCATGGAAGGGCCTTGAGCACCTGCAAGAATCAGACCACATGGTGAGGCTGATGACGTTAAATGATTTTAATGGTTTAGCTTTGCAATCAAAATTATTCTGACTGTGATGTCTATCAATACAATCACCTTGTAAAACTTTATTCAAATGTGAAAATACACACATGAGACAATGATAGTAGGCTAGACACTCAAAAGGCATGCTAACGTCAACTGAGTTTGATATTTGTTTTACAGATTTACGCTTGAAGGAGTAAACATCGCATTGACTTCTAACTTTCTCCCTACACCATTTGTTCAAACACCACATGGCGTGTTATATTGGTCGCTAAATAAGCATCTTAACCTGTTACTTTCGAAGCTGTGAAAGCTGTGTATCTGCTCTGCAGTTATTCAGAACAACAGGAAACATGAGGCTGCTGCTGCTGTGTGGAGGGCTGGCCTCTCGGTAATGACTGGAGTCAGGTAACCCCCGGACAGACCGACTCTATCCCTCCTCACAGACGGGTTCAGACACGAAGAGAGGCGGTGTGAGAGCAGCTTCACGACACGGTTTCAGTTCGTGTTGTATCAATGCCTGGACCTACTACCTAAAACAAACTTTTTTAGACCTGTTAAAGTTTGACAAACGTAACCACGCGTCGTCCGATGTTCATGTTGACGAGCGAACCATAGGAAGGCAGCGCTGAGCGGGGGCTACTCAGGTGTTCAACTGTTCCGGAGAGTTTGTGTCGTATTTTAGCTTTGGGGCTAACTAAAAACTAATTACGCTGGAAGAAAGACTACTCTCTTTCCTGTTTTCGCTTTTGGTCCTGTGTCCACTTCTCTCGTGTTCCTCCTTCAGTCGATTGGATCTATAAAGCAAGTGGCCAAGTTTGAACAGGTAAGTTTATTTTTGGACAACATTTTCCCGCATGCATTTTAACACGTTTAGTGTACGTGGTTGGTCGGGGTTGACACTTTGTGAAACTGAGCCAAGAGGTGTAAGTGAGTCCAGCTACAGTGGACAGACAAGGCAGCTGTTGACATGTCTGACCAAAACATTTCAAACCAAAGAGTCATAGTCTACTATGATTAAAACCCTTTGAAATATAATGTAGCTGTTCAAAAGTTAAACGTGATGTTTTCTGTCCCTCTTTGGCTTCTTGAATCCTGATCCAACCTATTAAAAAGCACTTGTAAACAGATAAGACTTTCATTTTTGCACAGTTGTGACTTTACAGTGAAAGTCTTAAATGGAGCTTTCATCTAAAAAGGTATCCTATGGCGTGTGTGCAGTATCATGTGTAGGCCTATCTTGTTTTCTTTCAGTGTTGAATTATAGCTGTATCTCTTTACTGCACTTTATTTGTCAGTTTTACGAGTAATTAAGTACAAAAGCTTCACGTTTGCAAGGCATTTACAACAGTTTTATGATGCAGTTGTTGAGATAGTGGTGTTATCTTTTGACACTTTCTTAGCTGCTGTTGTACACACACATGAAAATACACACTAACCACACATACAACAATAAGCACACTACAGTTAAAATCTCAATTTGTGTATATCAGATAAACCACACAATTATGTTAGGACTTTCATATGTTTGACTCGCCTATTTTACGCCAACTGAGTCCTGCTGTTTCATCACTTTTAACCACATATATCCTTGATCTGTGCTAAACTCTAGCTTTATTTAAAGTAAAAAGCCAATTTCTGCCTCATAAGCCATCAAACAAACCCTGCTTAGCATGCAGCTGAGCACAATGATTAACAAGCAGAGATCCCAGCAGGAGCTCCTGACACTGCCTTCCTTCTGTCAGGCTGGAGAACTGAGGGACTTGAGGCCATATCCGGGGGGTGTTGCTCACCTCTGGCTTAATTTGACTCTCAGGAAAATGTTCTCCAGGGTTTGTTAACAAGCATAGGCTACATATGTCGGAGGTTTCAAAGAGAAGTTGCACATAAAGGATCCCTGCACAGGATACATGAGGATATAAATGTCACAGAAGCAAGCAAATAACAGATCAGCAATGCTGTTTTATGAGGCAGTTAATAGGTAGATCACTTTTGAAATAGACTTCAGCTGGTGTCCACCTCAGACACAGCCTCCTGATCTTTAGCTGTGTGTATAACATTTATTAAAAGCCATTCTGTATAGTTGCTGTAAATGATAAGTGGTCTGGTCAGTGACTTTGCACTCAGCTTGACGTCCACATGTTGCTGGTTTTGTCATTCTGTTGTAGTGGCATGATATTTAACTCTGTCATGCTGCTGTCACATTTTCAGCTGTTTGACTCTATTGAGGGTTGTGCTGACTGTTCATGTCTGGCATTCTTTTACGCTGACAGTTTTTAGTCTGACTCATAAAGCTCACTGCTGTCTTTTGTGATCGGTCAAACAGATCTTTCTACTACAGTCTTTCAACGTTGATGTTTTCAACATTATTTGTAACATGTATCACATTTTTGAATTTAGTTTTTGGATGTGCTATTGAAGTATTTATGACATTTGGGCTATTATAGCCTTTAGAGCACAAGCAATGTTAGCTTATTGCAGGTATATTGCATCAGCTTACATTTTTATACCAGCATATACAGTAGATGACAATAAATGTAAATAAGGAATTGGCAGAGATATGTTTTGTACAACGAGGATTAATAGCATTTATGTTAAATACTTGCATTGGTAAATAACATTTTACATCACACAACAGTAAATATCTTTTTTGGAAACTGTAAACACTTTTTTGAGGGAATTTTGTTATTGTTGTTTGTTTATGTTAGGGTTTGTGTAAGCAAAACTAAAACTCCGGATATGTTATTATACGATTTTTTTGTTGAAATTCTCAAATATCGGTAGTGTCATCAAATAGTTTTTAATCATTATCATCCAAAATCATCAAATATTGGTAGGGTTATAATCAATATGCTGTCATGAATGCAGTGTGACCCAGGTCTTGTTTAGGTCATACCTCTCTTGTACAAAACATCAAATAAGATTTTCCACCCTCACTTTATCTCCTTCTAATCTGCTGTTCTGTTTATTGCTCTGCAGCTGAAATGTTTTTCTTCTCTGATGCATGCAATAAATGGCATAGAACCAGGGTCGATAAGCCATTTACTTGTGAAGCAGTTTTATTTTGAATCTGCAGAAATCTACTCAAATGTACAAAGTGGAAGTGAGACGGCTAGAGTGGGCGAGGTCGCTGTTAAAGACAGATAAAGGGGCAAAATAAACTGTGGTCGTAAGCATCACCAATCAGCAGAGTTTTATCTTTTCAAATCGTGTTGGAGAGAGGGAGGGAGATTAAAAATCGGCAAGATAAAGGAGAGGGGAGACAAAGGAGTAGCCGGGAGAGATGAAATCCACCACTTCTTTGCTTGGAAAACTGGATGATAGATGGATTTTCAGGAGGAGGGAAATTCCTCACTGCCACATTGCCTCCAGCATGTATCTCTCTGTCTGTCTGTTCATCCTCTGCTGCAGTCATATCAGATCTTCACATCTCTTTCCCTCTTAGTGTAGCATTGGCATATGAAACAAACTTCACTGTGACTGTTGCTAAATATCCATGTTCCAAATAGGCTATTTACAAGTGTAGAGAACCCTAGCCCGATTAATGTCGCCCCATGAACTACAGAGAGATCACAGACCTTGTTGCCACTGCTCATAATGTCTGTGACTGTGCTTTAGGCTGTTATTATTATGGCTTTACAGAGGATTAGACTTAGACAGGTGAAGCAGAGATGGTTCACCTGGAAACAAGATAGCCCCACAGTATGCAATTTTCTTCTGCTGGTTGAGCAATGGAAGTGATACATAATTGTTAGTTCTCAGGGGAGCTACATTGGCACATAATGCTGAGAAAACCCCAATGTTCATGGTTGATGGTTAAACGTACATTATGTAGTATTCCTTTTGTGAAAGCAGCTAAATGTGGAGTAATCTGTTTTGCTTAATTCAACTATGACTTTGCTCTGGTTTATGTTACTAAGTTATGTTTACATTTTAAAGGACTACTCCATCAATTTAGTGTTTCAAATGTGCCAGAGGTTAGGATATCTTTGCAGATATATTTTTGATCACTAAGATATCACCAGTGTTACTTTAACAGACTTTAGACAGCTTATGTATCTAATGCATACTCAGAAGGATTAGTGAACTGATATTCATGGGTACATTTGGTGAAAGTTGGTTAAAAAAACGTGTGTTAATTTTTTTACAGTATTTAGAAATGGCTCTCCAGTGAGCTCATCTGACCAACAGTGTCAGTGCTAACATACCAGAAATACCAGCCACGCCCTCACATTAGAGTGTGAACTACAGTCGTCCTTTTGTCAGTCTTCTTTCTTTTGTGTTTTTGTGTCTTGTTTAGGCTCGGGAGGCGTTTTTTTAAATGGCGCTCTTTAAATCATTCTGCTTGTGTGTCTGTGTGTGGGATTCCTTTCATTTGCAATAATGTGTTGACTCCAAGCTTCAGACATGCTGGCTGACAGTGAGGGAAGGGGGACGACAGAAAACATTTACTAATCTTTGGTTTACTCTGTCTGTGGTACACATGCCCTTTTTTTGAACTGGCATCAATGTATTAAACAAGCAAACAAGGGTTAGACAGTTAGTTCATATGTTATGTTTGAAACTGATCTGGAGAGATAGTTTCGAGAAAGACCTGAGCATTGTCCAATAGGACATTTAAGCCTCTTTGCTTTCCACATTAGTACTGTAGGTTGTTGAAACGTATTCAAATAGAAATACAGGTCATTAAAAAGCAATACAATTCTAAAGCACCAAAATGATCATACAGTTAAATCAACACTCTAGATCAGAGGTTAAAACATTGTCAACAAAAAATGAACATTACAACCTCTATGGTTTATTACAGGATGGTTTTTATTAGACCTTATTAGTTTTTCTATAGGTTCACATGAAGAACTAACAACAGGGCGCAGACCTCTGCCAAGGATGTTTCCGTAAGTGGAAAATAATGAGTGTATTGGCCCATGCTAAACCCCCCCTTATGTTTCAAACAAACAAGCAAACCAAACCAGAAATATAACCTCCTTAACAGGGGTAGAAATGCTACCTCAAGACGCCAGTAACAAATACACACAGCTGTGGTTACTAGGTTACATTGTCTGGTTAGCCAATGCAGTCAACACTCACCTGAATGATGCTTGTTTACTGAAATGTGGGTATATATTTTAAATGCTGGCAAAACATGAGAGCAAATTAGACTTGGTATTATGCATTAGCTTATGCACCATATTGATAAAACACATCAAATTAATGGATAGCAGTAGGACCACATTTTTATTGTCAATATGTGTGTTTATTTCTTTAGTGAGAGAAAGTACTAGACAGAAGTGCCGATGCAAATAAGCAATGCCAGAAAGCTGTCTAATGTTATACTGCCTTCCAAATCTGTAGCTATTGTTTGTTGTTGTTGTTGTTGTTGTTGTCAGGTCATTCAATTGTAAAAGTGTCATCATTTCCAACTCACAATTAAAGGCAAGAAGCTCCCCTGTCTGGTAGCTCAAAATGCCAGCGACAGATCCACATCCCACACTGAAGTGAACGGATTTGCCAAGCTGATTTGATTTGTTTGATTTTGGTTTGAGCCTTGGTTGAATTGCATGCTCCATAAACAGAACATGCTTTTTCATCATCAGAGAGGTCTTTGAATTTAATTATCTCCTTTCGTGCTTACAGGCATGTTGTTTGTCAGATGTTGGGATGAACAACATATTCTAACTCTTAGTTCACTGCTTAATGCTGCATAGTGTCAATTATCTCAAGATTGACTCTAAATACTGAATCAAACATTAAAGGCAATACTCGGGGAGGAACAGAGATCCATATTAAGATGTTGCCGTGTCAGACTGTTTTGGATCACCATCATGCACTAGTTAAAGGACAGCATGAGAGCTGATATAACCCATTTTTCTGAGCATAATGGAGTCCGACACCTTGACATATAGATTTATTTTTGTATGGTGTTTAAAAAAAGGTCTATCAATCTTCCTTGGTTTGAATTTCATCAAGTGGAGTTACGCACCAAATCCAGTGTTAATTTTGTAGCTGTAAACCATGCATGCAGCATGTGATGGATACTTTTAGCCATCCATATATAAGAATATTAGCCATGCAGTCAGTTCATTCTGTATCGGTGATCACCAAATTGCCTTCTGTCCTTGGTTGACAACTCACATTATTTACCTGCCCAGGTCAAGCAAGTATCTTAAGTGTCCTAGTGTTTATGCACTGAGGAACACAATATGTAAAAGAGAAGGCATTCTTCTGTCCAAGCATGTTGACCCTGGTTCAGCCATGGTGATGGTGAGAAGAGCTGTTGACAGAGTTGGGTCCTGGGAACTAGTCAAGAACTTAACACTGCTACAAATCTGTCTTTGGGACCAGACATGGATGGACAATTAATATTGGTTAAAGATTGTCAGCTGTTAGCGGAAGTTAATATTAACATACCTCAGGGACAAATATTAATGCTGACAGACAGACATTTTTGTTAATGTTTATTTGAGTGTACAAGCTTTCTTTTCACCCATTACAAAAATACACTGAACAGGCTTTGCTGTGTACTTTGTACATCCTTTCTGAATGGCTGGCATTATTTGAACACTGTCTTTAAAAACGTTTCTTAATGTGGCAAGTGCTGTTTGTTAATGTCAGATTGAAAAAGTCATCCCATTGAGGTTTAAATCAACAGGAAGTCTCAAAGTTACAGAAAGATCTGTTACAAAACAACAAAGACACAAGCTTTAAGAAATTCAATTCAAGAGAAACTAGGAGACCAAGATCTGGATGAGGGTAGATGTAAGCAAGAGAGAAATGAAAGACGGCCAAGAGCAGAGGAAGAATAATGAGCTACATTGTTAATCCTTAATGAAAATTCCTCAGGTCTGTTGAAATGGATTATAACTCTAAATGCTACAGAGATACCAGTTAGCGGAGTTTCAGCAAAATATTAAACGGAGAGGAAATCACTCATGAGCTTTTCAATTAAATCTTAGAGCTAAGTTGAGAAGAAACTTTGTTTGATTGATGAAAAATAAAACAACCAAGATATTTAACATTCATATGTATCTATAAACAAAGGTCTAATATAGATATCTGACATTGAGCTAATCGGAGAGGTTGAAGCGAAATCAAATCGATGCCCACTTGAGATTAAGTAAGGTCCTGTTTACACTATGCTCCTGTGAATGAGATTTTGATCATGCCTCTGAAATCAATACTCATCAATCTGAGCTAAAATAAACATGTCCTACAAGAGGAGGAGAGAGTACGACCAGTTTAGCCACGGCCCGTCAACAGGGGGGGGGGGCATCAAGGAGGAGGAGGCGCCTACAACTTCAACCAGCACTACCAAAGCTGCTCACCATCTCTGAGAGTAGTGTTGTATGCAACACAAGTCATTTTCATGAAAATGCATCCTTCATGGTTTTCACAAGAACACTACTCTCAGAGATGGTGAGCAGCTGGGGGTTGAAAGATAAGTGTTTTGTTCCTATAATTTCGTTAATGTTAGGCTGGAATTCAGTTTGTTTGCCCACAGTGATGAGGAGGTAGAAGGAAAGTTAAACATTACGTTGCCCGACTGAACATTTACAAGGTGACCGGGCACCCTTGCATTGGAGATTGACACAAACTGTATGTTTAGAGATAGCAAGTGTTATCAGCTGGTAGTGAGTGGCCTACTGATTTATTTGTAATGTTGTACTGTGTTGCTCTGATGTGGTTTCATTTTGATTGTGTCTGCACTTTATTTGAGAGATAATATGTGTGTAATTTTGACAGAGCTACGAGGCCCCCGAGGCACACAGGCCTTCAGGCTTTTGACTCGATGACAAAAGCCAAAATGAACCGAGACTGGATTACACCGGTCCTGCATTCCTCTCCAAACCTGTTTCACACACACACACAAAAGCGCACACACACACACACACGTGCATGGACACACACACACAGCTACACTAATCCTGCACACACAGGCAAATCCCTGAAGCAAGCCAATACATGTTTTACACACACACACTCTAAAAGTGCAAAGAAAAATATTACCTAATGTGTGATCATAGGAAAAAGGAAAATGTATCACTACAAAAACCTAAAGTAATTCAATCAAAAACGGCCACAATGGGGAGTTACCCTTTGGTTTATGTGCTGCTACAGCTCTGTTGTGTGCTAACTAACAAACCTCCTGAGCCAATGTGCATTGTTCGTCCAACAATTCATTTTTTATTGGCTGGACTTCAAGTCGGATCCAATTCACGCCCTTTGGTTTATTGTATTCCATGGCACTGTGGGAACACCACCCATTTAAACCTGCTTCCCATTAGTAGATGAACCTAACAGCGTGGTGAGTGATTCAATCTCAGAGCACCACGAGTGAATAACCTGCAGCCAGCAATTTCAATGAAGACTCGCACTGACAGTGCTTCACTGAGCAGAGGAGGAGGCAGAGCACGTTTGGGTTTAAAAAGTTGCTTTGCCTTTTTATTTCAGTGACATTTGAAGCACATTTGAACTTTCAATTACCTTTTTGTTTTCATCTCTGTCAAATGTTGTGGAATACATTCGGTGACAGCAGTTACTTTCACTTTCTTTTCATTTGTGGATTATTTTTAAGTCAAATTAATACATTAATGAAGTAATAAAATGCAAGACAAAAGTGAAAACTCCAATGTTCTCAGTACCCATGGTGACATCTTTATGTTGTTTGAAGACAACGGTCCAAATCTTAAAGGCATCCAGTTATTTATCCAGTTATTTTTGGAGTAATGGCACTGACAAGGTTACTGTCAAACCACAAGTCTTGTGAAACCTCTGTGCAAGTGTCTGCATGTGAGAAACTGTCAAAATGCAAACTGGCATATATTGAAAGCAGCGTCTTGATGTGTTTCTTGGAGCTGGGTTTCGGTGGGTGCTGCTGGATGAATGCTCATGTTGTGTCACAGCCTCGAGTGTCTTGTCAGGACTTGTCAGAGCAGGTGTGACAAATCTCTGATCACCCTCTCACACTGCCTTCTCTTGTTTATGCTCTCATTCGGTTCTCTTTTGGATTTTCCATTTGTATGATGTCATGTAATGTCTCTGTTTCTTATCCTTCACTTTCATTCTCTTACATTTTCTCGCTGCTCTTCATGGCTTGTCAGCTGAGAGACATGTGAAGCAGGTCATGGGGACTCATCTTGTCAGTCCAGGATCTTGCTCTTAGTTTTGTTTGAACTGAGAGTTTATGAAATATGCAGTGTTGATCTTTTACTTCCTTTTCTATTCATCTTTTTCTCTCTCCCTCCTATTTCATGACATTTGACACCTTCACACCAAGACTTAACTTATCTTAAACTGTCTGTGTTTCCCTTAAATTACAGGTACATGTAACATTATATATACAGCAGTGATTCATGACCATGGCACTGTTTACCAAACTCAAATATATGGTTAAAAGGCTATTATGACTTCAGTTAGCCCTGAGCGGCTCCGAACTTTGCCCTCAGCCACTCTGTCTACGTTTCCAGTGAAGCCTGAGCTAGACTGTAATCTTTTCTAATATATGTCTTTAAAATCTGTACAACATATATATTACCCTCTCATTAGGCTCTTAATTTGGATATGTATACAACACACTTGCTCATAAGCATAAGACAAAGTCAAACCCAAATGCAACAAAGCATAACTCCACATTATATTTTATGTTTTTGATCTGAACACATAATCACATGGATTTTATTTGGCATATGTTGTTAATGCGATTTTTTTCTCCCAACCCAACACGTTCTTTGTGAAAACCAAATAGATGATACAATTACCCTTTCAATATGGGACGTGCAGAGATACTTTTATGTGTGATCCTGCAGCCTGAATTATTAGAACATTTGAATATTGTTTTGAATTCTCTTTATATGCACAAGGAAGTCCTGCTTGATATTCTGAGGAAATCAACTTTATATAGATTTACTGTTTTGTTGTTTTAACCCAACATGTTTAAACAAATCATAAGCACAATCCTAGCTATGCAATTTCAGTCTTATAATCACTTTTCAGCTTTACTTTTAAAATATGAGTACATACGAGCATCCATACATAAGTTGAGCAAGTTCAGGAATATGTTGTAATTTAAATTATAGTCATTTTTTGAAACAGAGCCCTTCTGTGAAATGCATTGGTTACACTTCGGCCAATGCACAATGTGGCTTCTTCACAGTTGAATTAAAAAGCTAATCCTGCATGTTAATAATACTGTGTGTGTGTGTGTGTGTGTGTGTGTGTGTGTGTGTGTGTGTGTGTGTGTGTGTGTGGTGTGTGTGTGTGTGTGTGTGTGTGTGTGTGTGTGTGTGTGTGTGTGTGTGTGTGTGTGTGTGTGTGTGTGTGTGTGTGTGTGTGTGTGTGTGTGTGTGTAGTGTGTGTGTGTGTGTGTGTGTGTGTGTGTGTGTGTGTGTGTTGTGTGTGTGTGTGTGTGTGTGTGTGTGTGTGTGTGTGTGTGTGTGTGTGTGTGTGTGTGTGTGTGTGTGTGTGTGTGTGTGTGTGTGTGTGTGTGTGTGTGTGTGTGTGTGTGTGTGTGTGTGTGTGTGGTGTGTGTGTGTGTTAAAAAAATCCACTTATCCCCCTTGATTCCTTTATATGGCTATAGAGAGCAAAGGAATTTGTTCTTTTGAGATGCTATTGGTTCATCACTCTCCTCTCAACACGATTTAATCAGATTGTCATCGCACTAAACTTGCTTCAGTCTAAACGCTGAACACTGCGACCTGTTGGAACATTTCCTTTGCTATTCCCATCGCAGCAACGCCTTTGAGGCGCATGTGTCCCGTTGTGATAATTTGTGCCACGTTATTGTACAAAACTGCACAGTTACCAACCAAAGAAATATGGGATTTTCGGTTAATGATGTGTATTGTTACTTTACATTACTTGAACTTCTGTGTAAATTCAGAGGCTGTACTGAAGTTCAAGTGTCATGCCTGTGATCAATTACACTGAACAAAAATATAAATGCAACACTTTTGTTTTTGCTCCCATTTTTCATGAGATGAACTCAAAGATCTAAAACATTTTCCATATAAACAAAATAACAATTTATCTCAAATATTGTTCACAAATCTGAAAAAATCTGTGATAGTGAGCACTTCTCCTTTGCCGAGATAATCCATCCCACCTCACAGGTGTGGCATATCAAGATGCTGATTAGACAGCATGATTATTGCACAGGTGTGCCTTAGGCTGGCCACAATAAAAGGCCACTCTGAAACGTGCAGTTTTGCTTTACTCGGGGGGTCCGAAAACCAGTCAGTATCTGGTGTGACCACCATTTGCCTCACGCAGTGCAACACATCTCCTTCGCATAGAGTTGATCAGGTTGTTGATTGTGGCCTGTGGAATGTTGGTCCACTCCTCTTCAATGGCTGTGCGAAGTTGCTGGATATTGGCAGGAACTGGAACACGCTGTCGTATACGCCGATCCAGAGCATCCCAAACATGCTCAATGGGTGACATGTGCGGTGAGTATGCTGGCCATGCAAGAACTGGGATGTTTTCAGCCTCCAGGAATTGTGTACAGATCCTTGCAACATGGGGCCGTGCATTATCATGTTGCAACATGAGGTGATGGTCGTGGATGAATGGCACAACAATGGGCCTCAGGATCTCGTCACGGTATCTCTGTGCATTCACAATGCCATCAATAAAATGCACCTGTGTTCGTCGTCCATAACATACGCCTGCCCATACCATAACCCCACCACCACCATGGGCCACTCGATTCACAACATTGACATAACCCACACAACGCCACACACGCTGTCTGCCATCTGCCCTGAACAGTGAAAACCGGGATTAATCCGTGAAGAGAACACCTCTCCAACGTGCCAGACGCCATCGAATGTGAGCATTTGCCCACTCAAGTCGGATACGACGACGAACCGGAGTCAGGTCGAGACCCCGATGAGGACGACGAGCATGCAGATGAGCTTCCCTGAGACGGTTTCTGACAGTTTGTGCAGAAATTCAGGACATTCTTGCTGTCAGCATGCCAATTGCACGCTCCCTCAAAACTTGCGACATCTAGCGACAAAACTTAGAGTGGCCTTTTATTGTGGCCAGCCTAAGGCACACCTGTGCAATAATCATGCTGTCTAATCAGCATCTTGATATGCCACACCTGTGAGGTGGGATGGATTATCTCGGCAAGGAGAAGTGCTCACTATCACAGATCTTTTTCAGATTTGTGAACAATATTTGAGAGAAATGGTTATTTTGTGTATATAGAAAATGTTTTAGATCTTTGAGTTCATCTCATGAAAAATGGGAGCAAAAACAAAAGTGTTGCATTTATATTTTTGTTCAGTGTACTTGGAGTAAATCTGTGATGTATGTTGTGTACTTTGATAATCGCCAACACGCTTCACAGTCGACTACATAGTTAGCTATGTGATGTGATGACTCACATATCACACATTAACCTTCCATCACACACACACACACACACACACACACACACACACACACACACACACACACACACACACACACACACACACACACACACACACACACACACACACACACACACACACACACACACACACACACACACTGGAATGCAGTGTTTTAATTCCCCTGACCCGGACTGTCAATCAGAAACTTGGCTATGTGCTGTTGCAGCAGCACCATCCAAGCTGCACAAATTCTCCCTCCACACCCAAACACACACTCACAAACGCACACCTTCCCACTCTGTCAAATGTATTTCTATCTAGATAAGCAGGACATCCATCTCCAATAATGCAATTTCTGCTGCAGTCTGTAAAGCAACTGAAAATCAATAGCTGATGAAAAAGCACTTTAAAACAATCCTCTCGGTCCATCCCCTCAAGCTAGAGAGCTACTGCCTCTTGGAATTCTCCGTCTCTGATTGGAGATATATCTAGGTATTTATTTTACAGTTAGTTGGCTGTCTGTTTAAGGCCGGCTCTTCCTGAGCAATAGCTGGTGACGACAGGAGAGGATGTCCTGGTTCCGAGCTCAGGGTCGTTGCGATTGCATGTTCGCTCTCTAATCGTCTGGAGGACAGCGATGTTTGTGCTCTTCCTGTTGTACTCTCTGTCTGTCTCTGTCTCACAGGCCTGGAACTGTCCTTTAGCCACTTTCTCTGCTACTATCGTGTCCACTTCTGCTCTTTCCAGTCCTGTAGTTTACATCTTATACTCTTGTAATCCCAGAGAGTAAAAATATTTGAAAAGAGGGTAATGTTGAAAAGCAGCGTGATAATATGACATGTAGAAGCAGCGCTCTAATTGAGCTTCGAGCAGATGAACTTCACTTCAAAGCAAAGTAAATCCAGCGTGGCATCACTAATACTGGTATTAGAAATTAATAAAACTATTAATGTTCATTCTCAAATGCGCTTACAGCACTGTATGTGATTGAGAGCATACAGACTAAAACTCCAACCCTATGTCTTTCTGCCTCCCACTCTTTCTCTCTCTGTCTTCACTATAATCATCCCCCACCTCCATCCCATCATCTCTCCAAGAAATGGAGCAGAAACTTCAAAGTGCAGAGAAGCAGGGTGGCCAGCGGTCTAACAGTAGCGTAATTGCATCACCACACAAAAACAAAATGTCACTAGGTGGCCTTTTAATGACTCCCCCACACCCTGCCCCCTATAGACCTGAAGCTATTTAAGCAACTTAGTGTACGCTGTTCAGTAATCATCAGTATTTACAAAATCAGCCAATTCAGAAGACTGTTGCTTTCTACATACCTTCCTGAGATGACCTGCATCATGAATGATAGTAAAGTAAATATCCAGGACTATAACAAACGCTCAACTTGCATACACCTTCTTTGGCTAAGAAATATATAACATTTCACAATTTTCTGACATTTTATTGACAAAAAATACTTATTTGAGTCTCTTGTTCGACTGTTCACAGCTTTCACCCTGTAACATATCTACATTTCATCTGGTTTGGCTCCTGTATGCCACCACTGATGATGCCTCTCTTACAGTCTTAGTGTTATGTTACTAAAATGATGACGAGTTTTCTTGACACACACTATTTGAGTTTATTTCAACACCAAAGAAAGTTAGAAAAATATCTCATTTGTTTGAGAAAACAATAACAACTCAGCAGCCTCTTCCCTTGTAGGAGTAGTATTGTTAAAGATGTCATTCTTATACACACTAATGGCGCATTTCCACTGCAGGGGCCTCGCACGGCTTAGTACGGTATAGTTAGGTCTTGGTAGGCCAGGCTCACTTTATGCTGCGTTTCCATTACAGTTTAGGAACTGGGGTAGTAACTATAGTAACGCAGTGTAGGCGGAGCCGTGACGTTATCTTCAATGCGAAACACAAAACCAACATCAGCCGTTAGCTGTTAGCCCTCAGAGTTCACAGCTCCTCATATCTGTTCAGAAAGTAGACACAAGTTAAACAAGTACAAACCACAGACTGTCTGTGTCATGGCGAATGCAGTCGCTGGTTTATTTTTGTCTGTACAAACTGTGAAGTCCACTGAGACAAATGTAACATTTGTGATATTGGGCTATATAAATAAACATTGATTGATTGATTCTCTCAATAGTTTAGCATACTCAGCCCGGTTGTTGGCCCGGAACAAACCTCGATTTTGGAGGGACAGAAAAACTGTGAAAAGGTACCCGCTAGCCGGAACTACGCCTAGTAGTAACGCAACCAAAATACGGGCCGGGCACGACACGCCTAAACCGCGCTCCGCTCTGTAGTGGAAATGCGCCATTAGTCCACTGCCTATGAGAGTAATACAAGGGCAGTGAGCTGTGGTACTAAATGATTATAATAGTTTTTCATACCAGACACCCCACTGCTATTCCATCTGTTCCCACATAGCTAATGTCACCACACTGGCTCTCGGCATATAGACTTCATGGCACCTCACTAGGCAAATATACTTTGTTATATAAACATGCACACATATGCTGAAGGCAAATATACATTCTTCTGCAGTAGGGCAGGAGGAATGTTTCATGCTGATATTTTGCAGGAAGACTTTATGACTGAGATGCAGCTAGACCTTCCTACATGCACACTCTTAGCTCTCGTTATTCAGAATAGGGCTGCGATACAGCTCTAAATGTTTACAGTTCATTCATTCTTTATTAATCAATGGAGCTTTAACAGTTATCGGTTGATGACCAAAGTGGAGTGTCAACTTCTATATTGATATTCATATTTTAATGCAAAAATGTCAAATATTTCCTTCTTAAAGGGAAACTCCACCAGTAATATCCATCAAAGTTTACAAAAAATCTGATACATTTCCTCAAGTGAGTCATTGTCCTTTGGTGTTGAAACCCAAAGGATGGAAATGAAGAGAATTCTTGGGGTGTGGAGTTATAAAATGAGCTTAGCAGACTGTAACCCGGTCCACTTCTCTAGTTGAGAATAGAGCATCGATGCTACATTAGCCAGTATTAGCTACTAACATAACCGAATCATTGAGCACACTATCGACAGTTTTGCATTGTGGATAATGTAGGTGGCTTATTTTTGACATGCAAGAAGATTGGATTGAATTGAAACACACGATACTCATGGGTTGGTTGTAATGATTACTGGGACTCTGGATAAAACAGAGACCTCGTTAATGTCATTAGTAACACACTATTTCTACTACAGTATGGCGAGTAGAAAATGTCAACAGTGAAACAGATTATCTTGTCTTTGCAACACTGTACACAATGTACTTTTCTGTTTCCAATAGACTACCATTCCTTGTGCCTGTTCTCAGTTTTTTGTCTTTGGCCAAAACACCTTCAGTCCATTGTGTGACTCAGTGTGAGTGGGATAAGGGGAGGGAGCATCAGAGACTTGGAGAGACCCTTAAAGTGTGGGAGGTCATACCATGGTGGTCAAACAGCCTACAACTTGCTCAAATGGCAAGTGCCTGTGTAGGAAACAAATAATTTCCTTCAAAATCAAAAAACCTGTCAGTTTTAATCAAACTGAGGCTCATTTATTCATCAGGTTTGGCCTGTAAAAGGTGTTACAGGTGTCAATAATTGAACAGCCGAGCTGTGTTCGTGGCCATGTGCCATATTAGTGTTACTGCTGCTGTTTGGTTCTGAGACGTATTAGATATAATATACACAAGCAGAGACGAGGGTGTAGGGAACAAGTCCCACACATCTCTGGGTTGCTGTACTTTCTGAATACCACAAGAGGGTTGTGGGAGTTGTGTGAAAATTCACAGTTAAGGTGCAAAGATTCATGGTCAAAGTAAAGATTTCACATTAATAACACTTCTGATTGGTTTTATAGTGTAGACACAATCAAGAAGAGGCAGGATGTATATCTAATCCTGAATGGTCGTAAATATCTCTGACGGTATTATCTCTCCATATTGTTATTTTACAATTGTTGTTAATGTACATTACATGTATTTCGTCCTGGAAATGGACCCCCTCTCTTTTGTTTTCCCTGTTCTTTCCAATATAAGTCTGAGGGGATCACAGGATCATTTTACTTTCTTTTCTGATTCTGGCTTTCTTTTCAAATACTGAATACTTTCACCTGTTTGGAAAATAAAATACTGAGGTACAAAACTGAGCTCGGATGTTCGTTCCCTTTTTGGTTTGCCTGATCACTCTTATTCCTCTACTCCTCACCTTCTACATTCGCTGCCTTTTCTCTCTGACTTCTCTTTTTATCTCCTGCAAAAGAGTATTACAATTATTTTATTATATGATATCAATTTCCTTGCATTTTAATTATAGAAATATGTCTTAAACAGTAAATAAACAGAGCAAAATGTGTGTTATGAGAATATATATTATAATAATACTACATTATTACGCTATAATTATGCTAGGTGTTTTTGTGACATTGCTGAATTGAGCTTAGGTTCCACTGTAATTACCATAAACAATGCAGGATAAGTCTCTGAAGTAATGACATCGTATGAAACGGATAAGGTCAGTCTGTATTTGTGATAAACAGCACATGGACATAATGCTACTCCTATCCTGGGGCCCTGGCCTCTCATATCCATTACCTTTGCCCTTGCTTTGTTTTTCTCTTAATCTCCATCTTGTCCAGTATCTCACAAAGCTGAAACATTGAACATTTGGTTTAAGCAGAGACAGATTGACAATGAGTTTGCTTGACAATAATTAGTTTACTGTGGAAAACATAAGAATTCATAACAAAATATAACACATTTTTGAACATTGTCTTGTTTCTGTCTGTCCCAAACAAGTTTTGTTCTGAGGTTTGGGTCACAGGTCGTCCCATGTCGTGGACATTAGGGGATCTGAACTCAAACCACATTTCCCGTCACCTCATTTCCCCCATTTCCCTCATGTGTCTTCACTTTGTCTCCCACTTTTCTTCCGACCCTCTTGACTTTCTTTGCTTCTTTGACTTTGTCAGCCTTCCCTTCTCTACCCTCCTCTATCATGTCTAATTATCGGAGTCAGTGTGTGTCTACGGGGAGCTCCTCAATACCTCCTCATCAAAGCCTCTGTTTGTGTCTGCTTGTTTATCTCTGTCTGCTATTCTAGGCGCTCTCCTGGAGCCCTGATGAGACTCCTCTCTGTGGAGGATTATACTGTAAGCTGTCACTGCACCTCCAGTCATTCAAAACACTTTTTTTGGTCTCTTTTTACCTCTGATGTCCTTGAAGGGTATCTCGTGTCCCTCAATCTTTCTAAATGTATTACATATGAATACTCTCGTTTGTCTCTCTGCTGATTCTTCCTCTCTCACCACTTTGATTTTGAGAGAACTCCAGTGTATTTAAAAGTATGCTAGAGGTTGTTTTACCATCAAAAAGAATCCCCATCCCTTTTCTTCTTTCATCCTTCTGTTTTCCCCCTCCGTACACAGTGCACCTACATTCTTATATTGTTTTATGTGGGCCCTTTTTCTCCTTTGACCCCGCCACCCATCCCACACCTTGAGGACGCTGCAGGAACTTTTTGGTGTTTGTTAGGAAAAGTTTCTCAGTATGTTAACTACACCCCTTTAGGGCTTGAAAGATCTACCGTATTGGAAGAGCAACAATAGCATCAGCTCTACTGAGTTGCCTTCTGGGAGAAATAAGTTATGTGAATGTGCTCTTTTTCCAAGAACTGGAAGTGTCAATGTGAAGTTGTAGGTAAGGTAAGGTCACCATTGAAGTTGTATATTCCTATTAGTGTCCATAGACAGTAGCTTGTCTGAGGGTTTGCATGTTATGCATCTGGAAAATGTGTTGTTTGTGTATTGCAAAAAACGCATTTTACGCTTTAGAGCTCCGTTATGGTGATTAGTGACAACGGCTGTGACAGTGTGTTATTTGCTACAGAAATGGGTCGCTGTATTGCTCAGATCTCCCCCAATATGAGATCTCAGTTGCTGTGATGGCTGATTGTGTTTTTTGTGTAGGACAGATTTTTTTCAACACACAGGATTGCCAGTGACTGAAAGGTTGTTGCTGCCATTGAGTATACAGTGCCAAGTACTTGTGTTTCCCCTTAAATGATTCTCATCATTTTGTCTGAAACCCACCTAGTGCAGAATTCCATGTGGGCCAAAAATAAGTGTTGCTCTCCCGAGGGGTTGACTAAAAGCAGAGTTGTGGCGTGTGACTGCAGGATTCACTAACGACTGAGTTGCTGAGAGCTGGTTGATATGTATGACTTCAGTCTATTCTCTCTCATGTGCCTCTGAGTTTAAAGAAGCTCAAATATGTTCCTATTTAGTTTCAGCTGCAGGAGAAAACAAATATTGCTTATGCTCATTTTCTTCCGGATGCCGGAGGCTGTGTCATGACAGTAACATAAGGTTTAATAAGGGTAGGGGGAGATGTTTTCGGAAGAGTGGGAAGATTGTGGGTCATTATTCACAAAGGCACATACTACTATGATACTTGACTAATAACATGCTTCACGAATAGCAAAGTCCTGTCTCTGTTGTTGTTGTAGTGCTGCTCCCCTTCCTCTGATGTAGCACTGGTGGGAATTCTGTATTTGAATCCCTTTTTCGGATGGATATCTCAACAGAAGTAAATGCTGAATAGGGGTTTAGGATCATTGCAAGGGATACTTTGAAGAAATGGCCTGGGTTCATTCCCTTGGTTGTAAACACAGTCATTCTTGGGAATAACTGGATTCAGTTGACACACATTTGTTTAACCTCTGCTCTCTAACCTTCACCCCTGTCTTGTTGTGTTACAGGTGCCAGGATGGATGAGACGGAGAAGTACAAACAGCGACTGGAGGCCATTGCTGTGAGTCGACACGTAAACACACACATGCAGCTTTCTCTGTTTGAACAAATCCAGCGACTGATGTATATGCAGTGCTCTAATGCGCAGCCGGCATCATGAATAGACATGTTTAGGTTAATCACAGCTGGCAGATGGAAGTGGAGTCTCAAAGAACTAGATTGAAGTTGTTATGACGCAGGCTTTGGGGAAAACAACATGAATCTGAATGTGAAATGCTTGATTATAATCATCAAATTCCATAATTTCTTTCATTGGTTTTTAAATAAATTATTAATTTCTTCAGATTTCAGACACATTAGATACTGTCATATTTCAGCAGGAAACATTGTACCAACCTAGTGGGAGGTGATTTACCATAAACCCTGTGTAAGCAGTAAATGTGTTTTTTAAAGATCCAAGCCCTGCTCGGACTGTAAAGAAACCAAAGTTAAATGGAGAATTTGTGAAAGTAAAATGTATCTCACAGAGTAAAGGCTTGAAGTTTAGTTGTTTCAAAATCAAAAAATCAAAATCAAGTTTTATTTATATAGCACATTTATAAACGATTTTTGGTCGAGCCAAAGTGCTGTACATATAATAAAAATAGCCTACAGTAGAGACACTTTACAGCAAATACAACGGCACAGATTGTTCAGAATATCAGTATGAGAAAAACGACACCCTCTATCCTTAGACCCTCACATCGTACAAGGAAAAACGTCCAGAGAAAACCCACAGTTTAAGGGGACACTTTATTTGAAAAGTGTTGTGGTTTTTATGTTAATGAACTTTCAAAGCGACATTTTCCACATATAATAATTTCTACAGGATCTCCTTGACAGTCTCTGACAGTCTCTTGGCAACATCGCTCAAAAAGTGAAATCACATTTCATGTAGTTACAAGACCGGTTTATATAAAGCTCTCTTCTTGTCTGCTTCAGATTTGTCTACATGGAGCAGAGGTGTCAAACTCAAATACACAGTGGGCAAAAATAAAAAAATCGGTACTAGTCGAGGGCCGGACTGGTTCAATGTTTATTGCAAAACGTATTGAAATGAACTTATTGCACATATTAAACCTGGAACTAACAAAGCTTAAATTATTGCCTATAAAAACAACATTAAACATTAAATAAATGAAAAATCATTTGCATTCATTTCTTATGGCTCTATCTGCACCTTTCTTATGTCATTTCTTATGATTACATTTTTCCACAGGCCAACAACAGCATCAAAAAACAATTTCCCTCAAAGAAAAAAACCTAACATGCCCTGTTGTCGCAAGAAGAAAAGTGCAAAAGGAAACATCCATTCAAACTCAGTTTGCTGCTGTGATGCTAGTTGAAGCCAGATTCTTGGCATCTCGTCTCGGGTGCAAGTTCATCAATGTTTGGGGTCAGGCTCTGAGCAGAGGAAATCCTCAGGATTGAGTGACGGTGTGCGTGCAATATACCGGCGGGCCAGATCTAATAGTAATTAGAAATTATCCTGCGGGCCGAAATTAAATCACCACGGGCCGGATTTGGCCCGCGGGCCTTGAGTTTGATACAGTGGGGCAAAAAAGTATTTAGTCAGCCACCAATTATGAAAGTTCTCCCACTTAGAAAGATGAGAGAGGCCTGTAATTGTCATCCTAGGTACACTTCAACTATGAGAGACAGAATGGGGGGGAAAGAATCCAGAAAATCACATTGTCTGATTTTTAAAGAATTTATTTGCAAATTATGGTGGAAAATAAGTATTTGGTCAATAACAAAAGTTCATCTCAATACTTTGTTATATACCCTTTGTTGGCAATGACAGAGGTCAAACGTTTTCTGTAAGTCTTCACAAGGTTTTCACACACTGTTGCTGGTATTTTGGCCCATTCCTCCCATGCAGATCTCCTCTAGAGCAGTGATGTTTTGGGGCTGTCGCTTGGGCAACACAGACTTTCAACTCCCTCCAAAGATTTTCTATGGGTTGAGATCTGGAGACTGGCTAGGCCACTCCAGGACCTTGAAATGCTTCTTACGAGCCACTCCTGTCGTTGCCCGGGGCAGTGTGTTTGGGATCATTGTCATGCTGAAAGAACCCAGCCACATTTCATCTTCAATGCCCTTGCTGATGGAAGGAGGTTGTCACTCAAAATCTCACGATACATGGCCCCATTCATTCTTTCCTTTACACGGATCAGTCGTCCTGGTCCCTTTGGCAGAAAAACAGCCCCAAAGCATGATGTTTCCACCCCCATGTTTCACAGTAGGTATGGGTGTTCTTTGGATTGCAACTCAGCATTCTTTCTCCTCCAAACACGTCTAGTTGAGTTTTTACCAAAAAGTTCTATTTTGGTTTCATCTGACCATATGACATTCTCCCAATCCTCTTCTGGATCATCTAAATGCTCTCGAGCAAACTTCAGACGGGCCTGGACATGTACCGGCTTAAGCAGGGGGACACGTCTGGCACTGCAGGATTTGAGTCCCTGGCGGCGTAGTGTGTTACTGATGGTAGCCTTTGTTACTTTGGTCCCAGCTCTCTGCAGGTCATTGACTAGGTCCCCCCGTGTGGTTCTAGGATTTTGGCTCACTGTTCTAGTGATCATTTTGACCCCACGGGGTGAGATCTTGCGTGGAGCCCCAGATCGAGGGAGATTATCAGTGGTCTTGTATGTCTTCCATTTTCTAATAATTGCTCCCACAGTTGATTTCTTCACACCAAGCTGCTTACCTATTGCAGATTCAGTCTTCCCAGCCTGGTGCAGGTCTACAATTTTGTTTCTGGTGTCCTTTGACAGCTCTTTGGTCTTGGCCATAGTGGAGTTTGGAGTGTGACTGTTTGAGGTTGTGGACAGGTGTCTTTTATACTGATAACGAGTTCAAACAAGTGCCATTAATACAGTTAACGAGTGGAGGACAGAGGAGGCTCTTAAAGAAGAAGTTCCAGGTCTGTGAGAGCCAGAAATCTTGTTTGTTTGTAGGTGACCAAATACTTATTTTACCGAGGAATTTACCAATTAATTCATTAAAAATCCTACAATGTGATTTCCTGGATTCTTTCCCCCCATTCTGTCTCTCATAGCTGAAGTGTACCTAGGATGAAAATTACAGGCCTCTCTCCTTTTTTAAGTGGGAGAACTTGCACAATTGATGGCTGACTAAATACTGTTTTGCCCCACTGTATGTGTGACATAGAGAAAGAGAGGATAGAGTGACTAAGCTCTCTGAGCTGTCCCTAACTCCTAAATAATTTATTGAGTGTGCAATGTGGTAAGCCGGGGTGTCCCTAGTCCCACGAAAACAACACCAGGTTGCTATGGGGACAGCTGCTCTGAGCATTATGGGATATATAACGGCATCCTGATTCTCGGTGGCCAGTGTCCTTGTGACAGCTGGTTGACAGGTGTCCCTGTTCTATGTTTTTTCCCAGTGATGTTTTATTTCACTGCCACCTCTACTCCCTCTTTGGTTTCCATTCTCATTAATTTACATCGGCTTGTTTATAGATCTGACTAGCTGAACTCAATTGTTTCCAAATTTTTCCCCTTGCTCTCCTCTCTCTCTCTTCTCTCTCCTCTCTCTCTCTCTCTCTCTCTCTCTCTCTCTCTTCTCTCTCTCTCCTCTCTCTCTCTCTCTCTCCTCTCTCTCTCGCTCTCTCTCTCTCTCTCATCTCTCTCTCTCTCTCTTTTCTGAAAGTTTCAGGAAAAAAGATTTGCTCTGTCCTGATCCATTTATATAAAACCTGTTTGAAAATGAGCTGATTAGATTTTGGCCACTTTATGATGTCATAACGATTTTTTGGCTTGTGTAACAATTAGCCAATAACCAACCAAGGCAACCCCCCACCTTATCACCTGAATCTCCTCCTAGAGCACCATTGTGTTCTTTTTAACCAAATATCTCTCAGAGGGGCGTGGGGAGGGGCTCCTTATTTTCATCTAAAGTAACAGACAGAGGCCGTTTCTCAATGTCGAGTAAAGCTGCTCCAGAGCCACTATTTCAAGCATACTACGTCATCGAGTGGCGCCGAATCACTGTTTAAATGCCCAGCATATATGTGCTACCAAGCAAGCCTACTCGACATTGAGAAACGGCCAGAGAATCAGCACTTTTGAAACAGAGCTTTTGAAACCGAGGGGAAACCCCTACTGACTGAGCCACTGCCGGACCATTTATATGTCTACATCCACTCTCTTTCTTTGCAATATCCCCCTTAACCTCCCTCTCTTCCTCCATCAGGACAAGCGGCGGCTGCAGGAGGAGCAGGACCGAGCGAGGAGAGAGATGGAGGACGAGAAGCTCAGACTACAGCAGCTCAAGGTCTGACACACATGCACACGATGATACCCCGCCTCATTGGTTCACACACACGCAGCCTTAATTTCACTCAGCTGAAACCCGCGCAGACCCATTCCAGCTTGTTAGCAAGCTCCAAATGAATTTTGTTTTCACACACACACACTTTCTCACACATAGATGAACTGTATAACCTCACACACTTCCTGGTTCTTCCAGTTTCTCACAAGGTTAGAGTCAAGCCTTCCTTTGCTGATATCTTTTTTTTTTTATGTGAGTGTATGTTTACACACTGTGCAAGTCGCAGACCTGCTCTATTGTTTTCGCATCATTTCCAGACTGGCGTTCTCACTTCCTACTCCACTGTGCTACGCTGGCCTGGGGCACATTCCTCAAATTGTGTGAAATTTGCACAGCATGTGTTTGTGTGCAAGCGGCTATTAATGTGTGTGCCGGTGTGTTCATGCAAAAGAACATTTTGCATATGCTCATCATATTTGTGTGTGCATTTATGTTTTTGCACCAAACACAAACTGTATTTACAGTAAACCATCATCTGCAGGAGGCTTCAGAGATTCATTTTAAAATAATGATGTTGCTCTCTCACAGGAGGTGATATCATAATTGCTTTTAGTACATTCATTAGCTTTGACATTGACTTTCACCCCAGAGTAGATGTAAAGATGTGATATGAAGCAGCAGCATACATTATACAGTAAAGCTCCTGGCCAGCAGGAAAGTTTACAGAGGGGCTGCGTCCAGTCAGCCAAAAGCACAGGGGGGGGGGAACAGAGCGAGACTTGTTCTGCTGTGCAGGAGAAAACACAGAGATGGTTTTGTGATGCTTATAGTTAGGCAGGTAGCTACCGGCTAATGGTTGCCAGATTTTGGGAACATGGGAGCCGACAGCTGGAGGGGAGTTTGAGTTTTCATATGCTTTAGTAGTCAGAATCAACACCTGGAGTAGCTGCTGGGTATTTTTTTACTGGAATGTATTGCATAGCGATAGCCACATTGTGATAAAAACTGTAATCCTGGCTGTTTTTATAGATAAGATTTACTACATTACAGGGCTAGACAGTAACGGTTGCCAGGTTGCCATTGGCAACCATTCAGAAAAAATATCAACCACTTCTTGGCCTTTGGTTGCCATCATGTTTTTAACATAAAGAAATAAGGACAGCAAACAGCTAAATGTGCACCCCAAAATAGATAAATGTTAATTATTTGTTGTATTAAGAGTGATATTTAATTATTGTTGTGACCAGTCGGAACCTGATACTTAAGTTGCATGTGCATTGGTGTGATTACGGAGCCAGAAGGTGATGCACGCTTACTCGCGTGCGCGGTGCGTTGTGTGTTTGTTTTACAAAAAAATGGCGAAGCAAATTAAGTTGTTTGACTGTGGGGTAAAAAGTTCTGCCAACCCGTCAACATCTCAAATGAATGTTCAAAGTGATTCAACTGATAAAGCGCAAGGTGAACCCGAACGAAAAGCAAAGAGGAAATGTGTAAAGTCTTGGGAGGCGAAATATATATGTACATTCTGCTTCGTTGTGACGACAGCCCTCAGACCAGCTCGTCCTCACACTCTGACCTGGGACATCTCGCATCACAAGGAGGTCTTGGGATGTTTGAAAGTCCCTTGTTCCTAGCACCTCATGAAGAGGAGTCGGGTGGACGCAGCGTTCCCACCACACCATTACAAGTTACAGCACCAGTAAATATCTTCTCAGAGGCTCAGTCCGACTCCACTGAGCATGCCTCTCAGTCGGTTCCCATAGTGAGCATGTCCACGCCAGGAGGCGCCGGGTCAGTGGAGGACAGGGACAACGCCCTCCTGGAGCCAGACTCTGATCGTCCCAGTGGAGATATGTCAGGAGATTCAGTGGTCTCTCAGGGGGATGTGGAGGAGTCAGGTCAGCAGTCTGACAAGGCCAGCCTCCCCTCCACCAGTCAGGAGCCCCCCTCCAGCTCCGCAGATAGAAGCAGTGCTCCACCTCGACCCTCCAGACCTGGATCCAGCAGACAGCTGCAGCGCTGGCCCGAGCACCGTGGGGGCTGCATGAAGAGAGGAGGTCAGGGATTTCCTTCTCGGGTTTACACGGAAGACGATTTGCGAGATGAAGCACTAATCAGAGGACTTGGCGACGGACGTGACTGCAGTAGATGTCATTCCCTTTTAGAAACACATTACACATTTTCCAATCGGCATGCTCAGATTCTGTATTCAGCTTTGATGGTGTTTATTTGTTCTGAAGCCTGTTGTTTTTAGTTTTGTTTTTTAATGTACTTTAAAGTACCTTTTTGTAACCAGTCCATGCTGGAGCGGTGTGTTTTATGAAGAATGTAATAAAACTATAGGTTTAAAAAAAAAAAAAAAAAAAACTTCCAGTAAAAGTTCCTTCAAAAATAAGAGTCCCGATCTTATTACTACCAAAATAAAAGTGCAAAACGAAACTTTACCATAGGAAAATATTGGCATACAAATATAATCACTTCTATAAAAAGGTAACACATTTTAAATATAGTTAGACATATTAAAGGTAATTTACAGCATTAATAATTAATATCTAATTCTTAGCTGTGAATGGTTTTCATTTATTTAACATTAGAAATGTATTAGATAATGACAGAACCACAATCCAAGACTTCAATGCTGAAGGGCCAGTGGATCTATGGTGGGGGTCAGCACAAAGGTCAAGAAAACCCATATTTGAAAGGGAGACAACGGATGACCAAGAAACTAGTGATCTGTGAAGAACAACAGCTGGTGTTTTGTATACCAGCAATTGAGGGTGGACAAGTTTCCTACCACTTAAGTTTCAAATAATTGTGTTAATTACTTATTGTAAAGCATTTGAACATTCTTTTGTGACACATTTTCATTATTAAGTTGATGTATAACTGTATAGTATCTTAATTATTTAAAATATAAAGTGACTAAAAATGGCAACCGTATTTTCAGTTTTGGAAACCAAAAGCTGATGCCTGGTTGCCAGCCTGGCAACCACTTTTAAAAGTTAGCGTTGAGCCCTGCATTAAAATGTCCATGCAGACAGACTGTGTTTTTGCTTGTCAGGGTCAGAAACAGACCAGCGTTCGTCGAGCTGGCAAGAGTTCTCTGTCTAGCTCAAGGGCACTTTAGCGCCACAGATGCTTGCTGAAACAAGCCTTTGAACCAAGGTCAACTGGTTGCAACACGGCTGTCATACTGACAGGTTAATAATATTATATTGTTCACGCTATACTTGTTTTGTGCGTCTCAAAACTTCACCAATTAAAGGTAGTAAAGCATACCTAACAATCTTTAAAAGGTTATTTTTTCACCTTTTGTCAATTAAAAAGTCACATCTACACTGCCAGCACTAATTGCTTCAGATAATACAAAAGGTGTTATATTATAAAAAGGAAACGGCTTATAGCTTTTGTAGTTTAGGTGGGTTGCACTAGAAACCTTTGCAAAGTATGCCATTTGTGACATGTTACTCATTGTCACATATTCAAACACACTAGGGGTGTAACGGTTCACAGAATTCAGGGTTCGGTACGTACCTCGGTTTGGGGGTCACGGTTCGGTACGGGTTCGGTACAACAAGAAAAAGCACAACAAAAGTCCCAAATGCATAATTCCAGGTTTGTTGTTATTTATTTTGAACAGTAGTGCAAGTTTCAGTACAAAAATAAGGAACTTAACATTTTGAATAATTAACTGTATTGCACAGTTAAAAACAAACCACAAACAGTCGGCTACCACACACACTCAGATGGCCGTATTATCTATAGGCCTAATGGCTGATGTCAAAGAAAAAGGTTTCATCAAGCTGTAAAACTAAAAAGAATGTCTTGAAAATATAAAAAAATAAATAATAAGAAAGTGTTTCAAAGGTGCATAGCCGTTGCAATATGCCAATAGCTTCCGTTATTTATTTTGGTCTCTCGGCTCTCATGTCTATTGGCTTCTTAAAAACAGCGGGGATAAGCTGTTCAACTGCTGTTGTTTTTTGCCGGGCTCCGGTGAATGGCAAATCTGGCTGATGCCTTCTGATATGATTTTGCATGTTTGACGTGTGTTACCCTGGTGTTACCAGGGCCGCCTTAATGCACGGGCTGACCTGGGCTGAAGCCCAAGGGCCTACGGAAATTGGGGGCCGATCATGAACCAATACAACAACAAAAAAATCAATTTTTTCTTTTATTTCGGATGTTTTAAAACATTTTTATATAAATATAGTCTTGGCTTTCAGAATATGAAACTTTTATTTCCAAAATCACACGATAAATACATTTTTGAAGCTTGTAAAGGGAAAAAGACAGCTCTCCCTCGCCACTCTGCTGTTCCCCTCCCTCCGCTGAAATTATGAATGTAAGGCGTATAGTAATCATAGATAACACTGCAGGGTCCGTTACAGTTTGTTTTCATCTGGTTTCAAATAAACAAAGTCTTGGCTTTCAGAATATTAAACTTGTTTCGGCAAATTCAGATGATAAATACAACTTTGAAGCTTGTAACGGCATAATTACAAGCGGAGAACGGAGTAACTTGACGTCACAGCAGGCATAACAACAGCCAGTGTCTCTCGTGAGTGTTTTCCCCGGGAAACAAACACAATACACACAAACGCAAAAATACACAAACACACACGTATACACACACACTCGCGAGCTCCCCCCAGACCAGTAATCCAAACGAAAATATCTTCCCTCCATACTATTTTGATCATTTGCTCCGCTAATCAATCAGATCGATGGATTCCAGAGATGACTCCGTAACAGTCAGTGGGCACCACTTAACAGCCAATCAGAATGAGAATATGTTTCACATGTGACTTATTCAAATTGCGACTGATTGAGTGACAGAAGAAGGTTGTTAAGGAGAACATGTCGGAGAAGAAAAAGTTTGAGAGTGGCGCTCGGAAAAGGAAATTGTTGAGGGAAAAGGAGTTTCGAGAATAGCAGCTACAAAAAATGCCGAAGCTTACAGGTTATTTTTAGCCTGTAGGCCAGGATGAGGAGGAAGGACAGATGAGTTCTGTACCGAGCGGCAGCGGTGCCGGCCTCGGAGCCAAGTAGGCCGTCTGGTTCTGATAGCGATGGATTGGCGGGAGAGGAAAAACAGACAGGAAGGAGGACATTATCTGGAGGACATTGAGGGAGGCCCGATACGTCACTCATCTGGAGGAGAGGACCAGACGCCATAGAGCAGAGTGGAGAAGTGCGATCACAGAGCCTGCCGAGGCTATAAATGACTTTGATTTGTTGTTTAAATAGGGGGCCTACAAAACCCATCAGCCCCAGGGCCTGATGGCAGGTTAAGGCGGGCTTGGGTGTTACCATTAGCATACCGCACCGCTGTCGAACAACGCCGACACACCGTCCTCGTCCGATCCACCACACGCACTCCATCGTTATTGTAGTCCACAGGGAACCTGAAATGTTCCCACACAGCTGATTTAAAAGAACTGGTTCTTCTAGCTCCTGTGTGTTATCTGAAATCGCCATACTAACTTTTCTTCTTATTGTATTTTGTTCGTTTCGTTGTGTTTTCTTCTTGTTCTTCATTTGTTGTTTAAGGGCGGCTGGCAAACAGCTTTTAGGCGCAATACCGCCCCCTGGATTATATATATATGTTGGATATTGCCCTGAATGACAGACTTTTTTCCCACTCATAAAAAAAAAGGCATATTCGTCGTGTGACTGCATGTGCCGAACCGTGACGTCCGAACACGGATACCGTTAAACCCCTAAAACACACACATACTTTTAAAGACTTTGTGTTAGATGTACAGTGGGGTCTAAAACAAATGGTGAAAAGCAGGAGAAAGTGGGTTTTATTTTCATTTGTTTTAAGACTTGGAGGAATGTTAGACACCTGAAACAGTCTGTTCTGATGACATTCAGAGAGAAGTCAGCTCTACAAACTTGAAAGTGCTCGTTTTGGTATTTTGTTCTCAGGGAACGAAGCCTCGGGCATCTTTCCTTCTCTGGGTCATGTTTATTTGCTGGAGTGGAGAGTAGGAAAGAAGCACACATTGTCTGGTGACGTGGGCTCACAGTTTGTCACCTTTTTCTTCTCACCTTTGCACCCTCAAATAACTACATTTCCCTTTGCCCTCCCCAGCTCAATTCTCACTGTGCTATACATCTTACTTCTTTCTCTCCTTTCTGTTAGGCGCGTCTGAGATCAGATCACTGCCTGAAACACTCACTTATAAACAGCTTGTATTTCACGCTATAGGGATTAGCAGATTGGGATTTACATGTTCATCATCTTTTTGCTTTGTAACTGACAAGTGTAATGTGACACGACTGTAATTTTCATATCTATAGAACAGATTGCATTTTAGGATTTTTTTGTAATTTCAGACTATTTATTTAGTGTTTTCATATATTAGTGTGTGACAATGCAATGTACAAAAGAAATGAGGGGATATGTTCTAATTCTCATAGTTATTTACTGCATCAGTATGCCGTTATGCCAGCAGACTGTCTTGTGTTTACGTCCACACGGCAGCGTGCGTTGAAGCTTGCCGGTGGGCGTGTCTGGCGTGCGACCAACAACCAATCACATGAATCTCCCGCCCTGGACACACAAGCACGCGGTTTGATTGGCTTGAGCTTGTACTGGCATATGATTTGATTGGCTGGCGCTTCTGTCGACGCTTGAAAAGTTGAACTTTTCTCAACTTTTGAAGCGAGTCTGGAGGCAAAGCAACGCGACGGAACCACAATGCAGTTTGGCAAAGCGTGACGTCACCCCATTCAAAGTGAATGGGAAGCGTCTCTGTTGAAGCAACGCATGCTGCCGTGTGGACGGGCCGTAACAATCTCAATGACACTGGACTAAGCTAAACTAACTCTCGTTGCTTAGTCAGCATTCTGGTTTGGTTAATGATAAGTTAATGTTGATGATTTATATTTTATTTCCCTTATGGATGATTAATAGAAAGGTAATGCGTCAGGTGTGTATTCGTTACATATGTATAAACTTAATTTGACCGTCAGTCACAGTTACTTTTGTTAATCAAGATAAATAGTTTACACACGTTAAGTATATAAATATTGATTAAATTCCACTATTTTTTAATACAAAGCACTTCTTAAAGGTACGTTTATCACTACACAAGTTATCCAACCACTGTAAAATATCCAGCTGACTTGTATCACAATTCTTCAGTAACCAGATGTATCCTTCTCCCTCCAGAGGAAGTCTCTGAGGGACCAGTGGTTGATGGAGGCACCTCCCTTGTCCCCTTCCTCCGCGGACCCCCAGAGCCCCCGCTCCCCCCTTTGGGGCTCCCAGGCCCAGGAGATTGAAAAGCACATAGACAGGTACAAACAGACATTTGTGAGTTCACATAGCTCGGGAGATCTGACACATTTTCATTGTATTTGTGTAGTTGAAACCTCATGTTTAATTGATCCCTGAGTACTCATGTTCTATTTCCATTTTTTTGTGTAATTTCTGCTGTTGTCGTACATAATGTATGATTTGGCAAAGTTGAGTTTTAATTCTGCCAGTTTTGAAATGAACACAAGCAGAGAGCGAGAGGAATCCAGCAAGACCGGACTACACTTATTTTATTGCATTGCTGTTCCTGAAGACTACACCCGATCTTATTATTGCAAAGGTCCACAGTACTGCCTCGCTTTCCAGAAAGACTCCTCACACGCACTGCATGTGGCCTCTGGGGGAATTAAAACATACTGCTTCAGGAATCCCTTTTTGTCTACTGTCGTGTTCTTTAGATTGGGATCATAAAATACGGTTATAATCGTTTTTAAGAATCAAATCAAAGCATGAACTAAGAGTGCATATTTCTATAGATTTAATGTTTGTTTTGTGTGTGTCTGCACAACTGTGTGTCCCTCTCAGGTTACAGCCAGAGAGTCAGCGGTTGGCAGAGGAGGAAGAGAAGCTGAATGAACAGATGGAGGATGGCCAAACGGTGAGGAACACACACACACACACACACACACACACACACACACACACACACACACACACACACACACACACACACACACACACACACACACACACACTTGCCCACTCACTCTGCAGACAGAAAGGGTCTTGGAATATGGGTTGAACAAGCTTGCTCCATCATCTTCCATTACGCAGAAAATGTCCCACAACTTCTGTCTCTGGCTTTAGCCATAAATAACTCATTTCCTCTCTTAATGTAACTTTGATGTAGTACCTCTTGTTCTAAAAGCCAGAGCTTGAATGTTAGCAGACCTGTTACATAAACAATTTAGCACTTTATCCACTCCGGAATTATTGTTTGAACCCAAGTCAAGCAAAAGTGTGTTAACGTCATCTCTCTGAAGGTCTTTATAGTACAACTCAAAAATAAATGTTGTTTTTCTAGTCCAATATCTTTTCATTTATCTTAATCTTGGCATTTCCAGTTCTGATATAATCCACGGAAGACATAAACAGAGTAAGGCTGACCCTGAACAGTCAGTAGCAGGAAAATGTGGTTATGAAACAAAGGATCATTCATCATCAGCATGTTGGTCCTGAGTATCTAATTTTACATTGAACTATGTGATATTTCTAAATAAATCATGATGTATTTTGGTGTAAATATCAGCCTCTTAATAATAGTGTTGAATAAACATTTTAAATTGATGTAATAATTAAATAATAATAATAATAAAAACCACCTAGACTAGGTTGCATCAAAAATATGCAGGACCTTTTTATAGCAGCATCTTGGTGAAATCTTTAGAAAGACTAAATAACGACAACATAAGACTACTTTTTAACAATCAAACGATACATTTAATAAACGGAGCACTCGTTTATGAACGTTGTATTTCACAGGAGAAACAGCTGTTTGACGCCTGCATCCTTCTCTTGCTCTCCCTCTTGATTAAATAACAGTTGCTTTATTGGGGTAATATAACAATGTGCTCTCCATTTCAGTTCAACAGCAACTTCACACCTGTACACGCTCCACATTCACACAATAAACAGCATGTGTTCAGGACCTAAGAAAAGCTGTCTTGAAACTGTCAAAGCTACACACATATCATAACTGTTTATCTATGCAGATGAAGTTTAAGTATATGAAACTGTGGAAAGGGATCAACTGTGTGTTGTTTTAGCCATGACATTCTGCCTGGTCAGGAGGGGGAGTGATTGAGCTGAAAATCCCTCCCTCACATCCATCAGGGAGTCAAAACATGAACTGTTCTGAGCCTGTCTGTGCTTCAGATGACTAATTCCCAAATATTTCCTGTTCCTCTATTTGCTTTTATTGTTGTCTTTATATTATCCCTTAGAAATACAGAGGATTAGGCAACACTACAGAAACAGTTTCAACTTTTAAGAAACAATGTATTTAATCCCTCCATTGTTTTACCCAACAGGAGGCAGTGAAGGTGGCAGAGGCCGCAGTAGGTAAGTGGGTTCAGATTCACCTGTCGGTACCAAGACATGTTCAAATAACAGTGGACATTCATTGAAGTTGCATTTCCATTAGGTTTTTACCAGAGAAAGTGATAAATCAATGCTAATTTTATTCTGTATAATATTAGAGTTCACATTAGCATTTTCAAGCAATTGAATATGACAAGCTCAGTAAATAACAGAGAGCAGAATGAAGCATCCATCTGGCTGGCGATCAACAATCTGTCCAATACATGTCAGATTACACACTCTATTACTGCTCTTACTTAATTTCATCAGTACATATTGATTATATTTAATTAGTTTTGTGCTTTAACTCCTATCCCATCTTCTATTGTTCTGCATGACAAGACAAGTTATCCAAAGAAGTCGCATTGTCATTCTGTCATTCTCTCAAAATACAAATACAGTAAAGGTATCTTAGTTTGCATATATTAATTTGGGGAACAATGCTTAATGGGATAATTGACTGATACATCGTTAATAGTTCAATACTGCTTTCTCTACTGCATGTCTAACTGAAAATCACTGCTACCTGCAATAAACGCAATTATTTTCCTATCTAAGAAATGGTCCGAGGTGCTGTGGTGCAGAATGGAGAAAACAATGCAACAGGATTGGGTGAGCGTGGCTTTGACTTGTGTGTCATAAAATACACACAGACATGCATCACGATATTCTCATAAAGCTCACGTACAAAGCAGAATGATCCAGAAACAAAGGAAAGGAATCCTTCACATGTTTCCTTTAAATTCTTATTGATGTCAACATGTCTCTCATCACTTTGAACCTGACATTTCATTTTCTTTCCGGCCTTTCTCTTGTTAATTCTTATTTAATCTTCTTCCTTCCCCTACCCCTTAAAGATCATGAAGTAACTTTATAATGTATACATAAGCTGATATTAAGAAATTAGCATTATAAAGGAAAGAGTTGCACCCTCATACCTATTCTTCACAAAAGTTCATACATGCTGTGATGAATATTTACGCATGTTGTATAAGATTTTCCATATATATTTATGCTAATAAGACGTCAAGTGCATAACTTGCACTTTTAGAGGGCAGCGGGTACGCTGACGGGCTGTTCAACTAGAGAGTTCTGAAAAGGAAATTGTCCAATTGTATTTAAATCATCTGTGCTCTCGCTTGACACTGCTGAATCTATATTTCCTTAAGCGTTCTCTTTACTTTGCTCTTAGTTGATCTGTTGCTTATTTTCAACTTTTGTATAATATGTCTTGTATGTATTCTTGATGCTAATCTACATGCCTCTTTTTTCAATTTCTTGTTTTGTAGCTTGTCTTTTATCCTAATAAATAGCCATTTAAAGGGGCTGTTACATTCTGCTCTTTAACAAATGGAAGGCTTCTTTCATTAGTATACACTTGCTTCGAACAGTGTTAGAAGTACCCTTTTATTACTTTCTCCAATTGTTATGATTAGGGTTTACCATAGGAGGTAAATGCCTTTTCTTTGTAATGCATTAAGACTCAGAAAGCAGCACCTGCTGTTAAACACATTACACGACATGAATTAGCTGTATTAGGCACTGATACACAGTTTCAACATACATTTCAATCAAGTCAGAGTGAGTCAACACAAAGAACAATTAAGGCTGATAATCAGTGTTAATAACTTTGTGGCTTATTGATTGCCAATTCACATCATCTACATTCATGAACAGCATTCACTTTTCTAATAAACAAAAGGCACTGTTTTCACCCCTTGTACTCACCGTGATATTTATTTGATGTTTTTTTTTTTTTTAGATGAAGAAGTAAAGGAAAACCTAAGCACACTGCCCGATGAACCGGTAGCTATCATAACCAATGGGGGAGGAAACTTGGAACACATCACTCAGTCCACCACTAATGGAGCCTCTGAGGGTGAGATCAGCGTGACATTTGAGCCTGGGTCGAGCCTGGGTGTTTCTGAGGGAGAGCCCGGACAGGGGATAAATGTCAACAACAATGACGAGGAAGAGGAGGAAGAAGGGATTCTGGTGATGAGAGCAGAACGTGTGATCATCACAGATGAAGGGGAAGATGTACCTGAGGATCTAACATCCCAGGACGCTCAGCAGGAGAGCATTCAGACTCCTCTGCCAAATGAAGAAGAATGCAGGAAAACAGAAACTGTCACACAACCAGAGAAGAGTGAGGCAACTGCAGAGGCAAACCTGGCAACTGGTGAAGGAGAAGTGCAGGGAAACCAAGATGGAGAGACAAAAGCAGAAGGACAGGACCAAGAAGACCTGATCTCAGTGCAGCTGCAGTCCCCAGCCAGCGCTCTAGAGGGCTCCGCAGTGGCTTCAGTGCCCGTCTACTTTGAGGGTCAACCCCCCACCCTCACCTTCACCACTGAGGGTGAAGCTGCAATGTCAGCGGAGGAAGTTGAGGCCGAAATCAAAGCTCAAGTCCCTGCCACGCTCCTCGGCCAGTTCCAGGAGGTTCCCCTGGCTGGTTCTCGGGAGAACCTGAGAACAAAGGCACCGCCGGGGGAGCAGGAACCTCTTCTATCGCAGGCCAAAGCCCCTGACACCCGCATAGAGCCAGCAGCAGCTGTCAGCACAGAGACACAGAACCCCCCCAGGGCTGGCCAGGGCGAGGAGACCAGAGCACCCAAACACAAAAGCTGCAAGTGCTGCTCAGTCATGTGAAGAGCTCTTTCTGTGCATCCCCTCCCTCCATAATCAGTCTGTCTTTCTGCTCCTTTAATTCATAACACACTCCTTCCCTTGTCTCTTTGTTTAATTGATTTATTTTCAAATTAGTCCACAAGCCATTGCCCCTTACCTTCCTCTGTTTTCTGCCCTCATTCCTTGTATTCATCTTGAATCCCACTCTTGAATTTGATGCTCTGAGAGGAAGTGAGCCCTCTCTGATGTGAACACGGGGGAGAGGTATGAGCTGGACTAGTCAGTATTTAAAGTGCCTTTAGCAGCTCTCTACCCAGAACTTTTGAATTATCTTCTCAGACACTGTGGACCAACATGTGAGCTTTCTTTCCTTTTTCTTTTACACTGAGTTTGATTGATTTTTTCCCTAGTTTCCAGATGAGCCAGCCAATCTACATAGGATCATAAAACCTCTACATATGAAAAAGAAAAAGTGTTGGAAGCAGGTCAGCAAAAACTGAATACATATGGATTATTTTAAACGGTTGTTAAATATGAGATTTGTCCAAAGTACCAGAGAGTTCAGAGAGGACATACATACAGCTGAATTATTATTGATTTTGGTCTTTTAGTAAAGATCATTTTAATCCAAGTATAGGGCCTGAACATTTTATTTATACAGGTTTTGACAATATACAGACTAATAGTATGAAATGGTCTAATTCCTAAACGGCTTGCACCACTGAATATTGTGTAGAGTTGCCTGGAAGTATGAATTTTGTATTTTCACCAGATGTGCTTTTCAAAGGGCTCCTGAGAAAGCTCTGTGCATGGATGTATAAACTGTAGACAGAAACACGTGGATTTGAGTGTCTGAGCTGTCAGCTTTGAAATGATTTGCTGAATGGTTTAATGATTAAACTGACATTTGTGATACATTGCTTGGTGTACTTGATGTTTTTACAGCCTTTCTGGACTCCGGACAGTGGCATTTTTTCTGAATAAATAACATACTGTAGCTCGTGCAAAGACCAAAACACTGGATTATGTTTAACCATTAATGTTTTATTTTTCTGATTCCTAAACCAGGAACAACTGGTTTATACAATACAATAATATAATACAAAACTCTTGCCAATTTAACAGAATGGGAGTCAGCAGCCTGCCTCAGACATTTCTCTACACATGCAGCTTTAATTGTGGTAAATGTCAGAAGGTAAACTAGAACTGACAGGGTCTGCAGAAAGAGCAGGATCACATGGACTGAACTCATGAGGTGATGACCTGGTGTTCACTGCACTAAGTTTTTTTTTTTTTAAAAGGTCCTCCACTCATGCGAGTACATGAAGCTCCAAGCTGCCTGGGGGCCCTTGTGGTCGGTCCATGGCTAACACACAGCCATCTCAAGAGCCAAAGCCTGGGTTTTGGAGGAAAGAGAAGGAAGAAAATCTGCAGTTCAGTGTGTTAAATGTTTTATTCATGCCTTAGAAATCACTTTTCTTCATAAAGAAAATATATAAATATAAAATCATCATAATACAATTTCTAACATTGGGTTGGTGGTATTTTCAGATTACACGCAATCAGAGTCTAATTTTAAGTATAAAAACAATGAATCTTAAGTGTCCGATGTGTTTTGGCTGTTGAGTTAGCGGAAGCGGACATTGTCCTTTGCTCTTTTAACAGCAAAGGATAACTGGGGATAAACAAGCATTGGGAAAACAATGTCAGGTATTGCACAACTGGAACTTTCTGGTGCATTTTCCCCATGAAACTGGATGGTTTTAGTTTAAACCGCTGTGCCAGTGAGTTGAGTTATAGGGAGCGTATTAGCTTGTGTAGTGTTGATCAAGGAACTCCGCGCCGCAGCCTCTTCAAAAGGCTTTGGGACGTGATATATGTTCAAAAGTGTATATAAAATGAAAATATTCAGTGTGTGTGATTGCTTTTAGTCAAATGTGTGCTGAGATTCTACTGCACTCAGACGTTACTTTAAGTACAACAGAGAACTTGAGATGCCTGTGAAGCCTGCATCAATAAACTGGCTATTGTTTTTAAATCATTTTTTTAAATGAAAAATATGTCTATTGTCTTATCCTCAGCTAAATCTGATAGATTACTCACAAAGGGAAACTTGTTTTCCTATACTCCATCCTATGAGTTTCCTTTAATATTGTTTGATATAATAACAATAAATATATTTGATGCAACCACCTCAGATGTAAACAAATGAAAAAAGTAATTAAAAATCAATTCTGTTACAGTGTCCCTGAGCGGATTAGGTTAATCTCTCTAACCAAAAATGTAATTTCCTTATGTATTTGCAATTGAATCAGTGCAGTTACAAATATTGTCAACGCTCACACACTTGTGAGGATTCACAACAAAGCAGATAATATAGCAAGCAGCATTCTGTACCAGGCTTCTTGTTTAGCTGACCAGTAATACATTCTCTTAAAATGATTTTATTTCAAAACAGGCTGACATTTTGACAAGCCACAGTAAAAAAGTATAAATAATACATTTAAAGATGTGATATGATTCAAGCACACATTGTAGTGTTGTTCCAGCCACAGCTCTAGTAAAGTCCTTCAATATCTCAGGGCAAATTGTACCTGATAGATCTCATTCACTTTGAAATAGTTATATGTTGTATTCTGCAACTCATTTCCAGAATTTACCAACCAAGAACTTGCAGAATGCCAAACAAACTTTAAAGAAGGTTTTGAAAATCCCTTACCTTACCTGCACTAAATTGAGTTTAGATTATATGACTGACCATCAACCCACAACTACAGATAAGAGAGAACAAACAGTAACTTTTTTATTCATTTCACAATCACTAAGTCAACAGGTAGTGAGTGACCATAAAACTAGAAACGCGTCTTTAACAGACTCAGTTTCAGTTACACACCACGGTGCAACTGAAACCTTAAATAAAGAACCGTACAGCAAGACATCAGACAGACATGTTTGCAATTTTTGCATCCGTTCTCTGTTTTGGTGGCTGTGAGCCAATCGGCTCCTCTGGTCTGTGAAGACGGCTCCGGCCTTTGGTTGGGCTGTATAACGAAGATGTGGATGGAAAATGGACTTTAGTTGCAGGAAGTCTGAATGACAGTGCAGCCGCAGACGACCTAAAAAGAAGAAAGAGTGTAACGACTGACCTCCACAATTCCACAAATACGGAAGGCAACCGTGTTGGTGACCTATGCCAGGTGGATTCCCACATCCCAATCGAAGAACATTTGTTTACAATTAAGGCAGCGCCCTATAACTTTACTTGGAACTTCTACCAATCGACCTGTCCAGACTGTGTGCTGTTGAGGGTGAAATCCGCACCGAGTAAGTCAGTAGACATGTACCTGTTGAGCAAGAGAAGGGAGGTGGACCAGAAAGAGATGGATGACTTCAGAGCTCAGGTGGAGTGTCTGCACTTGCCTCCACCTTTCATAATAGCTCCAACCAAGGAAGTTTGTCCAGAGAAGACTGCCAGCAAACCAGCTGCCAATGCTGAAGAAACAGCAGAGGGACTAAAGACTAGAGACTTTGGTTAATGTTGTCTTTTCACAAAGTGTGAATACATGTTGATACATTTCAGTCTCAGTCCATCAGAGAAAAATAAAGGATTTTAAAAGTGTGAGTTGTTTTGAGTTGAGTGTACTTTTTCAAACCCTATTGAAATCATGTATCATCATCACCTTGTATCATCATCATATACAGTCTTTGTGAGGTGCATATATAAACACAACACATTAGCCGCTTTCACACCGCAGGACTTGCGGTACTTTAGTGCCGGCGGCACTAAAGTACCACGGCACTGAATCCGCCAGGGGGCTAGTGCCAATCGCATTCACACCGCATTACTTTCCCTGAGGCAAGATTACGCTGACGTCACTTCGTCTTCTTCTTCTCTGGGTTTACTGGCAGGCCGCAAAACCACTTCACGGCGAGTACAAAAAAAAACGAGAGAAGAAGAACTACACGGGGGAGGGGGTATAAAGACCACCCGCTGTATGAGGCGTTTGTTTACTTTCCGACCTCAGACATGATGGAGTTCATAAGGGTAATAAGGGTAATTTACAAATAAAATACCCCATTATAACAATGGACTTTATCTTTATGTATTTATTATATATTACCCCCTCAGGCTGATTTTGGAAAAGGACATTAACCCTTGTTTGGTGTTTTTCCCTTATTTATCTAAAACAAATGACATGATAAATTACTTGTGTTTATGTGTCTAAGACTTGTGTTTCTGCCCCTGCCATTGCTGCACAAGGTTACAACATTGTAGATAAATTCAACCACCGACACCTGTCTGCTCTCACATTTTTCTATTCTGCAAATTTGGGGTGGGACACAATAAATAAAGCTTCACCAGTTTGTTTGTTTTATTGCACAGTCAAGACATAATAATAACGGCATCACGCTGTTCCAGGTGTGTCGTATGCATGTAAATTGAAGTTAAATAAAAGTGTGAAATGTAAAATAAAGTGTAAGTAGTTTCAAAACAATGTAACAGTGGTAATATATATAGCAGCAGACACACCTTAGTGCAAGTTAGGTGTCAGTATAAAAAAACAGTGGCAATATATATAAATATATATATATAATAACAATAGAAAATCGTTACCACTCTTATGTGTGCACTGTGCACGATTCCCAGCTCAAGTAGCTTTTGCTAACATCGCTCAAAACATTTGGAGTTGGGAACTGCTTTCTGTAGAAGCTGCTGCATCCCGTCGTCTTATACCTCATTCACACCAACGGTGTTTCGGGGCCGGTTCGGAGCTGGAGCTTGAAAAGCACTTGGTTTTCCTCTTCACACCGCAGCGGAGCAGCCTCTTAGCTCCTGAATCTGGTTCGTTTCAAGCACCAAAAAATTGTCCGGCCAGAGCAAAAGCACCACATACGTCACGCTTACGTCGAGGCGGGGGCAGGGGCAGGGGCGAGATCAACTCCTGAACAACAACAAGAAGCCCGCGTTTTATCCAGCTTGTACACAACGATGGAGAAACTTAACAAGCAGCAGTGGTCCACTGAAGAGACCAGCTACCTACTGGGAATCTGGTCTTCCGAAGAGGTACAGAGGAAGCTGGAGCACAATCGGCCATTGTTGTTGTTGTCGGTGTCAGCTGTGAGGGGTTTCCTTGCGGTTTGGCTTAATGAAGCAGGCACGCAAACGGTTACGTCATGACGCAAACGATGACGCAATGACGCAGCACCAGTCTGACTCTGGGCGGTGTGAAAAGAGCCTCCGCTAAACCGAAGAACCGGTTCTGAATCTGAAAAGCTCTAGCACGGAGCTTGAACCGGAGTTGCGTTGGTGTGAATGAGGTAAGAGTAAATTGCCAGAAGCGCCGACACTTCCTCATCATTCCACCGCTCCGGTGTTGTAGTACGTGTGGTCATAACTGCTTTAAAGTACAAAAAAACTACTCGCTCAGGTGTGGATGTGGTTTTGTAGCGAGGAAAAAAATGGCTGCCTAACAAAAAAAATTCAGAGTCTAACGGGGCGTGGTTTGCAATTCGCCCAGCCAATAGAAATATAATAGAAATTGGCACTCTTTTATCACCAGGTTCGTACCACCTCTCTAGCAGGGACTAAAAATGGCCAAAAGAGTAGTCCCGGCGGTGTGAACGCGACATTATTGGTACTAACGGAACTAAAGAACCAAAGTACCAGGGAAAGTCCTGCGGTGTGAATGCGGCTAATGCGGCTATAAACAAAACAGTAGTTCCCAACCCTTTTGACTTTTGATCCATTATGAACCGTGTATTTGGGATCTTTTGTCACACCAAAGATACATTTTCACACTTGTCCAGAATATTTTTGGTAGAGAGGAAATAGGAACACATTTTTTGTATATCTCTCTTCATGTGTTTGGGTCTTGTTTTACTAAATGAATTGATTAAATGTTTACATTTCATTGTTTAAGACTTAACAATTTTTTGATCAAGCTCAATTGTCAAAAACACCCTACAACATTTTTATTTACAGCTTTACACCATGAAGAATATTTCACATTATGAATCAAAAGTAATCAATTGTGTTTGTTGCATTTATGCTGTTGAGTTAGCAGAAGCAGACATTGCCCTTTGTTCTTTCAACAGCAAAGGACAACTAACGTGAATTAGCAAACATTACAGAAACAATTTCCAGTATTGCGGACCGGGGATCTGATGCATTTTCAATATGTAGTTTACAACCATACAGTAGGTAGGTAGGTAAGGGAGGTCCAAATATCCTCAGTAAATTAAATTTAGATTCCACCAAAAAAACAATGCATATTATGGAGCTCATTATGTGAGCCAATATGACTCAAACAGTTCTATTGACTGATTTAAAAAAAATTTGAGTTTCATTGAAATCTCTAAAATCTAACATGTAAGATGAGTAAGAAATACCGTATGTAAATTATCACAGTGTTAAAATAATAGTTTTTAACTAAGAAAACAGGAGGAGTACTCTCATCATTGTGCAACTGGATTTCTTTGATTTGCCACTACAATTCTAAAGCTTTGGTCGTGTAGTTACCCTCATTTCACAATCACAGAATCCACATGGGAAAGGAGACTCTGCTCTCTGGTATTTTCTGTATTGTGAAAACTGATGTGTCTGAAATAACTTTAAAACCAGCAAGACCTTTTCATTAACCACATTCTTTGCACCAAACAACATTGTGACTGGCTGAGGTATCTCAGGGACTTCAAAGGACACAATATGTTTCTTGCTGTGGGAGCCATGGCTCTTCTCTGCCTGATGTCTGTGAGCCATTCAGCTCCTCTGGGTTGTGAACACTTGCTCCGGCCTTTGCACCAGCTGGATCCTCGTCCGTTGGAGGGAAGATGGGCTTTAGTTGCAGGCAGTCTGAGTCATCTCCCGTACTTGGATCGATTCAAACAAAGAGACAGTGCCGCTGTGAACTTCTCCAGCAACACAAGTGACACTAACATTTCCTACTCTCGCAGCATCCGGTTAGATAATAAGTGTCTGTATCATTCCTACAACATCTCCCTGGAAGGCAGCAGCTTCACGTACGATGGGACTGATAACCTCACCGCAAACTTCGTCCATTCGTCCTGTCAAGACTGCCTGCTGATGCGCATGGATGTGGAGTCTGGCAAGAGGCAGCATTTGTACTTGTTCAGCAGGAGGAGGGAGGTGGAGCAGGAGGAGATGGAGGAGTTCAGAGCTCAGGTGGAGTGTCTGAACATGCCTCCACCTGTTGTGATGGATGCTCACAAAGAGCTTTGTCCAGGAGCTCAAACTGAAGAGAACCATGAGGGACAGAAGGACTGAAAACATTAACAAGATAATTAATATTTGGATCAATTATATGTAAAAATTACAGTGAGAGCTTATTTGTTGGAATAAATCACACCTATTTTTTCATCTGTATTAAATTGCTTTTTAAGCTCCTACACTTCAAAAGAGTCTGTCAACCTGTTTTATATCGTTTTGCAAATCGTTTAAAAAAATGATGCATTTCCCCTTTGATACATCCCTTCCTTTTCGCATGGTGCATCAATCCTGCAATAACAATCTTTGTGTTGTTGTCATATCTCAAAAATAAAACCAAGCATTTCCTCTAAGTAACTGGAATCAGTCTCTTGACTAAAAGTTTGAAAATAAATATAGAAACAAGTCAGCACAATTACATATTTAGATGTGAAATATTATGTAATCTTTAGGAGCCAGTGTTGCAGATTGGAGGTCTTGTTTTTTATTTCTCTGTCATATTCACCTAATACCATGTAAGTATAGACATTCATACTAGTCTACTTTTTAAAATGCATGTTCTTAACCTTTGTATATTTGTATAACCTTTGTATAATATGCAGATATATTTAATAAAGCTCACTCCAAAGGCTTCTCAGCTCATCACACATTTTTCTTCCACACAGGGAAGAGCAGGAAATACTTCATGTTGCTCTTGTCTCTTTCAATTACTGTGGGCAAAGGACAAGGCTGTGGAATGTTGATCTGATTTATAATGCAAACACTGTTTTATTCCAAGAAAATGTCGTATACTGCAGATAGATAACCGAAAACAACATCTCAAATTGGCTGAGAGCCAAAATAGTCAAGTAAATAAGAAAGACAAATATATTTTTGAATATTTATGCACAGTTTATTATTATATTCCTACATGCAAAGTTAGCTCAATATTCGCATGGTGCATCAATCCTTAAAGATCAAATGCAAAGCTTCCAAATATGCTACATTTTTATAGAAATGTTGTTTTTAAGACTGCCTGTATTTTTTTTTTTATTTAAATCGAGATAATACACCCAAAAAAAAGCTTTTTATTGATCCAAAACTCGACCCAAAGCCGTCTGAATTTCTGACATGTAATTCCCAGCAGCCTCCGCGCGCGTGACGTAATAGTGGCCAAACAGTCTCTGGACCAAATATCCCGACTCGGCAGTCTCGGTCACATGTTTTTCGAAAAGAAAACTGAATTAACATGGGTTATTGTTGAGCTTTTTGTTGTACGAACGGTGCGGGATCTGGGAAAGTTTTACATGCATTTCCCAAAGACCGCAAAAAATGGATTTTTTTTTGTGAATCGTGTTGGATGTGTTAGAAATTAAAATCAATGTTTTGATAGCATAATGTACCCTAAACATACCGTCAGTTTAAATGCTGTTTTATACTGAAAAACCAGAAGTTCTTGTGCGTCCAGTTAAGCTTTTATTCTGAAAATCCTTCATGACGACATCCGGGACTACCGCCCATTAGTATCATTAAAGTGGCTATTGACGCCGTTAACATGTATTACATATAAAGTTATGAAAGAGATAAGGAGGAGAAAAGGCATGTGGAAGTAAGCAATGAATGTAAAATGTCGAAATCCTCTGTTTAACGCGATATCGGACACAGACGAACGAGAGGGGGAAGTCCCTTACGTCACTACAGCTCACAGAGAGGAGGAGCGAACAGCGAGGAAGCGGGAAGGACGAATGCTTGTACGCTCTCTTCTGCACGGCCGGTGTTGCAGTATAACTTGAGTCATGACAACTGGCGACATTCTATTATTTTCGTCATAGGAATCCGGGGCGTGTACATTGAGGACCCATTGTTGACTTACCATGTCGATCGCCTCGTTTGTCGTTTACGTTCATCTTTTGGAATATCTGCCTTCCTAAGATCACTTTGATGCACATTCAGTACTCGTATGTGAGGTTGTGGGTGAGAGGTGGATATCGTGACGCTTACAGGGAGGTATCGAACATTACAAAGTAGGTGACTGTGTGGATGCCTGTTCAAAATATTGCAAACTTGAATAAATCATTTAAATTATATATGTGTGTCCGACTTTCATTTGTACATCGTTCTTAATGTGATGTATAGTAGCTTTGATAGCTGTCCATACCTTCAGACAGCCTAAAAGTAAAACACAAGTTGTTTATTCACAGCCCGAACGCTCATCGAGATGACTCGATCACTCATGACAAGTTGTGATCAGCTCCGATTAAATTGTGATATAAATGCTGTAGCTATTCTCCAGGGAGCACGTTTTTTTAATGAAATACCTGTATCCCTCTCATCACAACAAGACTCTATACTGTGCAGGAAAAACAATTACATAGGCTACATGAAAATAACCTTGATGCATGGGAATGAAACACACAAACTATCTTCCGTGGCTATACTGATATGTCACAGTAACGGTCAACCACAGAAACGTAAGTCGAATACATATAGAACATTTGTACATCGTTCTTAATGTGATGTATAGTAGCTTTGATAGCTGTCCATACCTTCAGACAGCCTAAAAGTAAAACACAAGTTGTTTATTCACAGCCCGAAAGCAGTATCGAGATGACTGGATCATCTGCAGTGTTGGGCAAGTTACTTCCAAAATGTAATACAGTACATTACAGTACACTGTCTTTTTTAAGTAATAGGCTACGTTACATTACAATATTACTGTCTCTGAAATGTAATGACTTACACTACTTTTATATTAGCCTACTTTTGAGTTACTTTACCAAAATAACCTTAAAATAATGGCTAAGTATTTTAAATGCTAAAATGTAGTTTAGTGCAGCTCATTATACATCCAGTGAAGGACAATGTGGTATAGCATAACAACTGTGTAGGCCATTAAGGCTACTAACAACGTTTATTACACGGCTTAGTTGAATATTCGATTCTGATTCATTGAACATGTGACACGTTGTTAATACAGTAGTACAGACCACTGTCGATGACTACAATGAAGGTTGCTAAGGAGGATCAAGAAAGAGAAAGCAAAAGAGGTTAAAAGACGGAGCGCTGAACGCCTGAACGTCAGATAAATCACCAGAAGAAGGCAGAGAGGAAGTAAACAAGAACAGGAACACGGAATGGGCTCTGTTTGTTTAGTATGGCCGTGTAATAAGCGGGATATTTGTGCAGCGAGGCGGTCATGGGAAAAAGAACACCCGACAGCCTGGATCTTGATGAGCATGAAGGGTAAACACCAGGTTTACTAATCTACCCGCACAATTTTTCTCTGGTGTCAGAATGTCTTGCGATGTTGGTAAATGGTTCAAAAACAAAACACCATTTAATTTCGGGTTAAAACTTGACCGTTACTGTGACATATCAGTATAGCCACGGAAGATAGTTTGTGTGTTTCATTCCCATGCATCAAGGTTATTTTCATGTATGTAATTGTTTTTCCTGCACAGTGTAGAGTCTTGTTGTGATGAGAGGGATACAGGTATTTCATTAAAAAAACGTGCTCCCTGGAGAATAGCTACAGAATTGATATCATAATTTAATCGGAGCTGATCACAACTTGTCATGAGTGATCCAGTCATGTCGATGAGCGTTCGGGCTGTGAATAAACAACTTGTGTTTTACTTTTAGGCTGTCTGAAGGTATGGACAGCTATCAAAGCTACTATACATCACATTAAGAACGATGTACAAATGAAAGTCGGTCACAAATATATAATTTAAATGATTTATTCAAGTTTGTAATATTTTGAACAGGCATCCACACAGCCACCTACTTTGTAATGTTCGATACCTCCCTGTAAGCGTCACGATATCCACCTCTCACCCACAACCTCACATACGAGTACTGAATGTGCATCAAAGTGATCTTAGGAAGGCAGATATAGCAAAAGATTAACGTAAACGACAAACGAGGCGATCCACATGGTAAGTCAACAATGGGTCCTCAATGTACACGCCCCGGATTCCTATGACGAAATAATAGAATGTCACCAGTTGTCATGACTCAAGTTATACTGCAACACCGGCAACTGGAGAGGAAGCTGCAGACTTTCTCCCCAACGGACAAATATCCTGTTTGTGACTTTACCGCGCCTTTTTTATTAATTAAAGTACCAATTTGAAAACATCTCAGAGACTCCATTTAGTCTCCTTTTTAAGCTTCTCTTTCCTGGACGCGAGAATAACCATCACAGTTAACAGATGGCAACCGACAAAATGGAGCAAGTTGTGTTCTGACCACTTCGCGTGTGATGCATACGACGTTGATCCTGCTATCACGAAGTCTGTTGGTGGAGAAGCATTAATAGCACGTCGGAGGCTGAAACCCGGAGCCGTCCCCTCCATATTTCAGCACAAGAAACCACTGAAAGAACGAAAGAGCCGGGCGATGCAGAAACGCCAAATAATTGAGGTAAACAACTTTTGATTAGATTTCAAAGCGCACGGAGCACAGCAGATAACGCAGATAACGGAATTGCAGTTGTATTGCTTATAGAGGTGGGCACCGTTAGATTCTGTGTCTTTACGATCATAAACAATGTGTTGGATGTGGAGCTAGGATAAGTAATAAGGGCGCTAGGAGTGATAGGTTAGCATTTTTCGCTCGGGGCTAATTCACTGTTAGCATTGTAGTTTATCTGCAGCTCATTCATCGCTCCTCCACTCATAACGGAAAATGTCGAACGTCCTACAGTCGGTGATGCAGACTTCTTCTCCCATCTCTTCCTTCACTTTCCCATAGTTGTGGCAGCACTTGTTTTCTCGGCTTGTAGGCATGGTCTGGCAGTTTCCACATATACACTAATTCTCAGCACCCTCGGCCTCTTCCTCAGATGGCGAACTTGAATCATCGCCATCAGCACTTTCATCGGTGATATCAGGTGACGTTTCCTTGTATTTCCTCTTCGACATCAGAGGCTCGTATAGATATGGTTGGATGTCGACAACATACTCCAGATATTGGGTGGCTTCCGACTCAGAATCAGACATGATAGACGAAACTAAGTTGTACTATCGGCGGAAGCCGCTGCGAGCATTTTTCGCTCGGGGCTAATTCAGAGGCTCACTCAGAGCGCCTGGACTTTATTTTTCTAAACCTCTCTAAAAAGGTCAAATTCCACTTGTTTTGCATCAATCTTGATACAGGGTACTTATTATATGTTATAGTTTGGATTCCTAAAGCTTTTAGTCTATAGTCTACTCAGAATCAGACATGATAACGAAACTAAGTTGTACTATCGGCGGAAGCAGCTGTGAGCGATAAGCCAAGGTTTGTTTGTTTGGCCACTGTGACGTCACGCGACGCCATCTTGCGGAGGAGCGGCTGAGAAAATAAATCGTCGGACTTGGTGTTGGGGGTTGAACAAAATAAATATTGCGCATTGCCAGACGCATATTATCTCCGATTTTAATACTGCAATATCTTATATAGTGTTGTAGCTATATGATTTCGATTTGACTGGCAATTATAAAAAAAAACCTTTGCATTTCATCTTTAAATAACTATCTTTATGTTGTCATGTCTCACAAATAAAACCAAACATTTCCTCTAAGTAACTGGAATCAGTCTCTTGACTAAGGTTTGAAAATAAATATAGAAACAGGTCAGTACATTTACATATTAAGATGTAAAATCTAATTATTAGGATCAGTGTTGCAGATTGGAGGTCTCTTATTTATTTGTCTCTGTCATATTCACCACATACCATTCAAGTATCTACACATTCATTCTAGTCTACTTTATAAAATATGTTTTCTTAACCATTTCTTGCAGATATCTTTAATAAAGCTCATTCCAAAAGGCTTCTCTTCTCAGCTCATCACACATTTTTCTTCCACACTTCATGTTGTCCTTGTCTCTTTTAATGACAGTGCGGCAAAGGACAAGGTTGTGGAATCTTGATCTGATTTCTAATGCAAACACTGTTTAATTCCAAGAAAATGTCGTATACTATTAGATAACCAAAAACAATAACTCAAATTGGTAAAGACAAAATAGTAAATTAAATATATATATTTGAAATATTTAGGCACAGTTTATGATTATATTCTTACATTACATTACATTACATTACATGTCACTTGTTAGACGCTTTTATCCAAAGCGACTTACATACTCAATACTGTGGACAATCCCCACAGGAGCAATTTGGGGTGAAGTGTCTTGCCCAGGGACACAACGACATGCTAACTGCAGTGGGGTTTGAACCTGTGACCCCCTGATCCCAACAACAAGGCTCTATCCACTGCGCCACACACCTCCCTTACATGCAAAGTTAGCTCAATACTTTCGCAACCTTGATAATACATCTTGACCCCCAGATATGCAAAGTTTACAATCAATTGGTGACTTAAAGTCAACTTTATTGTAATTTATCAGGGCTCGACATTAAGGACTGCCCGATGGCCCGGGGCCATCTAGTATTTAGCTCGGGCAATGAAGCCTCACCTGCTGGTTGCCCGATCGGGCAATCTATTGTGCCAGTATCATGCAGCTCGCGGATCCAGTAATGAGTGACCCGACAGTAAAACTAAACATATCTATAACTAGTTTAGGTAGTTTGAGAGGTAATTAAAATAGCTACGTGTGATATTCTAACCTGAAGTGTGTGTTTTGTCCGCTCACCGCTGCATGTGATCATGCAGAGCTGCGTGTCGACTCGTCAGCCTGCTCAGCTGATCTCTCTCTCCCGTCAGATTAGACTTCACTCGCGTTTATGTCCATATCGATCAGATTCAGCTAGTTCTAGCTAATGATATGACTACCTGTTTATTAAAAGACACCTACACAATAAGTGTCGCTATGCAACTGGGTGAGGCCACAAAGTATAGCGCAGCATTATGTATTTGTTTACATGCCCACCGGAACCCCGAGGCATTACCAACAGATCAACGCACAATCAACCCACACAGGACATCTTTTTCTCCACATTACGTGTTAGACATTAGAATTGACTATTCTCGTCTGTCACATACTCTTTTATCTGTCACATAAGTGGCGCAACTGAAGCGGTATTGCGCTAAAGGGAAATTATTTTGACCGGACATTTAGATTTGCCGGCTAATGGGAACTATGACGTCGCCATTTTGTGTGCTTCGCGGATGCGCTCGGCTCCTCTCGACTGCTGCTCGGGTCTGCTCGGTCAGCTTCCGGATGAGGAGGCATTCGTTCGACCAACTTACAGTAGATAACATTACAAACATTTTTAACAGGGGCCATACTAGTGTAAATAATGTTTGTTTTGGCATTAATAACTGAATGTAATGTTTTCTACTTTTTTACATCTGGGAAGGCATTTGCCTTCATCAGATGGAAAGTGTCTTGACCAACAACTTAAGTGTTTCTTATAGCTATGCAGGGCATGCAAGTGAGCAAACACAAACAAGAACAAACAAACAAGTGAAATGAAGAATAAAATTGAAATTGTACAATACAATATTGTGGTGGTTCATCTTATAATTCAGTCTAGAGAATGCACCAGACAGCATCTAAGACCTGCAAAAATCTAAATTTTCTAGGGGGACGGAGGCCCCCCAAACCCTTCGTGCCATTTCGTCCGCACGCATTTTTCAGGGCAATCTCTATTGGGCTCAGGGCCATCTGTAAATTAGCTTAGATGGCCCACAGGGCCATCTCCCAAAATCCTTAATGTCATGCACTGATAAAATTACCATATTTGTAAAATACAGACAGGGAGATTGAAGGAATGTTTCTCACGATCCGACCGACTACAAATTAAAATATCTAAAGAATATAAATACATGCACTCCTGTACACCACTTATATACATACATAATTAAACAAAGACACATATATGTATACTAAAACCCACATTAAGAAGCATCAATAAAAGATAAAAATATAAAGGCACAACAATATAAAATTAATAACAGTCACTAATAAATGGATGAAGATATCATAATAATAATATAATAATAAAATATGTACACTAGTGAAAATGATTGTCCATAGCAGTGTAGTTAAAGTGTCTGGTGCTGGATGTGTGTCTGGGTTTTTATTAATTACTAAAATACCATGAGAAAATAAATATATTATAATTTCATTCCAAGACCACAACGTTAAAGTACTGTCTGTGAAATAATCTGGAATTGCATTTTATAGAATTATTTTACATGACAACACAACATTTGGAAAATCTGAATACATTTTTTTAGAACTTGCACAATTGCCAATCAATTAGACTCCAACAGTGATACAACGAAAACACCACAATTTCAGTAAAAGTGATTCAACCAGTGTAAATATTTAATAATCCCAGCACTCAAAACATTCCCTCATTTCACAACCAGAGGAAAAGAGGACTCTGCTCTTTGGCATTGGCAGTATTATGAAACTGGAGGTCTCACTATAAAATCAGCCTGGCCTTTTCACCATTTTAATCTCAGTTATTCAGTGTTGCTTGCGGACAAAACAAAAGACAGCAGACAGTATTTCATAACATAAAGCCATGTTTGCTGTGAATGTCATCACTCTCCTGTGTCTGATGTCTGTGAGCCATGCAGCTCCTCTGGGTTGTGAAGACTTGCTCCGGCCTTTGGATCAGCTGGATGCTCGTCATTTGGAGGGAATACGGCTTTTAGTTATCGGCGGTATGTGTGACCTATCACATGTCGAGAGCTTCAAAAGCAGAGACAGTGCCAGCCTCAACTTTGCCAATACCAGCGAAAGCTCCAAGATGTCCTTGACTCGCATCTTTGGTTTTGGTGACAGCTGTCAATATATGCACTCCAACATCACACTAGGAGAAAGCAGCTTCACCTACGATCAGAGCAACCACACTGTGAGGTTCCTCCACACTTCCTGTCCAGACTGTCTGGTGATGCGCTTTGACAACGAGTCGCAGAAAACCCTGCGTTTGTACCTGTTCAGCAGGAGGAGAGAGGTGGAGCAGGAGAAGGTGGAGGAGTTCAGAGCTCAGGTGGAGTGTCTGAAGTTGCTTCCACCTGTTATGATGGATCCTACCAAAGAGCTTTGTCCAGAGCAGAGCGATCGTCATTCAGCAGCTTCTGAAGACTGATGGGAAACAACAGCCTGAGATACTTTGCCTCATGATCATTGACGATATTGGGTCAATAACGTGTCAATAAAACTAAAATATTTCAATGTCATTTGGTTCTGTTTTTTAATTGAGAAGTATATTTTCCCCACCTCATAATCACATTTTTAAATGTATTTTCAAATATGACAATGAGGCTCAGTTATTGATCTGAGTTGCACAAACCTCCCAGTATTAGATTAGGACAAGGCCTCTATTATCAGCCTTGGTGATTGAATGGTTTGCATATTTATAACAAATAAATCATACACACATCCAGCTTTAGAATTGCACTTTATTCATTCATGAAATTATTGAATGCATTCACAATTCACAATTCAAATAAAATGTATCCTGGAACTTGCTAAATGTTTAGAAACTTGAATATTGTATTGTGTTTGATTCCTGAAGAGGCTGTGTTCTTAGTTAAAAAGAGAATCTATAATGTTAATAATTGTTAGTTGTAGCCCTAATCCCGCTCTTAAGGGAAATAACACAATACTTATTTATGCTCTCTACTGTATTTCTCTAACACATAGGCAAGAGGATATTGCACATTCAGAGGTTAATGGAGTTATTCAATGCAAACATTGATATTTCCCAGAAAAAAATCGAACTTTCTTTCATTGCACAATAACGGGGATTACAGCTAGATAATGGATAACTATGTTTTTCTGCAAAACTGTAGTCTCTTGCAAGTTGTACTATAAAACCAACTCGACCCTTGATTGTTTTTTAATTAAGAAGAATCTTTCCCACCTCAGTATCACATTTTGAAATATAAGAATGAGCCTCAGTCATTGATCTGAGAAGTTTTACACACCTCCAATGATAAGATTAGAACAATGCCTCTCTTATCAGCCTTTGTGGTTGAATGGTTTGCATATTTATAAAGTCATATTCCAGCTGTAGAAATTGCACTTCATTAATTCATGAGTTTGTATTGCATGCAGTTCAAATAAAAACGCTTACTCTTTAATCTAGTTACAAATTATGTCCAACTGAAAACAAAGTTCAGCACATCAGCATCTGTCAGACGTTATAATTAAGTAAGATGTTATTTATAAAGCACCTTTAGAAACACAGTTGCAAAGTACTTCACAGTGTACATAAAGTGATACGAAGATGAAGTCTGATGAAGTCCATTCTGTGCTTCATGGCCGCCAGTGAAAGGATGCGAGGATTTATTTGATTTAGTTAACAGCCTGGCTGTAGAGTTTTGCACGAGTTGCATGCTGGACGGTTTATTGCTTAAACGGGATTAAATAGAATTGCATTATCTAGGCGTAAAAATATAACGGTATGGATCAATAACCCTCTCTGTTTGACAGGAATGATTCATTTTTTTTGTTGGAAGAAGCAGGTTTGTGCAAGCTTGTTTATTTGAGGCTAAAAGTTCAAATTCTGTAAATTGCCACCAAGCACTGCCCTCAAAAAGAAAATTAAATGTATTTAGATGTCATGCAGTTTTAACCCTTATGTTGTGTTCGGGTCTCCCGTGACCCGTTTAAAGTTAAAATGATATAATAACTATGCTTTAGTTTTTTTTATCAGAACAAGGCTTCATGATATCCTCCACAACAGCTACTGTATATAAACACTACAAAACTGATTTTGACAATTTGAGCCAAGTCTGAAGGTCTCTAAAAAAAAAGTGTATAATTTGGTGTTAGGGTCTGGGGAGACCCAGCCGAATTGTTTTTGGGTGACTGGGTCAAATTTGGCCCAGATTCATTCAATCAAGATTCATCTTTGACTTTAGACATTTGCATTAACTACTATTTATCTGAAAGCATTTCCTGGAAACATACATGTATATAGTGATACCCAAACGTTATAAATAATGCAATAACACTGATATATTTGTACACTTTATCTCTCACATAAGTGGACAAATGTAATGTAAGCCCATAGATCTCTTGCGTCCCTTACATACAGTGCATTTTACAGAATGAATGAATTATTTCCGTTAAGTGAAACAAGAATGGCATATAACACAGGAAACATTATGTATTTTCTCTGAGTTACTGGAACTAGTCTTTCGAACAATAGTTGTATAGTTAATGTAGAAATTGACTACATTTACATATGTCATATTGTGTGTACTTCTTAAGAGCCAGGGTTGAACACTGGAGGAGTCTTATCTCTTTTCTTCAGTGTCATTCACTACACATCCCTACTAATCAATGTAATTTATAATATGCCAGTGACAAAGCCTCTATAAAATAATATATAAATAATAAGGCTTTATCTCAGCTCATCCCATATTTTTTTCTACCAAGGCAAGAACAGAACATTCTTAATTTTGTCCTTGACTCTGTATAATTACTTTAAGAAACATACAATATTGGAGACTGATGATCTCTTTTCTACATCAAACAATGTGTTATTTCCGGTAAACACCTGAAGTGAGAGAGAACCAAAAAACAGTACAACTAGTTTTCGAACTTTCTATAATTGCACAATACAGGAATACACAGTCAGGATCATTCACTTGTACTGTGTTGCAATACTGGACATTCTTGATCCAAGTTGAACTATAAAAATGGAGAGCCCATCTAAACCAGCTCCACTCTTGGTGAGAGGTAACAACAGAGCCACTGATCGAAAGCAGAGTTCTCTAAATCATCGCAGAATCTGTATAATTGCAACATGTATGCTTTGTTGGCCAGTGTTCTCCTCTGCTTGCTGTCCGTGAGCCAATCAGCTCCTATGGTCTGTGAAAGACTGGTCCATCCTTTGGGTCAGCTGGATCCTCATCATTTTGAGGGAGGATGGGCTCTAGTAGCAGGAAGTCTCAACCATGCACCATCCATGGAGGCCCTGAAGCTGAGAGACAGCATCACTATGTTCTTCTCCAACTCAGGTGAAGCTCCCAATTTCTCTTACACACAAATCAACCGCTTTGGTGATCAATGCCAGTACCTACGCTACAACATCACTGTCGAGGGCAGCGCCTTCACCTTCAATGTGGGGAATCGCTTCAACCTCACCGGGGACTTCCTCTATACTTCCTGTCCAGACTGTGTCGTTATGCGGTGGATTGTGCAGTCAAGTAAGAGGAGATCTATGGACATGTATCTGCTGAGCAGGAGGAGGGAGGTGGAGCAGAAGGAGTTGGAGGAGTTCAGGCATCAGCTGAACTGTTATAGGCTGCCTACACCTGTTGTGATGGATCCAACCAAGGAGTCCTGTCCAGACCAACCTGAGAGCGAACCAACAGAAGCTCAGGTTGAGGAGACAACTGAGGAACAAAAGGCCTGAGGGACTTTGGCACATTTGTTCATGATATTCTATCACGCAGTATAGGAATTAAGTGTGACTGAATTGCTTGGTGCTTTGTTAAGATTGAATATTTCCACATATATTGATTTTGATATTAGGGCTTGTAGATCAATAAAATAAGTACATATTTATTTGGCATGGAGATATTTCGCCCAAAATCAATTTCTTGAATCCAACGCATGACATGATGAATCTCACTTTCTATTCATACCTGTTTTCATTTAGCAAATGTAATGCAGCAGACAGAACAATCTGTTTTCTTTCTTTAAATATGTGGACATCTCAGTATTTTTCTCAAAATGTTCTGTCATGATTACAAAATAATAAAAAACATGTTCAAAAACTAATGCTGAATACTTGTACAATCTGTTAATAAATAAATAAATATAAATGAACATATCAGTGTGCTGTAAAATACATCTTAAACTAAACTCTTTATGTAATTAATTTGGAAATGTAATGTAACGAAACTACAGAATAAATTACAGTTTCCCCCCGGGATATAAGAGGACAACATTAAATGCTGGAATTATATAATCACTTCTTATCCCTCTGGGACATTCCTCACTCACTTGCATGCTACAATAATTACTGTGATACATGCTAATTGGATTAGTACTATACATTTTAAAATCCACAACAATAGGGTAAGCCTCTAGCACTTAGTGTTAGTGCCCATTCAGTGCTAGTGGATGTTTGCTGTGTGAGCATGGTATGCAAATGTGGGCGTGCACGATTGGTGTACTGAAGGTGTTACTGTGGGCAGGGGAGGAGAGACAGGCAGCAGGGCGGTGGAGCTGTTAGCAATAACATTCATTCTGTGGTGATTCAACAACAGTGACCTGAAACAAGACAACTGTGCTTACTCAGAAATGAGTGTCTGTCATTTGGAGGGCATCTTCAAAGCGTTTTGTTACCAGGTATGTGCAAGTGTATATTATAGTTTTCTGTATTTTAATTGTTTGGTTCATCTTGAAGTTACTGGACACCTGCCTCAATTATATGCCAATCAGGGGAGAAATTACCTTTGAAAACAACTGCGTAACAGAAATGATTCTAAGAGCCAAGCCTGCAGAGACTGGATTTTCCTGCTGTTTCTTTTTGCCACAGTTACTAATGCATATTTAAGTCAGAGACTGAAAAATGAGCATATCACTATGTCAGCAACCATTAGACAGCAGAAGATTTTTAATTAGGGAGGAAGTTGGCTGCATCTATGAAAATAATTAGCATTTTTGTCAAACGCCCTCATGTTAAACTTCGTTAGGACACTGCTGACCACAGAAAGTAGAGCACGTTTATTTGTAAGGCCATCACAAATGTATTTTTTAATGATGATCATGATTTAATTGTTCTTTTCATAAAGTGAGCTCCTTTGCAGATAATGAGCAAAACATAAGTCTGTTGCATAATGGAGTTTTAATCCAAAAACTTCAGTAACCTCTCTTACCCAAAAAGAGAGTTGGAGAACATTAGGTTATATTCTGCCAGTTTTCTCCGAGCGTTTTGGAACACAAAACAGAACAGCATGTCATATTATAAATAACGCCCTGAGTTTATTGAATCTAATCTACAAACTGCAAGGGAAATATCTCATTAGGGCTTGCCAGAGTTTACAACAAGAGTATCAAATTGGATTACCATACCTTAATATCAATAAGGGGATTGTTTCACTACTGTAGCATTGCAGGATGATCATATTAAACATTTAAGCTTGCTTGTTTTTAGCAGGATTTTCATCTGAATCAGCAGGGGTGGGTGAATAAAACTGTTTAAGCAGAGATTTGCAATAGATTTCAGTGTTCGATGGCCCTCTCCCTGTGACAAAACACTAGTTTTGCCTCACCATTTCATGAAACTTCACCTTCAACTCTCATTCAATGAGTAACATATTATGCATCTTTAATGAATTGCATGACCGGTGTTAACATGTGGTATAGCCTATCTTATTTTACCCAAGTTACTGAATATAACAAAGTCTTCTCCTGTTATTTTCTGGCAATCACAAAACACAGTCAATGATTGAGTCTCAGACACAGTGATGACTTTGTGGGAATGCCAACTCTCCCCTCCCACTCACATCCCTTGAAAAAACAGCCAGTGTGACAGACACATTTCATAATGGGTACTGATTTAAAACAATGACCAATTCTGAATCTATTATAAGTTGTTTCTTCATCCTGTAGACTATAGGACATTAAACAAAAACACATTTACAATAGCAAATATAAGAAAACAGCCCAGAAAAAGTTGTGTGAATCTGGTGAGTGGTTCCCCCATCCAACCATTGTTTGGTTGTAAACAGTGTCTGTCATGACTCACTGCCCTCATCCTAATTTACCCACATTAGGCCCCACTTGTTCTGGTTCTTGTTCTGCTTTGGTGCCTACATGCTCTGCCATCATTGCAATAGTGTTCCACATTTGTCTAACAATGTCAAGTTCAGTCCTTGTTTTCTGTACATGAAGGTTGAGCTGTACTGCAAATCTCTATCTAACTATGCATCTATTGTATCAGTGCATGTGTCCCAGTGCCTCATCAGAGACTGTGTGTGTGTGTGTGTGTGTGTGTGTGTGTGTGTGTGTGTGTGTGTGTGTGTGTGTGTGTGTGTGTGTGTGTGTGTGTGTGTGTGTGTGTGTGTGTGTGAGATTAAAGAAAGGTGTGTTCAGCAGAAAACGTTATACGATGCACAGTGGAGTAACTTCCAAAAAGAGGAACAGTTATTAAGAGTCTGCTTGTCGACAACCGAGCTCTGCCATTAAAATATAGGACACCATGGTACTACACATCAACTAATTGCTCTAATCCTGCACTAACTGGTATGCAGTAAACAATGATTTGCACACAAACGGATGAAACATTAAAAGAAAAAACAACATAAAGGGTCCTAGTTAGGTTACCACAAGCACTAGATAAAATGAAAAGCAATTTTTGAAATGATTCTTTGTTTATTTCGTATATTCAACATTTATTTTTAAACGTGAGGTTCGTTGTCCTAGCTGCAGTGCTGTAACACAGGGTGAAGGCGGATTAAAAGCTCTTGGCATTTCATTTCTTTTCCACAGTAAATGTCACAGTAAATGTCACAGTAAATACAGTGCGATGATTCATTCACTTGGTAAATTCAGTAATTTATTTAATCTGTGATGAAATAATGCGGTATAAAATTGTGTTGGTTGGTAATCTCGGATAATCACTATGTTATTCCCCCTTTTCCTCTGTGTGTTTCTCTGCTTTCCCTCAGTGACTGGCTGGAGGCCGAACATTCGGATTGCTCAAAACGGTTTTACATCAGCAGACTTGTCACCATGGCAACAAAGCCATTGGCCTGGCAGGATGAGGGTCCTCTCAACACACTAGAGGAGGGGGTCAATGAGTTCTGGGCTCAAGGTGTAGCAGGTGCAACCAAAAGCCATGACTCCCCACTGCAAGATAAAGAGGCTCCCAGGGCAGAACCTGAAGAGGACATAAACGTCCAGGAGCCTGGAGCTCGATGCTCGCCTAACGACACAGCTGATGCAACTGAATCAGAAAACCAGGAATTAACAAGAATTTGTGTGTGCACCCCCAGGGAGAGACAAGAGATGGTGACAGAATTAGAACAAGCTGCCCAACTTTCAGAAGCATTACAGGCTCAAGAGGAATCGGAGAAGTCTACTGATCCATGTGAGGATGCTTTCCCGCCTCCTCCAGCCTTTATTAGTGCTCCATCAACAGAGGACTGCTTTGAGAAAGAGAGCTTTTCTAGCCTAGAGGGGGAGGTGGCTACGTGGATCAGTGATGCTGAGATCATATCAGACCCAATAGAAAAGCCTCCATCTCCTGATAGACAGATTAGTCCAGAAGGGCCTCCTCTTCTCCCTGAGCCGGTAACAAGAGAAACAGATTCATCACCTGAGGCGATGACAGGAGATAATATGAGAACAGAGGAAAATAGCTCACAGCTGAACGTCTTACAGGATAGTTTCAACAGTGAACCAGATAATATGTCAAGGGTTTCCGTCGCCACAATAAATTCAACTGTTCATCATTCTCCCTCTGATAGAAACAACTCAGATGATGAGTGCTCTGCTCCTTTTGCTGATAAAAGCTTGGAAAAAGAGGAAGTGAGCATAGATATTATGTCTTGTCAACAGCAATCAAGATCCAAGTCTTTCGAGGCCTCATATTCTGCCTATGAACAAGACCCAACCTCCTCTACAGTTCCCTCTGTCGAACATCAGGAGGAGCTGTTGTCCCAGAGTCCAAGTGAACCTGCCCCCAGGGGAGAAAACCAGGAAGCGGCACAACAGGTGCACGGCCAGAGCTCCTCACCTTTGTCAACTGTTGCCATGGAGCTGTGTAAATGGGGCGGGGCAGCTTCTCAAGGCCCCGGTTGTTTGGTAGCTGTGAGAGAAAGGCACAGTGGGGCGGGGGAAAGCACAGAGGGAGAGAGCAAGCAAACAGGTGGAGAGGGAGGGCAGAGAGAAAGAGGACTTGAAAGGAACAGGTTGCTTGAGCAGCAACACGGTGGAGGACTGTTAACAAAAACACACCGAGCACAAGAGATTAAGCCAGGAAATCACAGCTTTGTGTATACTAAACACACCAGGATGGAGAGTGACTTGTATGATGACAGCCAGAGTGACAGTGGGGTTTCAGCTGACTTCTCCCCATGCAGCACTTTGGAGGGCAACACCACCATCTCTCCAGCAGCGGCACCCAAAGAGACTCCCATTGAGAGGGAGATCCGACGGGCTATAGAGCGTGAACACAGCCTGAGAAGGTCCAGAGGGCTACCAAATCCACCTACAGCACCAGAGTATGTAGAGATCCCTCTGAGGAAAACTATTCTCTGCCAGTCTATCACTCTAAACTCTGAGAGGTGTCAAGGCAAAGACAGGCAGTTTGCAGGCAAGAAGATGCAGCAAGAGATCCACGAGGAGACCCAGAGGGAGCAGGATCTGGTGAAGCTTGGAACAGTTCCAGGTTTCTATGACAAAGGCACGGTACGCCAACTCAAAGACAGAAAACAACTTTTTGAGGCCTTTCAGAAGCCGGATGACTCAACTCTAAGTCTGTCAACCAGGAGTCAGGCCATGTCCTGGTCCTCTGTCAGTGACATTTCAACCCTGGAGGACCAGGAGGACATCTCATCACAGGCGTCCACCATAAGAGGCTCACATGTGGAGAGGATTAACACACAGAGTCAAAACCTAGCAAAAGGGGGGGGCACTCCACGAGGAGCGGGCTATTCTGAGGGGAAAGGCTGTCAGGTTATTATCCTGGAGAACAATCTGAGTGTCCCAGCGCTGAAGCTCTACCACGCCAAGCCAGAGGCACAGCCCGTCACTGTCGTCGACTCTGGAAGATCTAACTTCACATCGTTCAGAACAGGAGGCCATGATGGGATTAAAGTGAGAGAGCACGAAAAGGAGGAGGGAGAAGACGAGGGGGCACCCAAGGAGAACCCCTTTTTCAAGCTGCGCTCCTCAACAAATTTGGTTAAAGTAGAGAAGGATATCCGGGAGGCTCAGGAGAGGGAGAAGGAGCTTCACAAGCAGAGGATCAGCCTGTATGGGGGCACAGAGGGCCCAAAGGGAGCAGGGGGAGGTGGGGGGCCAGTCATTGCAGAAGGAAAGACTCCCACGTTATCTTCTTCTTCACTGAATGGACTGGCTGTTCCTGAATTACCCGCCTCATCATCCAGACGGGGAACGAGACCCACGGCAGGTTAGTGGAGTGTGTGTATGGGATGATTGATTCTGCCCATAAGCCCACTCAAACAATATGTGTGTATCCTTTTTGTGTGGGTATGAGGGTATTTTCTTTTATATCTGTGCTGAGGTGATGAAAACCCCCTGAACCAGCTCCGCAAGCACGTTATTTCATTTTTCTCATGGTCAGTGGAAAACCTCAAAACAGCTTTCCAAATCATTGTTAGCCGTTATGAGCAATAATTTTACACTGGAGACCATAAGCTGCCGGACAAGAAAATACGATTCTGTTACTCCACAATAAAGCATCTAGTCTGTCAAATTAATTGCGAAAGCTGCGGTGAAGAAAAGTCCTGAGTCATATCTCGACACTTTATTGTGTCAGCTAGAGAGGAGCACTTTGAAAAAGTCCAATTTTGGGAGAAAAAGTGCATAGAACTTGCTTTTTCTTAGTTATTATGGTTATAGTCAGTGTAGGGACAACAAAAGCACATTTGAAATAGAGTGCTGCCAATTCAGCGTGCTGAGAAGACAAGTTTCCTCTTGCAATTTCAACTTTGCTGCCATTGTCTGTATGTGTTACAGTGATTCCCTAACAGGGTTACTTGTACCGAAAGGGGATACTTCTGCTGTATGTATTCATATATATGTATATATTATTAGATTAAACAAATAAGGCAACATAGTCACGTGTAACACCAGAACCAGCAAGTAGAGAGGTCAAATGGTAAATGGTTGAAAGTAATGAATGAATAGCTTCTGCTCTAAGTGTACTAGAATGCTAACTTGAGCAAGCTGTCCTAATCATTTAATAACAATATGAGCTTTTGTATGATTATATATAATAGTGTTAAGCAACGCCCAGTTTTAAGTTAAGCCAAATAACTCATTTGGTTGTTTCACAGGGCTGTGAGAAACTTCAGACAGCAGACTGCTGGACAGTATGTTTGTGTTTTGTTGGCAGGGATGGTTGCCATTCGTGTTTTCTTTTAGGCTGCATTTTAATGAAAGTGTCGCCCGTCATCGTTGGTGCAACAACTGCGTGACAAACCCATCAGGGTGTGCTACAGGCCCTGAATGACCATGACTCAGTGTTGGGAGATGAACAATCATATATTGTTATATAGACAATTCATTATTTTCATATTCTTTCATGACCTTCAAACAAAGGTCTTTCCCTAAATTCCCTTTGTGTTCCTCTCCTTTCATTTCACTGTGCTGCCACACCACATTTACTCTTAATTTGATTCAAAGAGGCTTTATTGTTTAGCACAGACAAAGTCACAGGAACACTTTTGCCTCTTTGGTGCCTTGCTTTTCCTGCCCTCACCCACTTAATATTCTTTCTTTCTCTTGCAGCACGCCAGTCAGTTGGCAGGTTAGGCATGTGGCCCCCGCCCCAGTCTGAAGAGGAGAAGATTAACCGGCCAGAGGTGAGTCACCTTAGCCGCTCATTTCTATTGCAATAAAGTTTATACATTAACATTGCCTTTATACTACTGCTTGGTATGACACTAAGCATTGGACCATGTAGAAATAATACCAGGCCTCATTAGGTATTATTTTCTATATACAGTACATTCGAAATGCCAACCCTACCTATCTGGTACTCTTGGTATTGGACATGCAAACGTAGGCAAAACATCTTACTACTGTAGGTCTTCCTCGAATGCAGTTAAAAGGATATCGCGTTCCTTCTTCTTTAACTGAGAGTTCATATATGAATTGCAGTTGCTTTGGGGGGTTTAGGGAGTTGCTGGGGATATGAACGTATGCTTAAAACTGAACTGGATTGTAAAAGGTTTAATGAAGAAAGGCGTTTGGGAAGACGTCAGCAGCAAATATGGGCCACAGACATCTGATAACATACTGAACACACAGTAAGGAGCTTATCTTTATAGATAAGGGAAGAAGGCAAACAGCCTTGGGACAGACAGGGAGCGAGAGAAGGAGTCTCTGTGTGTGTGTGTGTGTGTGTGTGTGTGTGTGTGTGTGTGTGTGTGTGTGTGTGTGTGTGTGTGTGTGTGTGTGTGTGTGTGTGTGTGTGTGTGTGTGTGTGTGTGTGTGTGTGTGTGTGTGTGTGTGTGTGTTGTGTGCAGTCAATACCGAAGAAAAATGAAAGTAAATTGACAATCCCACTGATTTTCGGTACCTGCCTTGTGGGTCTTGCATCTCTTTGAAACTGTGCTATCTCTGATTAGAGTCGAGTGCTTCTCCTTCAATTCAGTTTGTCAATGATATGCTGGTTTGACGGTGGCATTAGCAACGTTTTGCTCTGTTTCCTCTCTCCGCCTCATGCCTCTCTCTTCTCCTCTCTCTCTGCTGGTTGGTTATCTGCTCTCTGCACAGACCTGGTTTCTGATTAAAGTTCAGGAATACACAGGGGATTGCAGGGGAAATGGCCTCAGTTGTTGACTGACTCTTAGCAAACACGGCCTTGGATCACAGTTGCATTAACCTCCCTCTGACATGCAGAGCTAATGATGCTCATCCAAAGAGATGTCCTCTAGAGGAAATATACTCACCCATTTCCTTTTATCTTTTTTGCTCCTTTTTCCCTGTGTTGGCTCACTGGTCCTGTCTCCTGCTACAACACATCTGATGTTTCTACTCTTTAATTATTTCTCTTCTCCCTCTTTTATGCAGCATTTTATCTCCCTCCTTTTAACCTTGCATTCACTAATAACTCCTGCTTTCACATCTTTTTACCCAGGTCCTCCAGGGTTCCCTGACCCCCAGACAGAAGACTTCTCTGGTGCAGCGCTGGGAGTCCGGTCTAGTCAACGGACACAACACAGAGGACGACTGAGGAGACGTTGCTAGAGTGATCTGAAAGAGTTAGGTTACATGAAACCTGTAGTTTTTTAAGTGGAGGGCTGAAGGAGATAAGAAGGAAAGCAGGGAGGAAAATTGGAGCAGTGATGAAGGGGAGGAAAGACAGAATGTGAATCCAAAAGAGGTCAGGGATTGAGGCTACAAAGGGGGTCAGGAGGATTGGGACCAAGGTAAAGGATTGCTTGTGGACTAAAAACCCTGAAGAGTCCTCCATCAAGAAGGAGAGAAAAAGAAGGAGGAGGGCCACCTATTAGTGGATAAGCACTTGGCCTGTTTCCTGTGCTGGAAAACTCTAAGACTAATGAATGTTTTAAAGGCAAAAAATAATAATGACTTTGCACCGGGGGAAAGAAAAATGTAAGTTTAGTAAGAATTAAGTTCTTTATCATTGGAACCTTCTTGTAATAATAAGGAGTTGTGATGTATTGATGAAAATAGATTAAGTGGGGCTGTTTGTAGCTAGAAAAGCAATGTGTCATCCCCAGTTGTATGCCTTCAATTATGTTTTATCCTGAGTTATATTACACCTGAATTATCAAATAGAATCCCATACAAAAGTCATGCAATAAATCCTGTAGATCAATGTGTTTAGTTTATAATGAGGTTGTGTCAGAGGTCATTCATTATAGAGTCTATACTTAGCAAAAAGTCTAACACAAAAATATACTGTTTCACTAAGAGAAAGAATTTCAGCATTATTGTTTTTAGCACTTTGTTGAGGTGTTCCTTATATGGTTACTCAGTGCATAGAAAACTGATCTGAATTTGTTAACCATTGGTAAACCTTGAATGACTACTTATGTTCTTATGTTTCTTGCATCACTAAGAGCTAGATTATAGTGAAATTAAGCACCTTTCTGTAACAGTGCAATGCTGATCTGGATTTGAGAGCTAAAGGATTGTAATACACATCTAATGCTTAAGAAATAGTTGCTCTGTTGTTTTTTCAAATGATGCAGGAAAAAAGTATTTTGGAATGAAACTTGATTCACACAATAACGAGTGTCTGTTATTTTCCTTCACTATTTTTGTATCGGACTGAGGCATACATGATGTAAAAGTAATACTTTTAAGGATAGTTTTCTAAATCATGCACCAAAACCAAACACTAAACTATTAAAGGCAGTCTGAATTGCACAATGGAGCCAGCACGGTGCAGTTCTGTCAGGGCACAGACACTTTGAGATGGCCACAACATAACCGCCACTGATCCTCTGAACATCCAATTGCTCTATGTTTTTGATTTTGGGTCCCTTTACACATTCCATGGTCAAAGAGAAAATGTGTCGCCATGGATACAGCTTTGAAGAAGGTGGAGGCTTTGCTAAAATGAAGCAGCATACAGTATGCCACAGTGGACCTTTGTATGTGTGAGATCAGCAGACCACGCTTTACTGACCTCCCAATCTCCTGTGAATAATTCATCACCTCATTCTGACTGGAGCCCAGTGAGATTGCCAGTACATATTATTATGGTGGAGCTGCAGCAATTTAAGTGCTCAAAATTATTAATAAGCTTCATTCCTCACTAGGCAACTTCCCTCACATCACCACACTTCCAGGTCCAATGGCACATTACCAAAAGTCTTGGAAGGAGATTAAGTGATTTAGGAGCCTGACAACATATGGAAATGAAGTATAGCAAACAAACTACACTCCATGATAGACTAAAAGCTTGTCACTGAAGGGAAGAGTCATACCAAACAGTGTAGTTACTTGGAGTAATGTCAGATTCTAAGATGAAAGATTCATTTTTATGCAAGGGCAATCAAATATGGCAACCTATCCAGGTGGGTCAAACTGCACATTCCACATTATCTCTCTGATATCCATCTAATCTGATCTGGCTGCTTTTCAGATGTGGTTACCAAGAAACGAAACCCACACACCTGTCTATTGCCTGCTCATATCAAAACTCATTTCCTCAATATTTCATAATCACCACCTTCCAAAGTCCTGCTGGCAGGAAGTCATTGAAGCAGCATTGTGTTGGTGTATTAAGGATTAGCCGCTGCTCTTGTAATGCCTCTTTGTCTATAGGGGACACAAATATAAGAGTGTGTGTGTGTGTGTGTGTGTGTGTGTGTGTGTGTGTGTGTGTGTGTGTGTGTGTGTGTGTGTGTGTGTGTGTGTGTGTGTGTGTGTGTGTGTGTGTGCGTGCGTGTGCGCACTGTCAGCAGACAACAAAAGAAAGTCAGCGATTGTTATTTTGATGTCCTCACATATGGGCCTTTTGCATTTTATAATGCTTCATGTGGGTGTGACTATTTGATGCTGTGAGAGAAGGGTAAATCAAATGGCAGAGCTGAGTCAAAAAGCAAATGTCATGCAATGTGTGTTTAACTGTATGGAGAGGAGGAGAGGACCTATTTATTGTAACAGTCGTTCACTGCCGACATACATTTCCATTACGTGTATGTATTTTTAAAAACAAATGTTTCCTTTAAACAAGTCGAAAGAATGTGTTTCTCTCAAATCAGTTCTCACATTAACAAACAAAATGACACATTAGGAGAAAAAATTGGCAGTTATTAATTTGTTTGCATTATTGTGCTTGGCAGTGAGTAAGTGAAGAGTGTTGAAGGGGGAAAGATAGTTGTGATCAAGTTTCACGCTTTGTTAAACATACAACACTCAATACATTTTGCTCTTGAAATAAGATTATCTTCTACAAGGCTGTCTGCTTAATAGTATCGAATGTTCCTGAAAAGCCAATGAAGAAGGCTTTCAAATCGACAGCAGTCAAGGCCTTGAGCTAATGTGTCAGAGGAGTGCAAGAAAATGGACAAAGCAACAGACTTTACAGTACTTGTCCAAATCTATGACGATAATCACATGAGAAGGTTGTGCCACATTAGAAAGTGTATTGCAACAGATCAAAATCAATTATAAACCCAAACCTGTTGACAATCTTCCAACAATTTTCAGATTTCGGCACAGTTCAGTTTCTGCATACACACTTTAGGCTATTACATTGGAGACACAGCATGGGGTGGCATCAAAGAGCAATTACCATGACTTTCAGGGTTGCCAGTGTCATCTGATATAAACCTGACTCATGGCTCACATTATGCACACAGGGTGAGGCTGTCACAAGCCAGTGAACTGTGGGTACAAATTAAGGTGCCACTTGAATTCATCACATGGCTCAAGCCTCTTATCGTTATTCTGCCTCTTATACAAACAAATCAGCCGAACGTCATTATCTGAAGCTGAATATCTTCACTGTGTGAGCATCAGCTCACATGTGAATGCACACAGGAAGAGTGACTCAGACATGGCAAATGAAGCTGACTTTAACATTTATGAAATGATTTACATCCTCAACTTTCATCTTGTCTGTGTCTATAAAAGAGAAATGAATACATACATTCCCCCGTGCATTACTGCAACTGTGCTGTGAAAGGCCAGTGATATGTAATAAAACTCAGTACTAACACAGAGTCTGTTTGTTGTTGCTTTCTGAAGTACAATGACAGCCCTTCTCTGCAGAATTATTATCCGCCATAAAACCATACAAACAGGTGAGAGGCGTCTCTCCCTCCTGAGTCCTTTTACTGTTTTACTTTCGCTACGTATTGAAGTCTCAGCACATTCACTTAGAATGTACCAATACACTGTAGATATAAAGACAGCCATAATGTCCTTAAGTTTGTCCCCTCACAATGTAGTAAAGAGTAAAGCTCAGCACAAATATCCGCTTGTTACATTGTGTAGATATTCCCATATATGTCAAAGTCACATTGTTCCACTCAACCTTGGACCTTTTCTCATTATAAGGAGAACAACTTGATGAATAACATTCCTTGTGTTGTGCCTTTTGTGTTTTTTTGTTTTACTTTCAATTATATCTAAATGGTGCCCTCTGCAGAATACTTAGCACAACTACAGCAGGACAATTTGGGAAAGAGTTGTTGGTTGTCGTTTTCTTCACAATCTTAACACACTGTGTCGCATGAGTATGCAAGCATATATTACATTTTTCTTACCAACATGCATACAGTCTAAGGTCCTGATGCAGGAACTAGATTGTAGGGATGTCCCGTTATCAGATTTTAACAAGACTATTATCTATTCAATGTGTTTAAAGAGGCGGGTAATTGACTACATACAATGTTTTCATTTTTACATATTAGATATCAGAGCTATAGTCATTTGCAAAACTGTAAATAAAACTCCATGATGAATGATAATGGTAACGATCCATTTAGAAGCTGTTACTAAAGCAGCTTGTGGTAGGATTGTTTTCACATCTGCTTTTTTCGAGGTCAAGGATACACTTTGAAGGTAACCTTAAGGTAAGTTATCCACCACATGGAACACATGTCATATAAAAAATAATAATCACATCTTTATTTAGATTCACTGGCTCAGTAACATGTAAGATCAAACAAACATCATATCCTGTAAAATTGTACATTTAACTGCTGAACATGAAATAGGAAGGGGGGAAATAGCCCTTCCTGTCCTGCTGTGTTACTCCAGCTGACGCTATATTGATAAACTCGAAAAAGTATAAACAGACAGAGAGAAAGAGAGAGACGGAGAGGGAGCGAAAGAAAACACCAAATGTCCTAATGGTAGGGATGGATCGGGGTTGTGAATGTGGAGAGCGAGGTCCATAAAGGGGATCTGGAGGCCGTCTCTGTAGGTGAGTCCACACTGGCCCATTCCTGCACACAAAACACAAACACACAAGCTGTTAAAGATTTCAGCAGTCGTTTATTGCGGTACCGTTTATACCCCGGTTTGTACTTTCAAACAAGTTCAAACAACACTACACATTATTTTGTTTATTTCATAACCTATTATCACTTTATTGCCCTCAATTGAATCGAATTACCTTCTTCTGTAGCAAACCTCCACAAATCCAGTTATACACTTCTTATCCATTTTTGTTAACTGAACATTAGTTAAAAAAGTTCTGACACTCAAAGTGCAGTCAAATCTGTGAAGGGAGAGGGTCTAGAAAACAATATATAACTGATAAAAAGATAATAAAAAAATAGCTGCGATCTTGATGAAATGACTGCTTTTTAAGTAAAAGGTAAGAGGAGGTCATTTATCAGTGCTTAGACTGACAAAACTGATATTTAATATTCAGATCCTGCAATGGATGCTTAATGACAGCAGGTTAGTGTTTCCATCAGCTGGTAATGACAGCGTTTTTTCCTGATGGCTGTTTAGTAACACAGAAAGAAAGATAGAGCCTAGTTAGAGCTCTAGTCTAATGATAGTCCTTCATCAAACTAATTAATACATGTGATTATAAACTAATGAGAAGGAGACATTAATGAGGAATGTGTGTGGGTTGACAGTATGCTTGATGATTGGCAGTGTGTGGGTGTGCGAATATGTGTGTTTCTGTGTGTTTGTTTACAGCGAAGGGATCAGTGAAGTTTACAGTTGTTTGGGAAAGTGAATCTACAGGAGAAACAAACTGTAGACGCTGCAGAAATACGAGAAATACCTAAAGAAAGAGGGGGACTGACATCAGAAAACTGCACATGATCTGCCTAATTTTTGTGTCCAAATGAATACTATTGCTATTGTAAAGCTAAGAATGCTTTATAAATACAGTAGGTCTCACATTCTATCATGGAGTTGTTGTTTTCTTGTTACTTTACTTTTTTAATCATAGAAAAGACCAAAACCATCAATTAATTAGTCAAGTACTGTATATCCAAACACTGTCCTGCTGCTGTACATACTCAGTATACACAACATGTGTATTAATCCACTGCGAGTTAAAAAAAAAAAAAAAAGAAGAAATGTACTATTTACTTCTATTTGAGTACTGTTCGCCACAAATGTCCTTGTCCAGATGTTTGAGATTCTGTAATAAGAACCTTTGGGGCTACTGAGAGGTGGACTAACATAGTGTGTTTTGGGCCTTTAATGTCTTTTGCTGGCCTATGATTAAAGCGTACTCTTTAACTCAATGCATTGTTACCGAAAGTACAAAGGTAAAGTAAACTGTTGCTTAATCGTAGTTGATAAATCACACAATCATTTGTATTATCAACTGTAGATAAAGGTATTATAAAGAATTACCTGAGTGATACTTGTACGCCTGAGTGTAAGGTCTGTAAAGCAAAAGAAAAATACAAGCACAATGTCAAGCAGTGGTTTGTATCAGTATGTATCTTTACTTTCATGAGATCAATGTTAGAACCTAAATAAAATGGCTTAAAATGCAAGAAACTGAATGGCCAGACACTAACCAAGTTAGAAATATGATCATAAACTCACCCACAACATGGTCCTTTGCATGAACTTGAGTCCAGAAGTGTGCTTCCTCTCTGAAACAGTTCAACACAGCAACATTTCATACCACAAAACCGTGTAACATAATTATGCATTTTATATACCGGTCCGTGTTTATGAAAATAAATATGATTCGAGCTGTGTAGAGGCAACCCTATAATGTGAAATGGGTTTTTACATTGTGTAACAGGAATTAATAAAGTGAAACTACTTTTGTTTGCTGAGCATTATACAATATTAACTATAACACAAGTTCAAGCTAATTCTGGGAACTTTTGATAGTGGGTGTTTTATTGATAGTTTTGTTTAAACTTAAGTTTAACCTTAAGTTGCAAACCTGAGGACAATATTTTAAGTTGCAGTTGTGACAAACTGAGTGATCATATACTGGTCTTTAAGACAAATGTAAATTACAATACCTTCTCTTCTTTTCCTCAGCTGCTGCCTTGACTTTAAAAAAAGAAGAAGAAAAGGCAATATTAATTCTCACGAGGAAGACATCTTGACCGTGTGTATGCATCATGTGAGGAAGCAGAAATGTATGTGTGACATACTTTTCCTGCGTGCCACCACAACCACGAGTATCACTGAGCAGAGGAACAACACCACAGCGGAGAAAGACCCCAGTACAAGAGGCCAGTCCACAGCGGAAAAATCTGGACACAGCACACCGGCATTATTGTGAGTCATGGAGTAGAATGATAAGTCTAAATCCCTTTTGTTGTCATATGTCCCACTAGATAGGATTATGTATGAATATAAGCATGTTGTAGGGTTGGTAGGTCTACCTGTTGATGATGGAGGAGGAATTCCTAAAAGATTGGATAAAGAAAACAAGAAGTCTTAAACTCTTTTAAAACCTCAACATTAACTTTTAGTCAATTAAAACGACACACATAGAGTATAACAGCACATCTGTACCTCTGGTTACAGCTAAAGGAAGGCTGCGTGGAGAGTTGCTCCATTTCCCCGCCAGGAGGACATTGTACTGGCACTGGTAGAAAGCCACCGGAGTTTCCTGGACCGGCACTGGGAAGGTGGCCTGATGGTGGATCAAGGTGACTTTGTGAGTGTCAACAAGAAATTCATTATCAGCCACGTAGAGGGAGAACGCAGCACCGGGGTACGCAGCAGAGCCTGTGCAGAGCAAATGCCAAACAGCTGTCTGCTGCTCGAGGACGAGGGTGGGAACAGGCAACGCATCTGAAACCAGACCAAATCAGGAGAAACATTAGTGAAAGCTCCTGCCTTGTATATTGTATATACAATCAAGATTAAAGGCTTTTATTGTCATTGTACATACACTGAACAAAAATATAAATGCAACACTTTTGTTTTTGCTCCCATTTTTCATGAGATGAACTCAAAGATCTAAAACATTTTCTATATACACAAAATAACCATTTCTCTCAAATATTGTTCACAAATCTGAAAAAATCTGTGATAGTGAGCACTTCTCCTTTGCCGAGATAATCCATCCCACCTCACAGGTGTGGCATATCAAGATGCTGATTAGACAGCATGATTATTGCACAGGTGTGCCTTAGGCTGGCCACAATAAAAGGCCACTCTGAAACGTGCAGTTTTGCTTTATTGGGGGGGTCTGGGGGGGTCCGAAAACCAGTCAGTATCTGGTGTGACCACCATTTGCCTCACGCAGTGCAACACATCTCCTTCGCATAGAGTTGATCAGGTTGTTGATTGTGGCCTATGGAATGTTGGTCCACTCCTCTTCAATGGCTGTGCGAAGTTGCTGGATATTGGCAGGAACTGGAACACGCTGTCGTATACGCCGATCCAGAGCATCCCAAACATGCTCAATGGGTGACATGTCCGGTGAGTATGCTGGCCATGCAAGAACTGGGATGTTTTCAGCCTCCAGGAATTGTGTACAGCTCCTTGCAACATGGGGCCGTGCATTATCATGTTGCAACATGAGGTGATGGTCGTGGATGAATGGCACAACAATGGGCCTCAGGATCTCTTCACGGTATCTCTGTGCATTCACAATGCCATCAATAAAATGCACCTGTGTTCGTCGTCCATAACATACGCCTGCCCATACCATAACCCCACCACCACCATGGGCCACTCGATTCACAACATTGACATCAGAAAACCGCTCACCGACACAACGCCACACACGCTGTCTGCCATCTGCCCTGAACAGTGAAAACCGGGATTCATCCGTGAAGAGAACACCTCTCCAACGTGCCAGACGCCATCGAATGTGAGCATTTGCCCACTCAAGTCGGATACGACGACGAACCGGAGTCAGGTCGAGACCCCGATGAGGACGACGAGCATGCAGATGAGCTTCCCTGAGACGGTTTCTGACAGTTTGTGCAGAAATTCTTTGGTTATGCAAACCGATTGTTGCAGCAGCTGTCCGAGTGGCTGGTCTCAGATGATCTTGGAGGTGAACATGCTGGATGTGGAGGTCCTGGGCTGGTGTGGTTACACGTGGTCTGCGGTTGTGAGGCCGGTTGGATGTACTGCCAAATTCTCTGAAACGCCTTTGGAGACGGCTTATGGTAGAGAAATGAACATTCAATTCACGGGCAACAGCTCTGGTGGACATTCCTGCTGTCAGCATGCCAATTGCACGCTCCCTCAAAACTTGCGACATCTGTGGCATTGTGCTGTGTGATAAAACTGAACATTTTAGAGTGGCCTTTTATTGTGGCCATTCTAAGGCACACCTGTGCAATAATCATGCTGTCTAATCAGCATCTTGATATGCCACACCTGTGAGGTGGGATGGATTATCTCGGCAAAGGAGAAGTGCTCACTATCACAGATTTTTTCAGATTTGTGAACGATATTTGAGAGAAATGGTTATTTTGTGTATATAGAAAATGTTTTAGATCTTTGAGTTCATCTCATGAAAAATGGGAGCAAAAACAAAAGTGTTGCATTTATATTTTTGTTCAGTGTAGCTACAGTGTAGTTATGTCAACTTAAAGCTTAGGTCACAGGCTCCTCCAACAGTGCAACACAATAAAACAGATACAATAGTGCAAGTAAATACAAATAAAATAGAATAGAAATAGTGCAAGAATAGTCTATATACAAGTATATAGTATCAGCTGCTTTATAGAGAAATAGTGAAAGAAGGATGTCAATGTGGTAACAATAACAGGGATTTACCTCCTATGTTGGATATCCTCACCTGTAATAGAGATTAGAACTGTGTTGCTGACAGTAGAATTAACCAATCCCCTTCTTGAATTGACCTGGTAAAGGCAGGTGTACTCCCCCTCCTCTCCACCCGTCACCGGCCCCACAGTGAAGACTCCTGGCTGGGGGTCATGGTTTGATACTAGACTGGCTTGAGGCTGGAGGATTACAGACGTGGCCCCCGGTTGCTTAGCGGCCCTCAGCAGAAGGAAGGTCATGGGTCGGTTGCCAAGATTAGACCGGGACTGAGACTGAGGCGGGACAGGGACAGAGCAGCTGAAGGACAGAGTGTCCCCACGCTTCACCTGACCAGTGGAGGGGTTCACAGACAACACTGGAGAGAGCATGGACCGAGGGGAGGCTGTATCTGGAAAAGTACAGAAAGAGAATAAATAAGTCCGATGTGTTTGTTGCCTCATTACTTTTAAATATGTTGCACAAAATTAATTTAAACATATGGCAACGCTAACATCCTTGGTTTGCCGCAGTTGCTAGCCAAACTTCCCTTTGTCACCATCAACTGTTGAAGCCACACATTGTGTTTGATGTCCGTGTGTGGGTGGGTGTGTGGTTTCTATATGAAGTGCAGGATGTAACTACCACTACACACACCCACAGAGCTGAGGACAATAAGAGACCACAGAGAGCACCTGCATGCAGCACTCTGTTCTCGAGGTTGTAGAGCAGCGGATGGGAGTGTTTATTATTTTATACCACATGTACAATCACTACTGGGTGCAAACTGTGAAAGATTGACTCAACAAACGCTGTTGCTCCACATCACACCACATCCACTTCCTACCTTGTCCTTTATAGTAAGATAAGATAAGATAAGTGTATTGTAACTGAAACTGTAAAGTGCAATCAAATGTAATTTAGAGCAAGCCTGTTGATGATGAGGCACGAACATATCTAGTGTTATAAATGTATAAACACAGAATACAATAATAAAGTGTCCAGTGCTGCAAGCAGACTGTCAGCAGTACTACCAGTGTATATGAATATACAGTGTGAGTTTCCATATCAGCTAAAAAGCTAAAAAGCCTTTAATCAGATGTCTTTTTTAAAAGCACTGCCCATATCAGAATTACCTGATAACATAGCCATCTGATAAATGGCTCTTTAACTTTTTATCAATCAATGTTTCCTTTAAGATAGTGCCTTCATTACATTTGTTTGAACTTTTCAAGCTCAAGATCTCTTGACCTTTTTCTATTTTAAAAGAGAACATTCTTAATTGATCAAAGGCAAGACTATTAAGATATGCATTAAAAAACAAACATAAACACACCTCTTGTCTTCTCCAGATGTAAATAGGGGCTGAAGGCACTGAAACGACCCTGTTCTATGTAGATACAGCAGAAGAGTTGCACTGTATTATTTTCCTTCACAGTGAAATGAACCTCCTCAGCACCAGGCTCCAGCACCTGAGAGTCCACCTTAATATAAGAAGAGACACACAGAACAATTAAACCAAAGGAGCCAATTGGTAGCATAAGACACACCAGAAAACATCTGTAAAAGAAATTACCTCTTTTTTGTTTCGGTACAACATAAACTTAACCCCTCTCTGACCATCTGGGGCCCGGCAGACCAGAACCACCGAGCCCTTTGACCTTGAATAGATGTCCAGAGTAGGTGACGTAAGAGTAGGAGAGGAAGTGGAAGCTGAAAGTCTTCCTAGGTGTAAAATAAAGCAATAATCAGTTGGATTTCACAAATTCCTTTTGAGGTGGAACAACAGTGAAGCAGGCATGACAAACAGTGCTTCTATGATTGCTACATGTGGTCAAGCTCAATCTGTACCGGTTATTGCAATTGATGAAAAATAGAACATAAAACATAGACATAAAAGGAGACAGCTGTAATTTCCATATGTGGTACATTTACAACAGACCGAATTGTTTGTGTGAATCATTACATATTGAACGGCAGGTTACAATAGTTTACTTCTTCTTGCACCATTAAAACAGTTAATAGATATTTCTAGTGTAAATCAACTTTTTTAGTTGTTAGAAAAAAACAAATAAATAACTTTGAGAAACACCTTTAGCATGATCCTTACCCCAAAGTTGTAGAAAAGTGAAAAGCAGAGTGTATATCCAAAATGATTGTCCAACACTAACAGCCTGCATCTTTGACACACAATGAAGACTGAACAGAATAAGAAAGCACATAGAAGTATGGGCTGCTCCCTCTCTCCTCTCTGTTTTCTAAATACGTATCACATCCTCTTGAAGACAGAATGATTGGGGGAAGTTGAAACAGTAAACACACTTCCTTTTTCTGAGTCAACTGGTGGTGTGCATGATGAGAATAAATAGCAGGCCTGTGTCTCAGTACCACACATGTGCAAATATTTCTGTGTCAGCACCAGGTCAGCACACTTGTGAGGAGGAAGTAAATACAAAATGTCCCAAGATGCCATCAGGATGTGAAAAGTGTGCTTGATTATCAGTGGTTTCAAGGTGTCAAGGCTTTTATTGTCATGTGTGCATAGCTACAGTGTAGTTATGACAATTACAATCTTAGGTCTCCTCCAACAGCGCAACACAATAAAACATTTAAAATAGTACAAGTATAACACAAAATAGAATATAATAGAAACAGAATATAATAGAAACAGTGCAGAATAGTCTATTGTATGTAACTAAGTACCTTTCCCCTAGCACTGAACTTAAGTACAATTTTAAGTACCATACTTAAGTTTTTTTTGTTATACTTCTACTCCTACGTTTAAGTAAATATTGTACTTTTAACAACACTAAATTTGTTTGACAAAATTAGTAGTTAGTTAACAAATTCTCATTATTAATACAACGTATAACTCAACTAATCCACATCCCTTAATGAAGGCCTTTATAGACTGGCCTTCTGTTTTCAGGCCTTGTTAAGTGACCTGAAAACAAGTTTATTAGAGTCAACACAAAAGCCTGTTTTCTGTTGTGCAAAAAGGAACACACTTAAAAGTGTGGGAAACATTTGAAGCAGCCACATCTCTAGATGATAGAAGAAAAGGGAAACTGGATAATAGGGAACAAGAATTAGGTCACTGATAGATGGAACATGTTGTTTATAAACTGTATCAACAACTGCAAACTGGAATCTGTGAGAAAGCAGAAGTAGATTTGATTTTACCATTATAAATCTAATTCATCTAAAGATGATAGGGTACAAACATTAGGGTCAAGATTTAAATCACATTAGATAGGATCCATGTGAATTACTGAACATTTGTTTTGGCTACAAGTGTTCTTTTTTTGAGGAAGTAGATGAGTAAGGTTTTCATTACTGAATTGTTGAGAATTGTCTTTAAACAAAATTCCCCATTTTAACTGGAATTCTTTTTTTTTACTCATGAAAGCTAATACGAAGTAGACAGGACAGTATTCAGCTTCAACACTGAAAATACCACCCTCCTTTTTGGGTGTGTTATATTTCAGCATCAATATTCCTACTATACAGGACAATGTTTTTTTCTCCCCAGACAGTAGCACAGCATCTCCTCATGAATCAGTGATTTTACATCTGCTCCTTGAATGTGATTCAGAAGCTGTTTCTTCCCACTAACTTATTCGTGCACTTTCCATCAGGGATGTGGATGTTGTCTCTGATAACATGTTAAAATTGTAATATATTGAGACTGGCTTTTTCAATGGTGCCATTTTGAGGTTGAAACTTGTGGTTTTACAATACATGGATTTACAACTATTGGCTGCATCCCACTAAATGTGATACATGCATTGATAGGGACTTCTGTACTTGTATTGTTATGTGAAACACTATTGTGTACATCAGCATCACTCCTCCTCCCGCGCGCAGCAGCAGCATCCAATAACTTTGTGTCACGCGCACAGAAGACCTGCTAGTTTCCTAACAACATGGTGTTTTTGTGTTGGGGTAAAACACCCGAAAAGAAGATTAAAAAAGCACCAAAGAAATGGGAGAAGACATAATTCCTCAGTCGGAGCGTTTGCTGACATTTGTGAGGAAACTCAAAGAAGTGTTCGACGTTTGTGACGAGGACTCAGACGGGTTTATCCTCCCTGAACACTTTGTGCAGCTTGGTTCCCAGTTTGGACAAGCAGAACAGGTGAGCACGTGGACCCTCAGTCATTGTTATTTTTGCTTCGTCTTTTTTTCCTATAGGCTACACTTTGCCATTAGAAGCATACAGTGCTTTAGGCAACCGAGTAATGCTAGCATTTTCCACACGTCCTCATTATTTTCTGGAACGTGTTATGCTGTATCTTTCCTCCTAAAAATACATCGCTATGTGATGAAGAAGCTAACATGGAGTTTTTGACACATGAGAAGCTAATTGGGAAGAGTCTAGCTTCACCTGCAGGGTACACACTAATGCAGAGAAGTTTCCTCATTACAGATTTCCAGGCTGGAAACATGTTTTTGTTACTTGCAATGCGGTAGAAACAGTGGGGGAAAGTATGATAGTCCAGTAAAACAGTATGACGCATTTAAATCTCCTTTAACTGAGAGTTGTGTGTGGAATAATAAGATCGTTGTGAAGTTTTACTGAAGCAGGAAAGTTAGAATGTTTACTGGGCCTACTGCCAGACCGAAAAATGCTATTCACTTTTAGTATTTGTTTAACTCATTTAAATGGCAAGTGCAGAACATTAGAGACATTATATCTGAAGTGATGTAAATAATCTAGATTCAACTAGTTTACTTTAACTGTGTAATATCCTTCTTGGTTAAATAATGATTTAAAACTGGCATTTAGGGGATCCATATTGATACTAGTGGTTTGTATGTTGTGTAAAATAAAACCAAAAAGCTATTTGCTGATATCACAATCAAATGTTTTATACAACATACCAACTCCAGTACCAGTCAAGCTATTAGGAATATATCCCCAACAATGTGCTTAAACCTAGACTGTTCATGGCTAATGTACCATGACTCTCACACAATATGTGCTGAGACAGCGGAACAAAATCTATGGTTTTGAACAAATATATATTTATTTGCCACCTCAATATCCTTCAAGTCTTTTATAGAGAATGACCAGGACAACAGTTCCTGAAAAAGAGAAGAGCTCTTTCTCAGTAACCACTGAGCAAGTTGTTGTATCATATTCCCGCTAAATGACCTCAGCAATGTGTTCCTGATAATACTTGTAACTGAGTCATTGTAAAGATTAGAAAACAAAAACAACAGTGTGTATCTGTCACCATTGAGTCATCTATGTTTGTTGAATGCACAGCACTGTCATCTGGTTGAATGTTCTTTGTGAGGGTTAGTTCATTATGAGAGACGTGCCTATAACAAATAGGAGAACAGTGTAATCTTCTTTCCCTTAGCTTGTGATGCAGAATGGTTATTATTGGTCATATTTGAGATGTTATTCCTCAGTGCGTGTCAGTGGACATCCCCTTGTGTCTCAGTGCATGGCAGGCTAATAGAACAGTGTTTGATTGGCTCCCCAGTGGTGTGTTGCTCATCAGCAGGAACACTGTGGAGCCACTGATTGGCTCCCTGGGGACGCTTTCATCTAGGAAATGAGTTTGCAACATGAAGTCAACGCAATTTATAAACTCAAGGACCTACAAGTCAGTAGAGTACAGAATAGACTACATACATCAACAAACTATATGTTCTACAATTATGTTAGGATTGTATAGGACTGCAGCTATTGATTACTTACATTTTTCATTAATAATCTACTAATTTTCTAGATTAATTGATTCATCTTTGGGTCTTCAAAATGTCTCGTTCTATCATTCCTAAAGATATCCAGTTTAATATGATACTAAGCAGAGAAAAGAAGGAAATATTCTGATTTGAGACGCTGAAAAACCTTTTTCATTTATGCACGAGACATTTATTTAATTTCCTTTCTCTTGCTCGGTTGGGTTTGTAATTCTTCATCGGAGGCATACAGTAAAGCAGCCTCCTGCATGTGTTGCCCTCTCATGTCATTGTCCTACTGTACAGTATATCAGCAAATCCCACAGTAGGTGGCTCTCCCAGTCGTGCAGTCACATGCAAATGTGCACGGCGACAGTTTCCTCCTCTGCCCTCTTTTCTCTCACCTTCACTTTGTCCTTAACAACTGAAGACAAGTAAGACACCATTATGGGTACACACATCCAACATTAAGATTGACAAACATCCTCCTGTGACCTCTAGTTTAAAAAGCTATACTTTTTTTTACAATCTAGAGATATTAATTGAATGCAAGTTAGAGTTTTGAACACCACAAATAGCTTGTCAGCTGCACTGTTACCCAGTTGCCAGGCAATGGTTTTGAGGGTGTGCGATGAGCTGAATAAATGTAAATCTTTTAATAAATACAAAATGTGGATTTATGAGACACATTTTTCGATGTGTAGTTTCACACAATTCTCTTATGACGACTGTTGTCTCTACCTCTCAAAGTTTAGGCATGACCTAATCCAACCTTAGTTTGTGTTTTGAACCCTGAGAAACGTAGCAGTTTCCGTCTCAGTGACCACCCTTTGCTAAAATGAGTGCTGTTAAATGTAAAGTGTCTGTGGGCAGCTTGCAAAGAGAATAATGCATTATTGAGCCGTGGTGCAGAGCGCTGAGGGGAAGCAGCGCTCTGCAGTGAAGGAGGTGTGGGGGGATCATGTATTTGGCCGTGCTTTAGCCAATGTTTCTAATATAAATGTGTGATATTGCACATGAGGGGGTCAAAGGCATCCCAATGCCTTTGACCCGGTTCAGATGAACATTTATTTACATATTATGGATTTTGTTTTGTCCATCTGTTGCTTTTTCAGCAAGTCTTTTTTTTCTATTGGTCTATATAAAGTATACAGCTACTGGCCAAATGATAATGTAAAGGATTGTATATTTGCGTTGTTCCCAGACAAATATTTTCAATGACCTTCGGTTAATCTTGCAATTTCATGTAGTGTCATTATTTGTGTGACCAAACTGACTTGCATGAGGAGTAACAGGTTGGTTTAAAACAAATCAACAATGCCCCCCATGATGTCACCGACACTTGGTACATTCCACTTTGCCACTTCCTGTAGTTAAGCTTTCTGCTTTCGGTGCAGCATCTTTTGTTACAGCCCCCAAGAGGTCCCTCCAGCAGCAGCAACAAGTAACAGCACTAAAGGAAACAATGTTAGAATGACTTGAGCTAACTAATCTAAAGACATACATCTCTGTAGAAAAGTCAGCTAAATGTGTGCTCTTGAAATGAAAACTAAAATGAACTGCCAATCCTACATCAATTATGAGCAGGATGTGCATGTGCACGAGGGTTAGTGACACACAAGTTAACCGTGTAGCAGAGGTGCAGTCATCACATTCGGACAAAGCTCCACTTTAACTTTGAACATATTAAAGTGTATGGATAAGGGTTGACCCATGAGGCCCAACATGTCACCTCTGCTGTTAACTTAACTAATCTAATCGAAGTGTCAAGATCATCAATAAAAGTGATGACTACTTTTAAAACATTTAGTTTGGCAAAACAAACGCACATATTGTGTTGTGAAATAAACAATGCACATTGCTGTGACTATGGCTGTTACATTTAGTTGTGGTTTGTTTTGAAATGACAAGGCAGTAAACTCTTATTTATTCATTTATTGTTGATTCTACAAAGATGATTTAGAGAGGATTGGTACAGGCAGCATGAGATCATTTGATGGCTTCAAAGGATAGACTTAATATGATAATAAGGCAGCGCTGTTCATCTTTGTTGAGAGCCTTAGTGCAATGCTGGGAGGAAGGATGATTCATGTACTAATAAGTGGTGTGTACTTATCAGCCCCCTGTCTATCTCACAAATCAGGAAGTGGGCTGCACAGACTCACACAGACACACTCACACAGACGGTTGATGAGTGTAGTATTGAGTATGGAAGTCGCTTTGGATAAAAGCGTCTAACAAGTGACATGTAATGTAATATTAGTAGGAGTTGAGATCATACTTTTTAATAACCTTCTGATACAATACAATTAGTTTCAGTACCGTTTTTTTTTTCCACAGCCCACATATTGAGTTGACGTAGCACAAAAGCAAATGTGTACCTTTTTTTAATATGTTTACTGTGTGTGAACAGAAATGTGTCTCCTGTGCTCTGATAGCTCTAATGTTGTCTCTGTCTCTCCAAAGGTGAAAAACTTGGCCAAATGTCTGGACCCCGACTCCCATGGGAAGATCAACTTCAAGGGCTTCTGCCGTGGTGTCCTTTCCATGAAAGGTTAGAAAAAGCTCCCGAGGGAATACACTTTGTTTGAGGGAGAACTGATAGGTTGCACTTGTGTTGCTTTACAGAACACCCTGACACTCTGTAACTCAGTGTTCTGCTCCCTTCTACACTAGCTTTGAAAATCATTTAGCATCGGCTACATATCTATTTCTATGACGCAAAGTCCTACAATAATTAATCAAACTGTGCTTTTGGTATTCAAAATAGTCATGAGATTTCTACGAGGATCTAAATTCTGTACCTAAAGATTTTCGTTTTAAATCTGTAAAATGACGATTTAAAGCTCAGGGACTTTTGTGCGTCACTGTGACGGGGTTTAAGTTTCGATTAAGTTTCGATTTTTCGATTAAGTGTCTATAAATGGCACAGCCCTATCAGAAAGTATTGTTACTTTTCTTTTGTAAATGTGATAAACCGTTAGCATAACATGGCGTAACTGCCCTGGAGCATACTGACTGATGAAATCAATATTTCACCGTTTTTTAATATATTTTATAACAACTGTCAAAAAACTCTAGGTTACTTTCTTCAGCAATAAATCAAGCTGGTAGCTTAGAGTCCAATGAGTGCTGCATACTAGGGCTGTGCAATTCTTCCTATTTGAATCGCAATTACGATTTTGGCCTGCCACAATTACGAAAACAACATAATCGGAAAAAACGATTATTTAGCTTTGCTAGGTTGTGACAGTGCACTGCAACATATTTGATCTCATTTATTTTTATTTATCATATTTATATATGTTTAGTAGCTTGTGGAAGTGCGCTCCAAAATATTTGTTGATATTGTTTATTTGTTACGGAGCCCTGGAGGGTTCATAGAGAGAAAAATAAATAAAACGTGGCCACGTTTTACTTTCTCGTGCGCACGCTTTAGTAACTCGTGCGCACGAGTTACTAAAGCGTGCGCACGAGTTACTAAAGCGTGCGCACGAGTTAATAAAGCGTGGCCTCGTTTTATTTAAATTGAGGGATTCCTGTCCGTGACTCACAGTATCTGCTGCCCACAGCTGTTTTATCGAAGGAAAACCTCCTTCACTTCATGAAATCTCTGCGGCACCAGTGGCCTGTACTACGAAGCAGGATTTGCTATTTACACTATTCATTCATGAAGTATGACGCTGCGCTGTCAGCACGCGTCTCCATGTTTGTGATTGGTCAAATGTTGCTAACCCCGTCCCTTTCACATGAACGCGCTCTCAGCCGGACAGAGAAACCCTGGTTGATTTACTGAGTTGATAACCAGCTTCGTAGGACCGCTTATCGACATCGCGTTTGTTAGGGTCAGTTAAGCCCCTGTCACACTGTCCCGAAATTGACACCCGATGGACACACGATAAAGGAAATGTTCAAATTCGGCTGTGATCGTAGCAACATCGGGCCATTCGTGAGGGCATCTAAGCCATCGTATGACCGCCGGTGGAGTTTCTCAGGCTCCGGCAGCAACTTTGTGAGCGGCAACTTCGTAAGGCACTCGTGAGGGCATCTTGTCAAATCGTGTCATCTTCGTGTTATCATCGGTGCATCGGCATCGCCTCACTCTGATCGGGGCGAATGCCCGATGGCACCGATGATAACAAGATGCCCTCACGATGGCCTTACGAAGGGCACAGTTGACACACGAATTCAACACGAAAATGAACCTTCGCAAGGTCCTTCGGCAATTTTTTGGCATGCCAAAGATTTTGCCACCGCTCACGAAGTTGCTGCCGGAGCCTGAGAAACTCCACCGGCGGTCATACGATGGCTTAAGATGCCCTCACGAATGGCCCGATGTTCCTACGATCACAGCCGAATTTGAACATTTCCTTTATCGTGTGTCCATCGGGTTGTTTTATTGCACAACAAAATCATGTAAATATATTATGTAAATAACCCAATTTGTGTTCTGTGAAACTAAAAAGGATATAATATATTATTTTGAAGGACAGTTGACAGGAAGTTGTTGTTGTTATGGAAACAACATTACGGAGAAAACGTAATATTTTCTACATATAAAGACGGATAAAGTAAAGAACAAAGTCTGAAGATATCAGTACAGTATCATAGTACTGTAACATAATTGTTTTTGGTACTTTCATTGCAGTTGTATGTCTTAAATGTAATGTAAATGTTGCCTTCGTGTGTGGTTCGGGGCCATCATCGTGCGAAATTCACAATTCCATATTCGTGTGTCCATCGGGTGTCAATTTCGGGACAGTGTGACAGGGCCTTTAAGCCGGGTAAATCGAACATATCCAGGTCCAGGGTCTGTTGAACTGGCTTCGTCGTACAGGGCACTGGAGGCAGTAACGTGTAACTCAGCAGAATCTGAGAAGAGCAGCACCAGCTGCAAAGAGCTGTGCCTTTTACTGTTTACTTCACTAGAACCGCTGAATAGAGATCGAGGCTGCTACGTTTAACCACACACACCTATACACACATCGAACTGAGTATTCCCCCTCGCTTTATGAAGGAGATGTCCTGTCACCGGGGCGCATGATGTGTGTGTGTGTGTGTATGTGTGTGTGTGTGTGTATCCGACACCACCGGCATTTGTTTTCAAATTACCACGAACAGCACACGCACACACACACACACACAAAACGAGGCCACGCTTTATTAACTCGTGCGCACGCTTTATTAACTCGTGCGCACGCTTTAGTAACTCGTGCGCACGCTTTAGTAACTCGTGCGCACGCTTTAGTAACTCGTGCGCACGAGTTACTAAAGCGTGCGCACGAGAAAGTAAAACGTGGCCACGTTTTATTTATTTTTCTCTCTATGAACCCTCGAGGGCTCCGTAATTTGTATTTCTTATTTTGATATTATTTATTTAAATGTAAATATAAATGTATCATTTATTTTTGTATTGGTTTTTCAGTTGAATTATACGTTTGTAAATATCTCCAGTAACGGCCTTTTATTGGATAAAGAAGCAAGTTTGCCAACTCATCCTATTTCCTCTAACCGTCATTAGTTCTTTGTATTCGGACTGAGAGTCTGTGAAACCAGGTCAGCTGACCGTGGACCCGGGCCAACCCGGCACAGGAAGGGGCCGAGACGCGTTACTGCCACTGAGCTAGAGAGGAACAAATGCTCTCCAGTTGTGCATTGTTGAGCTGTGTTGTTTTGACCTGGAATATTATACTCATTTAAAGGTGTAGTCAACGATTCTGGAGAAGACTGTTGATATGTGAACCCAACAAAACACTCATAATGTAGCTCATTAACTGCTGGGTGTGTAAATAAACAACTTTTCCAAACAGTGATGGAAAGGCCAATGTTGTGTTCTCCTGTTCCCTCTGCAAAATCACACGGCAAATGTTAGTTTTTGCCAATTTCAATCGGTTTATTGTGCCTTTTGCTGGATAAAGTATTGCATTTTCTGCCTCATACCAACTCTGTTAACCCTCCCCTTGGTGTCACTTCACCTGTTTTCATGTTTCTCTCACTGGATAAGTGTTCATAAATAATAGATCTGGTTTCTAAATTAAACCACCACTCTCTCGTACAAGAGAGTTTAACACGTGTTGTAACACGGGAACACGTGTTTTAACACGGGAAGTGTGAGTGTTTCTGTCCTGATGGCATCTGACCTTTGGCATCAGAGAAGCTATTTCTCTATTTCTCTAAAGCACACAGGAGTCTGTTTGCAGAAGAATTGTATGTTGAAAATCAAACCAATGTGACAGTTTCCACTAAAGTGATGGATTTCAAGGTGAATAACACGGAAACATAGAATATTAAGTCACGTAACGCTACAAAGACCTGCCAGTGCATTGGGGCCAACTCAAACACAACACATGCAGGTGTTTGTCTGAACAATATGTGAATAATGTATATGAATACATTGTGTATTTAGAAGCATGCTCCGAGCAGCTTGGACAGGAAATGATTTCAGTGCAGAATCTCAAACCGACTGAGATGATTCATGCATGCTTTATTTTCTTTGCAGGCTATGTTGGGCTCCTTAAAAAGAAAAGTAGAGCACGGTTCATCACAGGGCCGTATGAGACAGCTAAGAGTTGCTATTGGGTAAGTTTGAAAGTGCTTCTGTGTGGGTGTGTTTGCATGTATCCTCTGAAGTGTGAAATGAAGCTGAAACGTATCACCTCAAAGACTGTCTGTCTTTTTACCTAACATGACATGTAACTGACGCTTTCATCCAAAGCAACTTACATACACTTCAATACGGTAGACATCCCCTACAGGAGCAATGGACACATTGACATGTTGGCTGCAGGAAATGGGGGTCAAACCACCTACCCTCCAATTGATAGATGCACATTTACCCCCCTGGGCCACACCTGCCAATCTTTGACACAAATGTTCTCCCACAATCCTTTAATAAGACAATAATCTTGATTTGATATGGCAATTGATATTTTACAGTCCCAGAATACTGTGTGTGTTGGTTATTAATTTTACAAGATGTGTGTATAAGAAATGTTCTTCCTTCAAATCCCTTCAAAACAAGACCAGTTCGCTTTGTCTTCTGTGCCGTTTGATCCACTTTACAAAAATGTAAGGGGTCAGAAGGACAACAGCCACAATGCTGCACTGAATTCTGAATGAGTGCAGCTTGTACTTCACTATTCTGTCCACTGGGTGGCAGTGTTCGACTGGGTAACTTGCACACTGGCGTTCTTGTATGTTAACGGTACACACATGATTATAAGCTTGGTACATTACTACACACTTTTGGATTTGTTCTCCAATTTGTACTATTCCGGCTTTAAGGACATCTTGTTAAATTATTAAATAGTTCAACTCCAACTGATGTCCTTGTATGCTGAGATAATTAGTGTAATACAACAGAGTCTAACTAGATCCCTAGGTGTAACACGTGACACATATTTCATACATTCCTCGAGTTATATCTTGGGAAATGTGATACTGTACAATTCAACTCCCTCAAGCAATGAGAACATGGTACTTCGCAAGTCACAAAGGCAAATAAACGTCTGCTCTACTTCTTAGTTGAGAAATAACTGTTTCAGTATTCTTTGCAACAATTAGCCTTTATATTCTAGCATTAGATTGTTTATCTTTTAACTTGACATCACTGGTTTAAAGAAGAGTCTTTACCCTGCCAATGGTACAGTGTAACATTTCATTATACCATGGAGAAGTACTCTTCAAATATTCACAGAGGGTGAAATGCAATACGGCTGCTACCTACTCTTTGACGGGCAATACAAAGCACTTCTCTTTTCTGAAAATGCTGTCTCATTTGCACACTTCCCTTTGAAACCCTATAAAAGATTATCTGGAAGCAGTGGAATCATTTTATTCCAGGAAGAGGTCCCACGCTTTTGATCAAGATTACTTTTCTGCACACAGTGAAAGGTACGTGTTGCACCTTAGGGTTAAGATCAGTGACGTGCGGTGAGGTTCATGGCTGGTGAGGCACTGACTCTTTCAGAGTCAGATTTACAAATATTATATTCTGACCTTAATCGAAATATTCTGTTATTTTCAAAAGCTTTTTTAGTCTGATGCTTCGATTCATTTTAAACAGACCGTTCAACAAAAGGATACCCAACATCTAAATATTGGATTGTTCTTTCTTAGTAAGATCCAATTTTCATTACCAATTGTGGTCTTACCTTGACTGGAAGATGAAGTCCATGCTATCCTTCTGGACAACAATCTCCATTACATTTTTGTAAAAGTCCTCCTTATCTTCCTCTAGTTTCAAAAGTCTAGCTTGTTGTTTGCGTCTGCGTAGAATAACAGTAGCAACAAGAACCTGTGGGCTCACGTGCGCCCCCTTCAGTGCGGCAGAGGTTATGGCTGCCTCTCCAGGTGCTTTTTTCATTGCCGTTGTATGATGAGACCAGCGAGCCTAAATATCATATATACGTGAAATAAGTTATTTAGAGACTATGGATGGCGAGGATAAATGTAATAAAGGGATCTACAAACATTACATTGGTGACATACAGTGAGATGGTGCAGGCATGCGCTTAGGGCCCGCTTTCCAGCCAGTTTCTGTGGGGTGACGCATTCTGAGGTGAGGCAGAGCTCATCTGTGCCTCACCTGACCCCACAGTAACTGGCTTGAGCGCGCTCACAAAATAAGTCCCCGCGCTCCAGCCAGTTACTGTGGGCTTACGAGAGGCAGAGCTCGTCCCTGCCTCACTTCTCATCGCTACCCGTATGTAGGAGCCATATGTTAAAATGTATAGTCTGATATTTTTGAATATTATTATCCTTTGTTGTTAGTGCTATTATATCATTTATTGGAACCAGCCGTGTGAAATTAAGGGCATAGACGACCGCAGCTGTTCGTGATTACGAGACGTTATAGCCGACGGCAGCTGCTGGTGATTGGTGTGTGTGAGAAGGAGAAAGAAGCACCGAGCAACATAGTGTTTTGAACTGAGAGAATATGTGTTTGTATTTGATACCTTTTTGTGTAAGTAAAAAACAAACTATCCTGAGACGTATTTTGTCCGAGTCAAGCTTATTTGCTATCTGTGAGCCGGATTTTGGATTACTGGAACTACACCGTAGTTGTAGCGGAGCTCGGCAAATTTGCTGATTTTGACTATAAAAAGCGATTGGAATCAAACATAAATCACACTTACAACACAGATCAGTGGAGACATTTTATTATTATTACTATTAAGTTTTTCTTTAGTTGTTTTTCCGTTACATTGTAGTATGACCAGTCTATGAGTATGACAGGGGGAGCCTCCCCTGACTGCACGTCGCTGGTTAAGATGTCTATTGGAAATGTCTTAGCAGTGACTGGCAAGCAATACTAGTTTGCACTGAAGGAATACACTGTAGATAAGTGATGGTATTTTATAACGTCTAACTTGGAGAGAAGGATGGTAAATACAGATTAGCATTAAGATGGAGATGATGCTGTTGCTTGTGATTACAATGAAGCAAATGAACATATTGTTTATCAGATCTTATCAAAAGGCTAGCAATAGATAATTCGTTTTTTTTTGTACATGAAGCACATAGACGCTTCAGCTAGACCAGACCTTGTTTTAGTGGTGTTAGAATCTGCTTACAGATATTGATTTGAGAGCAACTAGATCATCTGTAATTTTGTAACATGGCGTCTATTGCGTTGAGCAGTATATGTGGTCGTTTACAGGGAGTACATAACGTTTTCTGTTGTTGAAATATCGTCTTTTACATAAACAACCTACTCTTCATACCTTGTTTCTTATTGAATATTGAATTCAGTAAGCTCTGCACTGCTGAGAGAACCGCCTCTGCATTTAAACCCTGGAGCCAGTCGAAGTGTTGGTTCCCACTGAGTGTGATCTGCAGGTACTTCCTCTTTTCCTCTTGGTCTGCAGAGTTGATCTCATTGTCCTCTAGAAAGGAACTTCTTCTGAGGGATAGAGATAAGGTGAAAGTAATAACTGCTGTTTAACCTCCTCACTGATAGCAACCACTATATGAACATCTCTTCAGACTACTGCAACTCTTTTCCTCTGTAGAGAAGACGTCTCTCTCTTTCTCTGCTGGATGAAGATATATTGCTTATGTTGTATAATTAGATTTATGATCCATAGAGGCCCAGATATCTGAGTGGCCCGCCGCGGCGTCCAGTTGTGGGAAAAGATGTTCAGGAGTAACGCTGTGTTGCCATAGCAAGCAGAAGTGGGAATCCCAGTGCTCCCCAGGGTTGTGTGTGTGTGTGTGTGTGTGTGTGTGTGTGTGTGTGTGTGTGTGTGTGTGTGTGTGTGTGTGTGTGTGTGTGTGTGTGTGTGTGTGTGTGTGTGTGTGGTGTGTGTGTGTGTGTGTGTGTGTGGTGTGTGTGTGTGTGTGTGTGTGTGTGTGTGTGTGTGTGTGTGTGCGCGCTTGTGCGCTTGTGCGTGTGTTCATGCATGTGTGGTGTATGTGTGCCTGTGCTTGCTTTTGTGTGTGCATGTGAGCATGCGTGTGTGGAGAGACCAAGTGAAAGAAGAGAGGGAGGAAAGGTGAGAAGTGTCTCATTATTGCAAGAGCCGTTGTTGGAGAGGATTTATTAGCTTGCTTGGGTTCACACACACACATGCAAACACACACACACACATGCACACATACCACAGGGGAAAGACTACATGGCCAATGCAGCTGCTGACATATATTCTGGCAAAGACAAATTGTGTGTGTGTGTGTGTGTCCAGCCCAACAAAGACAAATTGTGTGTGTGTGTGTGTGTCCAGCCCAACAAAGACAAATTGTGTGTGTGTGTGTGTGTCCAGCCCAACAAAGACAAGCATAGCAGAAGAAAGAGTGTTATTTTAATCAATGCACAACAAAGTACATTAGTTAGTCCAACATCCAGCTAAAGGCAATGAGTAGTCATTAGAACGGAGGGAACCTCATAGAACTGATCCTGGAAATATGTTAAAACTGTATAATGGCCCAGATCTGCCGAGCTGCTGCAGAAAATGAATCATTAATTGACACTATTTGTCGTCACGTGGAGAGATGTTAATAACCTGCTAATGGCTTCTATCTGGTCAGAGGAGATCTGCCTCTAATCTTCATGTCTGCTCTGTCTCTGTGTGTTTTCGTCTTCTCCTGCTAGTGTCCTTTCATCTCTTGGTGACCTCACATCCTCCTCATGTTATCGTCGAAACCATTTTTGTGTGCAAAATAGTGGAATTTGAAAGTCAGACAAAAGCATAAAAATGATTTGTCATCTTTTTGTTTTATACTCTGTTATAGTTTGCCCTCCCGTCCTCTGCTTCAATATGCTCTTGTTTGGCGCATTTCTCTTTATTTATTATCCATCACTTCCCAGGACTTTGCTGCACCAATTTACGTCTCTAATTTCCTCTTTTTCCCCATGTCTACATCTTGCTTTCCCTTCGTACATCTCTTCCTACTTGCTTCTTTCACTTTAGCACTTCAGATAATCAGTGGAGAGGAGATGCCTCTGCAGTCATTTCATGGTCTGATTAAAGAACTGTGATGGGAGGAAAGTGAGGCGGGTGGGGGAGGAGAGTTGAGACAGGAGAGAGGGCATTCACAGCCAAAGTTGAAACAGAACAAACAAAAACAAAGCCATGAAAAGGGGAAGCAGAAAAAAAGACAATTGAAAGTCTGTTTGCTGTTTACCATTGTTGTGCAAGAGCATGATGGGAAAATCAGCCGAGCCGCAGTGCAGACTGAAGCAGAGGCAGCCTCCCTGAGTGACTGAGCAACACGAACACTTCCTCATGATGGCTATCAGCTATCCTTCCTCAAAGCGGTGTGATGGCCGTCTGTGGCTCTTTTACACTGTGACTCTGAGTTAGCGGAAGTTTGTCAACGCGGTGTATTGGTGTTATTCTTAACGCATAGTATAATAGTTCTTCGCAGTAAGCAATGAAATGACGCAAATTACTCATGGTTCATATCACAATGTGGGTTCATGCTGATTAATCTTCAGCATGATGAGAACCACACTGAACAGCTGTATCAGTACTTACATGTTAATACACTGTCAGTAAGGATTTCCTAATTTGGGATTAATAAAGTATACATCTATCTATCATTTGATGCCGTATCAGAACCTTTCTTTCAGTTTTTTCTTTTGTTTCATTTGCTCAATCTCAATCTCAATCTTTATTTATTTATTTATATAGCACATTCGAAACAACCTCGGTTGACCAAAGTGCTGTACAGGCAATACATATAAAATAACACAATGCGAGTAAAATAATAAAACAATCATTAAAAGCATGATAAAAAGCACAATAACTAGAAACATATAAAAACACATGCAACTGTAAAAATGTTCAACTCGTATTAAAAGCCCGTGCAAAGAGGTGAGTTTTTAGCTGACATTGAAAAAGGTTTGCTTTGCATTGTGAGGACTAAAGAGGGCATTAACAATGTGATGTTACATTTAGAAACTTCTCCTCCCTCATTTTCTTATAAATCAGCCTCTCCATATAGAAAGAGAACAATCACAGGACACTAAAGAACTGGTAAATGATTCACATTCTCTGCTGCTCTTGAGGCCTTTTGTGGTTAAGACCTCACAGTTTCCCCTGTCTTCACATCAAATCGACGAGGTTTGAGGAGCGGGAAAAGGGTTGAATTTAACGATGTTTAACCGCCAAGCCACTCCAATTTATTAGGATCGCTGTAGATGTTTTATCTTGTTCTGTATTTATTTGAATATTTGAATATTGTTATGTTTTCTGTAAAGCACTTTGTGCATGAAAGGTGCTATACAAATAAAGTGTATTATTTATTATTATCATTAGTATACAGCAGGCAGGGGTCGGCAACCCCTGGCACGCGGGGCCGTAACCAGTGGCACACTAGGAAGAAGTGTGTATTTTCGGATCCTGAACTAGACCGCCGGCAGAGCGCGTCTCCCCCCGCAGAAGGAAGCCATGCACTCAACGCAGTGCAGAAGGATAACTTCTAGGCCCAGCTCTCTTTAACTCCAGTCGACTTTCTGCTGCTTTCCTCCATGGTGAAATGACCAGGGGTGTAGCGCACTTCACACATTGCATTACCCATAAGGACTGTACATGCCGCAGTTGTTGCATGGCTGTGTCTTTAGTTGAAAGCCCAGTGGCCAACTGTGTGTTCTGGAGAATCACAGCACGTCCGGCCGTCAGACGACCAGGCTCGGTTCGCTGATGGCCAGCACCGCCCTTTATTTATTTAACTGTGTTCAAACTGCATCATGTAAGTTGCGCTGACAGGCGACAGAGGTCCACTGCTTCCCTGCAGCGAGGCTCCCCCTCCTGTTGACAGTTAACGAGCGTCAAGCTCTCTCCCCCTCCCCCCCCGTTGACAGTTCACGAATGTCGGCACAGTAATCAGATTTTTTTCATATCAAAAAGGTTGCCGACCCCTGGTATACAGCCACAACTGGAATGCAATTCTACAAATGGTATTATTAAAACTGTTAATAATACTCTTTGCATGTGCAAAAATACCACATTTAAAACAAAATGAAATAAATGGTATCATTAAAAGGTGAATCTTATGTATACAACTTTCCGTGCATCACCGGAGGCTTGACCTAGAAAATGCGTGAGTTTGACAACCTGGTCCAGTGAGAGTTGGTTTTCTTTTATTTGTGACAACAATCTTTTCATTACTTTAACCAACAATATTTCATACATAAACCTGACCAAACCTTTACCATATCTTAAGAAAGTCATGAATATCTTTTATAACTTTCACATATGGCTTTTGTAAGGCACGGACAAAAGATATTGTCTCGCTGATTTGGGCGCAAGATGTAACAAATGCTACAGCCTGTGTTGTCTTCGAAGGCAATCGCCATGCACCTATTCTATCTATATATATCTATATATATGTGTGGTTAAAAGAAGATTGAAGAGACAAGTACATTTCAGCTTTCCCAGGCTGAACAGGAGCAGATCATCTTATAAAAAATTGCAGTTTTGTGTATTTGTCTGTTTTATCTTTTTGTGGAGCAGCATGTGTGAATCCCTGCTGTCATGATGTTTTGACAATCCACCAAACCAACACGGTAAACTTTGTGGCCACATTAAAAGCCAACACTGCTGACTGATAGCCCGCTGACAGCCATGGAAAACGTAAGATATGTGATGGCACATTGTGAACCATCTGGTAGGATGCGATGTGATGGCACATTAGGACAAACTGTCTTTTAGATTTTCCATTCTTCTTGAGATCAGAGGACAGAGATGGCAGGGTGGGCTTTTTCTGTGATGTCTGTAATGACCCAGACCTTTTCTTAGCGGCTGTGGTTAAAGTCTTTTTTTTCTAAATGTCCTTTGAGACAGCTGTCATCTTATGTCATACCGAAATATTGAGAGCTAAAGTAACACATGAAATAATAAAGTACAGCTTCAAAATATTTATGAGCTTTTGGGGAATTCTTGTTGGGTGTTGGATAGCAATTCATACGGCAAGCTATTTTTGAAATTATAATGTTTGTATTCAAGTGCAAAACACATCATGGCAGCTGTACATCTTTTAACATGGCCTTTTATGTTTGCATCCCAGATAGGAAACTAATTGTGTTTCACTATGTATCAGTCGGCTTGACATTTGGCTTAGTTTTGTTATGGCAATACTAGGACTAGGACAGGTTAAACAAATGTAGACATAAGTAAAACATTTAATTGACCTGCTATATGTCATTTCTGAATTGTAAACACTATACCTATCCCACCTATCAAATGTGATGGGATATGTTTGGCCATTTCTGTAGCCATGTAGCACAAACATGCACAACAAATACATATTCTTCATTCACAGCACCACCCAGCAAGGTTCAGTATGGCACTTTGTAGTGTTGGATGGACATCACAAATCACAATATCTTAGTATAGCAATCACATATACAGTGTACATAGTTCAATAGACTTCTATATATGGCAGAGTAAAGTGATAACAACACTGTAGCATTTCTACCACAGCCTATAGGAGGAGCATAGCATGTGGGTTAATTAACTGTAGATCGTAGCCTCAAGCACAACTCAATTGGTATTCATTGCGTTTGTTTGTTATAGTGATAGCATATTGACTTTGAGTTCATCTAAGGAAGCTTATGGGAAGCGTGAAAGAGAATACTGAATATGTGTGCTTCGTCTGCCTGTGCAAGTGATGGCGAGGTAGCTATTGCCTGAGAAAGAATGATACAAGGAAAACAACGGATTGATAGATGTGAGGGAGCGAGAGTTTGGAAAGAGATGAGAGCAGCAGAAAGAATGCAGACAGAGAGGGATAGTCTGAGACGAAAGGAAAACGGAACCGAGAAAACAAAGAAAAGATAAGAGGTGAGCAGAGACGGATAAACCGAGGAACAACAGAGACGGATAAAACAGGAAAAACCTTTTATCTAATGTATTAATGGATGAGCCATTTGGCCTGTGATTGTGATTGTGAGTGACAGGACGCATTAGTGCCCGTGACACTCATCAGGCCTCACTTCCAAATCAGTTCAGATGGAAACGGGAACCAATGACATACTCAGGGCGATATGGTCCAGAGTATTGTATCTGCTCGGTGGCTGCCTGTTTTAAATAGATTATCATAATGCCAGCAGATCCTGAAAATACATGAAATGATTTCAACTGGAGATCCACAATGCAACTAGACATTGCATTTTATTCGTTACCGTGTTCGGGTTTTCTGTGACAAGTTAGAGCAATAAACCACATGCAAAATAATGTATGAACTTGTTTTCATGTTTGGTTGATCTTACATCATTATCAGGTCCATTTTTAAAAGACATACGACACTCAAATATACATTTAAAAAAGGCAGTTATAGCAATGTTTCCACAGAGGTGACTGGTATATATTACAGTGTTATTCCAGTTTGTTTTAATATTACATTACATGTTACTTGTTAGACGCTTTTATCCAAAGCGACTTACATACTCAATACTGTGGGCAATCCCCACAGTAGTAATTTGGGGTGAAGTGTCTTTCCCAGGGACACAACGACATGCTGACTGCAGTGGGGTTCAAACCTGTATAGGTTCGAACCCTTATCCCAACACCAAGGCTCTACCCACTGCGCCACACGCCCCCTGTTTTAATTGTAAAACCTTCCTTTACTGCATAATTACATCCAAGGTTTTTGTATTTCTCGTACAGGCAACCGGTCTAGCTAAGTGCCAACTCATTATCAGCCTCTTAGCTCCTAATGATAAAAGCTATTCCTCGATTCAGTCAACATACCCTGATTTAAATAATTGATTTTGTCTTTTTGTGCTGAACTGTCTACTTACACAGAGAAACTATTCACATGTGCAGAATTTGGAAAGTAAAATCCAGTGATCACATGAAATAAACAGTATTTGTAAAGCAGCTGTGTGGAAAATACAGTCAGTTGTTCAGCCATCGATCACAGTGCTGCAGAAGTCTACAGAATCCCTTTGGAAAGAGCAGCCGGTCAACCCAATACTGTGGAGTTGCAAAATCGATCTGTGACTGTTCAGGCTGAGAGCGATCAATGGATGGTATCAATGAGGACACACAGCGAGGCATCCTGGTGAAAAATGGGACACTGCGCGTGTAGCTGCATCCATTCTAAAGCTTCCTCCCTATTTCTTCTGTCAGTTACCAATTGTTGCCATTAAAAAAAACATTTAACGCAGAATTTGTCAACCGTTGCCGTTCCTTTTGTCTCAGTTATACATTACATTCTCTGTGGGTGTACACAATAGGCTGATTGGGAAGGAAGGGAATGACATGTCTTGTTTTGGAATAACACAAACGTTGCAGCCTCACAGTTTCTTGGCACCAGTGTGTGTGGCTTAGTTGTTTAATTCAAGTTTTGAAAGACTTTCATACACACAGTCTGGAATAGAGACAAGGCCCAGCAGAGTCCCACCAATGACAGTGAAGGACACACGGCCACCCAGCAGACATGATTATCCTGTAGCTGTCCGCTGCAAGGGAGGACTGCTAATGAACAGAAACATCACTCGTTCACATCCTCTTTCTTTCTCTCCCTCCATTACACTTGCACATATGAGTTACCTTTGTCCCATGATCTCGCTCACTAGCAATGGCTATAAGTCTAACACCACCGACTCTCACTTGTTTCTGTTGTGCTGTCCCCAGTTCATTCTTTATTCTTTATTCTCCTTTACATATGCATTATTATATTCCCACACAATCTTGCATTTTTTACATTAATGCTGTCATTGGTCTATGTCATCAACTACACAATATTTCCTCTTCCCAACCTTTCTTATGTCTCCCTTATTATCTATTAAAGCCAGATTGTAGTCCATGACACACAGTAATAAACCTTCTGATAAATGAAGCCCTTCATTTTGATTTGATTACCTCAGCAAATAAGACCATGCTTATAATGTGTGTGTGTGTAAATGTGTGTGTGTCCGGGCTGTTTATTCTATGTTATGCAGCACAGAGTTACAATATTTAACTGGTTACAAACTCAACTCAAGGCTTTTAAAATCTTTTTATAGCAACATTCATACCGCTGATATGAGAATATTATATCATGTTACTTTTCGAGCTTCAGGCCATGTTGTGAGGAGAGTTAGCGTTTGAAAGAGAGCTGCGATGATGGTGACGAGCAAGGCTGGCGTCAAGGAGGAAGCTGAATAGCTTGGTTTCAAGGTAGCTATTTCTGATGGGCCTCTCAAACTAGATATTGAGTGAGTATATATGACCTTAATCTGACCTTGAGCTGGCCGTCAGTCTCTCTTTCAATCCCTGTGTCGTTTGTGAGGTCTGTTAGTGGACACACCTGCCAGGAGCATCTGGATGCACACACACGCACGCACACACACACGCACACACACAGTTAATCAGTCAAACCGAAACCAAGCAACACAGCCAAACGACACACTGAACATTTTTCGGAAACAACATTTTAAGTGAGAAATGAACAATGCGGCAACAGAATCTTGATGAAGAAAATGAAGTGTTTAAAGTTTCAGAGAGAAGTTGAGCATAATACCTGGCCTTGTTGCGAGGGCATCAAGCGTCAATCTGTGAAGGGATAAACAACACTGTCATTCCAGGAAGAACAATGGCATCAGAAGCCAAAAGATAAAAATGTGTTTATATTTAAAGCCGTAGTAAGGGAACAAGGAAGTGAGTCATGTGATGTTGTTACTGAAGGACACTATACTGTTTGTGTACATGCAGCAGTCGTGTCCATCTCAGCTCAGCATGTGTGATCTCTTCTGGCCCTTTCTTTGTTTGATGACACCTCTCTTAACTCTGCTTTGCCATCACATTTAGCCAGTTATTTCCAAACTACTTCTCTGTCTGGGTCTCTCTCCGTTCCGTGCGCGACAGAAGAGAGTGCAGAGAATGCAAACTGGCAAAGCGGCTTAGTGTCATTTCTGCAAAGCCCAGAGAAGGAAGTGTAACAGCACAGAGTTGTTGCAATGGTTAACATCTGCAGACATTTCTCTTTGTACACTCGTCTATATTAAGAACCAAATCAAATGTGTCATTGCTCATCAGTGGATGTACACTCAAAAACACAGCTGTGTCATCATCACAGCTGAAATGAGACATTGGTGTGTATTCAGCTTGGTCTCTTGTCCACGGGTTTCAAATACCGACGTTTGGGCGATGGGATGATTCTGACGCACGGGGCTTCCTTGAGATACTATACGAGACGCACCAGGCTTTCATCGAACCCCAATGTAAACTTATCCACATCAATTATAGAAGCCTAAAGCCACATAGATAGTTTTAAGAGCGAGAACATTTGTGATTTTTAACTGATGTTACGTGAGGCTATGTTTTTGATTTACATGACGTTACATCTATAGTTCAATTCTTGTTATTTTTCAATCCAAACCTTTGTTTCTGTTTTTCTAGTAGCAAAATATGACATGTAAGGACTCGCCTATGTTAATTTACTAAGCCAAAGTCATGTCCAACACTCATAATTATTGTATTAAAAAGTAATACAACAGTTGCACCATGTCTCGCATTTAGCTGACGCTTTTATCCAAAGCGACCAAATGGTGCCGTGTTTGAAAGTGTCAGAAAACTGAATCACAGCATTCTGTCTGTTACTTTGTCTGTGAAAGTAAAGAGTCTGCTTTTTTTTCTGCTTGACTTTTGTTCCACCTTTTTACCCAGTATGTCCTCCACTGCCGGCCTTGTGAGGGCTGCAGACAGGAAACTGGAATGCTACTTGGCCTTTGAGGTAGAGGAAAGAAACATCACCGCTATGCTATCAGTGTGCCCTGAGTCTTATTACATACGCTACTTAACTCTCTCTCTCCCCCTCTCTCCCTAATTTGCTGTCACTCTCCTTTGTCCCTCCCTACTGTTATCTCCCTTGACCAGTGCTAGAGGTCTCTCTCTCTCTCTCTCTCTCTCTCTCTCTCTCTCTCTCTCTCTCCTCTCTCTCTCTCTCTCTCCTCTCTCTCTCTCTCTCTCTCTCTCTCTCTCAGCATTTCTTATGTTGTTCAAGGCCTTGTTTGAACCACATTCCCCTCTTACCATCCCCCTCTCCATTTTCCAACTTTACTTTCTTTCTACTTAGCTGCTCGTGTTTTTTTCGGGCCTTGCCTGAAATAATCATTGATTTTTCTCTAGCTCCTTTAGATCCTCTCATTCCGATTCTCTCAGTGCACTTTCCTGCTGCTTTTCATCCCCATTTCCCCCACTAGTTTTCAGCATTACTTCCTTTCATCTTTCCTCTCTGCTTCTCTCTCTTTTTTCTCGTTTACCCCCTCGTTCTCTTTCTGTTTGTTTAATTAGGTCGCTGATTGTCCTGTGATGTGTGGACTGAATAGAGAAGCTGTCACAAGAGCTCAGTTCTGGATCAGCGCCTCCTCCTTCTCTCCCTTCATCTCTCTCTCGTTCTCCCCTCTTTCATAAACAACACAGATATATTCATGCATGCTCCCATTCATAGTGGGAGTCATGGCATTGCACCATTGCGGTTAAACATTGTTCTGACACCAGCTGTGAGGAGAGTGACTGAAGAACATGTAGCAAGTTAACAATTTCACACATATCTGTTGCCTCCTCCTCGGCGTTACAGAGACACAAACTGTTTCAACAGGTGTTTCAGCAGAAACTGTATCCTTCACAGTGTCATAACTAACACAATAACTTATGAGCTGGCTCAAATCCTTTTTCCACACAAACAAGAACTGCGAGTGAAAGAAATGCGTCATCTTGGTGTGAATGTGTACCGTGGCCAACTTCCTGTGTCAGCACCCAGGTGTCTTTAAACCACAACACTGCTGCACTGCTGGTTGTGCAATTGTTATACTTCAAAATAAAACACTGTGGTTACATTGAAAAAGAAACTGCTCACGTTTTTTTTTAATAAGGTTGTTATTGCTTCTAATTCTGCTTTTTTTTTTAAGTTACTGCAGTTTGTTTGTGCTTTATACAATGTATCTGTTTTTGGCCATTTTCAGTAGCCTTGGTTATAAAATGGTTCGGTGGTTATTAGATATCATTCCAATTTAGGAGAAAAGGCTCAAATGTGTTTGGGAATAGTTGTGTTTTGTAGTCCCCTTGCCTTGTATTCAAATACCTCTCCCACTGTGATGTGTACGCTTCGTCTGTGTTTGTTCATCTCTTTGCAAAGTGCACTCATATTCCATGACCTTGCTCAATAACCTTCTCATGGTTCAGTGTTGTTCCTCCTGTCTGTCAGGCTAATTAGCAGCCATTGTTTAGCTGCACTGTTACGGTTCAGCTCACAGCAAGTACCCTTTCTGCCCACTCTAACCTTTTAATGCAGGAAGTGAAAACCTCCATTAAACTCTGAACATCCTACAAAGGCTTTCAGACAGCTGTTCTTCACCTCCGAGCTGCTACAGTTACAGTTGTTGCAACACAAATCTTTACACTATTTCTGTCTCTTCTTTCTATTCTCTCCTTAATCCGACTTTATCTTCTTCATTTCCTCCTTGATCCCGCTGTCGCTCGCTGTCCCAGTGGTCTGTTAGTGATTTGATAGGTTGATGGCCTAGGTTGTGTATTGATTATCAGCCTTTGACCTGTCACTCGTATGTTAACCAGGCCTGACCTCAGCATGCTGACGGAAAACCTTCAGTGTGTTGCTTACACCTCTGTTCGCAATCCATGTTTGTTTCTTTTAAACATGACAAACACCAGCTCACCACAGTATTGCATTGGCTAATATCCACCTAAATGGATGATCTCAGATTGTGATGCATGTTCACTGACTCATAACTGACTCATCATTCAATCAATCAATGTTTATTTATACAGCCCAATATCACAAATGTTACATTTGTCTCAGTGGACTTCACAGTTTGTACAGAATATCAGTATGGCAATACGACACCCTCTGTCCTTAGACCCTCACATCGTACAAGGAAACACTTCCAGAGAAAACCCACAGTTTAAAGGGAACATGGGAGAAACCTCAGGGAGAGCAACAGAGGAGGGATCCCTCTCCCAGGACGGACAGACGTGCAATAGATGCCGTGTGTAATCATTAGTTTGCACATAATGGAGACATAGGCACATTCATCACACCATTCATATCTTTACCATGCATTTAAAATTACACTATTGTTCAGATGCAGCCAAAAGATGTCCTTCATCTGTTACATAACAGCTGATATTCACATGAGAATAAGAAGGAAAAGAGAACATTTGAAAAGTGTTATTGTTAGTCACAGTGTCTGTTTTTACAGACAAACCGTGTTTTATAGTTGTGATGACTGGGGAAATAATGCATTGCAACTGCAGTGGAGCGCTCTACTACACTGTCACTTGCTTCATTGTTGCACACGCTATACTCTGTGTGTGTGTGTGTGTGTGTGTGTGTGTGTGTGTGTGTGTGTGTGTGTGTGTGTGTGTGTGTGTGTGTGTGTGTGTGTGTGTGTGTGTGTGTGTGTGTCAAAACGTTGTCAGAGTACATTGTGTCCTTCCATAAAACAGATGCATTCTCACCACGTGAACCGCAATCAATACTTCCACAACTGTGTGTGAGTTTCCCCTGCAGGCAACACTAACCCAGTAGCCTGGATTCACTCGTGTTACAGCCATATAGTCACCCACAGATATCTGTGTCCTGCCTGCTCATTCTTTATATATTTCACCTGCAAACTTGTTCAAATATACTCTTTGTGTTACGTTACGACTTAACTGACTAGTTTGACTACAATTCTGTCAAACCCTGTTGTTACGACTTTTTGTCATATGTATAGCAATATATAACGGTTGTGGGTTCGATCCCAGCCCGTGCAGTCAACATGTCGATGTATCCTTGGGCAAGATACTTAACCCTGAGTTGCTCCCGATAGCCAACTGTGTGTGATTGTGTGTGAATGTTAGCTAGATTTTTTCATATTATCCCTCAAAATGTCAACATAATTTACATTTTTCATGATGCTTTGCACCCGAACAAGACTCCCTGTGCCTGAGGCTGCAAAACAGCCCCACAGCATGATGTGTTCTTAGGGTTGAAGGCCTCTCCCTTTCTTTGCCAAACATAAGCAACATCCATGTGCCCGAACAGTTCCAGTTTAGTCTCATCAGACCAAAGCACAGACTTACAAAACTCATCTTGACCTTTCAAATGTTCACGGGCAAACCTCAGTCTGGCTCTGATGTGCCGCTCTTTGAGTAAAGGGGTTCTTCTGGGACGATGGCCCTGAAGCCCACCACGATGAGGAGCCCTCACCACTGTGTTCCTTGAAACATCAACTCCAGAAGAGGCCAGGTCAGCAACAATCATCTTGGCAGATGTCCGGGGACATCTCTGACTATTTTCCTCTCCAGAGTTCTTGAAATCTTGCGCTTTCGACCACGCCCAGGTTTGTGTCTTACAGAATTTGTCTCCTTGTACTTCGCAATGATGCAACGTACAGCAGTTCTAGACACTGTGAAGTGCTTGGAAATGGCAGTATAGCCTTCCCCCTTATCATGAGCCTCCACTATCTTCTTTCTGAGCTCAAGACTGATTTCCTTTGTCTTTGGCATGGTGAGTAGTAGTAGTATAGTAGTATTCGTTTATTAGTCCCCAAGGGGAAAATGGGTTGCAGCACATCACAGAGGCATTTAAAAAAGTTAAGACAATACATCACTGACAACAACATAGACACAGATAAAAACAAACAGACATAAGAAAACCAGATATCGGCAGACATGACAAGGGGCCTATAGGCCCTCATTTAGTAGTATAGTCCCTCTCAATAAGGTATTCAAGTGCCTGTTTCTTGGAGTCCTTTTATGCTGATTGAATGCTCAGGTGTGGCTTGAAGGCCGATTGGTTGATTAGGTGTGGTTTGAAAGCTGATTGGTTGATTAGGTGTGGTTTGAAAGCTGATTGGTTGATTAGGTGTGGTTTGAAAGCTGATTGGTTGATTAGGTGTGGTTTGAAAGCTGATTGGTTGATTAGGTGTGGTTTGAAAGCTGATTGATTGAATAGGTGTGTTTTGAAAGCAAACATTCACATGGGGGCTAATATTTTTGACCAACCCATTTTTCACTATATTTGATATAAACGAGCCTAAAAACTTATTTTATTTTCCAAAAAGTACCAAAAGCTACTAAATAGCACTGGTGAATGTTTGATCAAGTTTTATCAATGCTGGAAACATTGGGAAGAATTTTAGGAAAATGTTCCATAACTCCTGGGGGGCTAATAATGTAGGCCTCAACTGTAAGTGCAGTCCATTTACCATTTCCTAAAAGCAGTAGTAGGAAGAAATAATATTTCATAGGTCAATGCAATACTGTACTAATGTCTCTTTGTTTTGTGCTGTATTCTAATGGTGTATATTGTTGCATGGATTAAGGAAGTTCTGTTTCGTACTTTGGCTTGTGTGTATTTATATCTCTGTTGTTACTGCTGTGGTTGTCTCTACACGGTACACTGTCTGTGCATTCCCTCGTAATATCATAAAACACAATAGAAATGTCATATTGTGTTTCTATTTCTGTGCTCAGTCATTCTCTTCATTTGATTTTTATATATTTCCTCCTTCACCCCATGCGTCCTTTCCTCGTGTAAAATTCATCTCCTACATTTTTCAATCACTCATAGTGAAACTCAGTTATTCATGGTCTCACTTTTTCTGTCGGGCCCAGGGTACTCAAGATGGCAAGATAAATGCAGATTTCAGTCTTTTCAATTCCTCCCTCTCTCTCTGACACTCTGTCTGACCCCTCCTCCCTCCCTCTCCATTTTCATTACGGGGAGTTTAACAAAGTTGTGCAGTGAGTTCTGGCATGTTGTCACATCTTATACTTATTCATCATTTAAAAAAGATTAAATCTGAAAATGTTAAAGAACCCATTCTGAAAACCTGAGGCTAGAAATGCGAAAGACTCATGGCAGAGCTGCTGGCCTTATAGTTTGAAATCAAATATATTTGAATCAGGTATATTCCAGAATCCAGCAGTTGGTCGGTAGTATCCCTGCCTCTACTCTCCTCTTCCTCTCTCACTCTATCCATCTCTACCCCCACCCTCTTCCTCTCTATCATTCGCCTTGCTGCATTGCGAACCCCAGCAGCTGTGGCAGCGGCAACTCGCACATTTTTTGTTTTGTTATTACTTCTCTAGGTGTGAATGTACTTAAGGGTGTATGAGTGTGTTCATTCATCTTTGCAAAGTATAATGCACATTTCTAAACCACCATCCCTCTCTTTGCCCCCTTCTCTAATGAATCCACCTCCTTGACTTTACATTACAGAGAGTAATGTCATAATGTTTTCCCTCTCTGAATAGCATTAACATAACTGTGTTAACACTTTGTGAAAGCACGTAATGAAAACCCGGCCCTTGGTCCATAACTGTGTCACCGTCTGAATGAGGCAGGTAGACATGAATAGAATTGTAAATGGCTTCTTTGAAAAGGGGCCAGCCCTCTAACAAATTGCACATAAACAAATAGCCGCCGGCCATTGGCTGAGCCCCTGCCAACGTCCTTTAAAAGTGAAGGAGAAAGAGAGCAGGGCACAGAGAGAAAGGAGACTGTAGGAAGGGTGCATTCCTTTCCACATAATTAGGTTTTATTTGGATCTCTGCTTGGATCATATCTCTTTCCTCCTATTCATCTTTCTCACCACTTCTCCCTCTTCATCTCATCACTCCATCAGCATAACATTACTTACATTGAGCATCATCTGTGGCGCTTTGAAACCCACTTCATGAGACACAGAGATTGGCTGACATGCAGAGTATGAGTCATGAAATGAACACTGAAAATGTGTCAACAGGCGGAAGAGAGAGAGATAGATAGTAAGAAAGTAATAACTAACATTTCTTTGTTATTTTAGCAGTATTACGTTTTGGCTGGGCTGCTTTCAGACTGTGCCAGAGGCGGCTGGAACCAGTTACTGGAACAAGGCACAAGGTGATGAAACCTGAGCTAACACTGTACATACAAAATCTCAGGAAACAGATTCATATACCTGGAAATTTGAGATTTCCTCATCATTATAATTACAATATAGGTCAACATAATATTGAGATATATACATAATTATGTTCTATCTATAACCAGCCAGAAGTTGATATAATAAGACGAAAAAAATCCACAAAACCTACAATAACTATCATCCTTCTCTTTGTATTTCCAGTAGCAGACAGACCAGAGGGAATAATATGGCAGTAGAGAGCGTGATTTATGTCTCCACAGCACGGGGAGCAGCTCTAACAAATATAGGACAACTGCAGTATGGGAGGCAGGGATGTTCTCAGATGACAATATTAAGGCAGAGAGGATCATAACAGCAGCTTGTTCAGTAAGAAAATATCATCCAGACAAATAGCAAATATATCTGAGGAATATATGGCAGTGAAATATAATCGTGTGAGTGATGAGTCCTTAGTGTATAAACACACACAGAACAAAGTGAAACAAACAAACAAAAAATGAAGATTCAGACTCATTTATAGTCCAGGGTTTCCCCACCCCAGCATTAAGGCACATGTAAGTGTGCTTAAGTTATTTCATGCACCTTGCCCTGACTCTTATGTCAAGTATGTATGTGTTATTAAGAATTGCTAATGTGTTGCTACACAACGTTATCGCCTGCCCGATAATGCTTATTACAAAACAACTACATTCAGGTCATATAATTGTCTTATTTGTATTTATTTCAAAGAGGGAAAGCGACATACAGAACTCAGCGATATTCAACAGTGTTTTAAGATAAAAACAAGCTACATAGTCAAATGCTAAATAGCTCCACTAGGGACTGTGATTAACCAACAGTAGTACCACAATTAATAACCACATTACTGAGCTCTAATTAAAGGAGGCCTGAGCTCTTCAGTGCTGACTCCAAAGTAGTTATATGACTGATCATAGAGTATGGTCAGCATCCAACTGGAATATAAGCAATTTAAAAGATACAGCTGAAGAGAGTGGCAGCTGAACGAATGATTGAATGACTGAAAAATAAATAATGTTAACCATTATAGAGAGCCCAAAGAATAGATGAATATATCCCTACATTTATTTAAACTTCTGTAGACTCTTTGAGCTATATTGAAAATGAAATGGGAAATAAATTGCAACCTTTTAATTTCATCTTCCCAGGAACCATGCTAAGTGCTTCATGTGTACAGTATATTGACCACGGTGCATTTTTGCAAGGATTTCAGAAGATTTGAGGGATTAAATCCACTGAATCGTATGATCCTAGAAAATCTCTTAAAGTGGAAAATGACATTTAATAGAGAGTTATCCAACAGTACATTTGCCAAATATCTATAAATCTTTCAAATATCTTTCTTATATTTGTTTCCATAAAATGTCTAAAAACAGTAAAACACCTTTATCATGTATTAAAGTCCATGTTGGCATATTTTATTGCCATATAAATACCATGCAATATTTTGTCTCACCAACAGTCCCAAAGATATTATTTTTAATAACATAAAAGACAAAAAAATAAACTTTTATTATTGCACAACCTGGAACCAGATTTTGGCCATTTTTTATGAAAAACAATTTATTCAAGCACTGCTCCATTATTGACATTTTTGCAGATTAATTACCTTCAAAAAATATATTTGGCTTATTATTAAAGCTCTAAACCTATATGACACATCTTGGTGTCTTTTCCTCTTTTAGTTGAGTAGAGTAAAAAAACGAATGCTTCAGCTGCTTCTCTGTCCCCTCTCTCTCTCTAAACCTTCCATCCCTTTATTCCTTTCCATGGGACGAACCAGGACATCTTTTCTTTTTGGCCCATCTAGTGGAATCTGCTGCATCACTGAAGACAGTTTAAGTGACAAGCATCACACCCCCCCCCCCCCCTCACAGCCCACACAAGCACCGGTCTCTTGTCCGGCCGAGACACACTGAGGCAGGCAGGGCTTCATATGCAAATACAGCCTGAGTAGGCGGTGGCGAGAGCAGAGTGTGCAGCAATGTAAGGACTATCTCAAGCCCCACCCACATAAACCAGTTGCTAAGCGACCATCTGCAAGAGGGAGGGAGGGGGTAGGAGGGGCCATGAATTCAACAACTGTTGCCTGATCTGAGCTCTCACTGTGTGAATGCAAGTCAGCCGGCGAAGCAGTCAGCGAGAGAAGGAAAGTGTGTGAGGTGCAGAGTCTGTGTGTGTTTGTGTGTGTGTTTGTGTGTGTGTTACAGAGAGAGAGAGAGAGAGAGAGAGAGCCAGGCAGCCGGTGCGGTGTTTTTAAAGTGAACGATACATCCAGCTCCATTCCTCTGCCTCTGTTTGGAATATACCACTAACAAGGACTCACCCTTTGGACTATCCCCACTCTTCCTCCTCCTCTTGCCTTTGAAGGGAACACCTGTGTGTGTGTTTGTGTGTTTGGTGTGTGTGTGTGTGAGCCAAGACAACGGACTTAGCCCCGGAGACCAGGGAACAGTGGATGACTTCAGCGCATTAGGGTTTTGCTGCTGGAAAGAGGGGCGCTGCTCACCATGGACTCCCCTCACTTGTGAACGGGGTAAGCAACCAGACTGCACCCTACCAGGGGAACAAGGGGCTGATGAAAGACCACTTTGACAGAATGAGAACAAAACAGAGAAACGGCTCCATAGAGAGGGAGAGAGAGACGTGAGGGTTCAGTGAAAGACTAAGAAGGCAGAGATAGTTTATATGTTAGGGGGTGAGTTAAAAACTGGGTTAGTTAAAGGGGGGCAGTTAAGCTGCAGGGCAGTCCATTGTCTCCCAGTTTGTGTTTGAATGTGTGTGTGTGTGTGTGTGTTACATGCAGTTGACCCTGCCTCAGCTTCCTTGTCTGTCTCGCTCAGCTGTGGGTGTCTGTGTCATCATCCTCATCACGCTACCCTGTCCTGTCTCCTGTGTTCCCTCTCCTCTCATCGCTGTCTGCTTTCCAGTCTGCATCTCATCCTGTCTCTGCTCCTGTCGCTGCTGGCCCTGTTGCGGTTCAGCATCTCTCTGATGGTAATAGGATTAATTGGAAACTGGGTGGCTGCAAACAGAGGACATGAAAGAAAGTGAAAGAGATCAAAAGAAATGTTTCGGGAACAGATATAGCATGTCCAGGTTCAGATCAATTGGAAAAGATAGCGTTAATATTGGAACAACAGGTTTTGTTGTCTGGACTGATGGGGAGAATGATATTTGGAAACATAAGGAAGTGCAGGCTGCGATGTGTGTTCAGTATTTTCAGTATTAATATTCAGTTATTTAGAAAATGTAAACTTTTCTTCTCTACAACTGTACTCCAAGTTATTTCACTGTGTTTATTTAGTTCATAGTACATTTAAAAAAGAGGAAATATATGCCATAACTATCACAATATGTTTTAAATCATCCACACTGAACTTGTAATGTGGATAAAAGCACTGAGGAAGGATTTATTGTAATTACAGAAATGTGATTTACTACTTGACAGATTTAGAGGTAGTAGATCATCAAAGTAAGCAAATAAAAAAACGTCAGTTAAAAGATTGTCTTTCTGACTGTGTCCTCATTTAAAAAATATATTTTAATGCAATGTAGATCAGAATTAGGACATCTAAATGAATGAATACAAAGAGTTGTATATAATAACCCTGTTACTTGCTTTCCTCTGTGCTAAAAATAGGAAGGCAAGTTGAGTTTCATTTGTATTGTGGGGATAATAGCAACACATGACGTCAGGCGTGCCCTTTTGAATGCTCCCGGTAGGTGACTGGACATTGCCTAATGAGATTTACTTCTTCAGCCGAGCAGGACATTCTCTGTTAATTGTCCTGGGCAACAATCAGCCGGAAATTATTTGGCTTATGGTTAATAAAGATTACCATAGTGGCTTTTTACAGTAGATGTATTCAGTTTCCTAAAACAGTATTGACACTCAGCCAAGCGTCTTTTAGAGTACCAGCGTGCACACAGGACTAGAATAACTAGATTAACAGTTCTGAGCTGCACTGGATGAATGAAGGCTAATCTGCCAGGAGTTAAAGCAGTCTCTCCTTTCTATGAATTCTGTCATACTGTACACTGAAAAGAACAACTAGACAAAACATCATTACGTTAACATAACAACACCAGTTAACCTTAATGCACTGTTGTTAAAGAGCCATATATATTGTCTCTGAAAGTTCGTTTTTTCGACCTATTATGAAAAGGTTTAAATAAATTATTGTTGGCACAGAATACCAACATTTGAATTCACATGCAGCTGAAAGAAGCCGGACCACCTGCTGAGGGTCCACCGCAAAACACTCTGTACTCTCCCATTCAACGGCCGATAGCAAACAGTCGCTAGGGAGAGGGACAAAGCACTTTGTTAAAGAAAGGCTTTGTTTTCTCCTCACTGGACACAAGTTTGATGACACGTAGAGGACAATAAACACCCAAGACACAACACACTTTGTCTCTGAGACGATGGACTTGAACAATGAATAAGACTAAGCATCTTCAGTGTTTGTGCTGCTACGTACAGAATTAGTGCTCCTCCTTGAAGATGAGTCTCACTTCTCTTCTTGCAGTTCCTTGGAGGATGATTGATCGTTTGAAGGAAATATGACTAAATCAGTTGACTGTTGATCTTAAGCCATTAGTCAATCCACTCAAAACTGAATTAGATTAGAAGAAAAAACTAAGTTTGAAGTCAATTATCAATCAAAACTAGTTTACAGCTCCTAAAATGTGACGCTTTGCTGCCTTAATAGTTTATATTTCTATAGATTAACACTCTTACATGTTTGTGACTGGACAAGCATTTTGAAGATACTTTGAGCTCTGGGAATATGCAAGAGAAACATGTCACAGTTTTCTAATCCACATTAATCACAGTAGCAGCCATATTGGTCTGTATTGCTTTTCTGTTGTTTGCTAAGAAACAAAACACACCCTGACTTTGGTTTGACTTCTGTGGTTCAGTTTCCTTGTGTTGATGTGAAGCAGTAGTTTGTTTTGTTTAAACATTCTTAGGCAGTCGTGAAACACTTAAGAGTTCAGAACAGGTGGTTGTCATGACGCAGAGAACAAATGGACTCACACACACACACACCTGCCTACTTCATGTGACAGCTTCTCTTAACTAAACTTCAATATGTCAGTGGTGCTGACATCTAACTTCCTTTTAACTTAACAGTTTTTCTCTGTCATTGATAACATAGCTCTTCGGTTTAACTTTTGGAACAAATAGTGCAGCTAATGTGTCTTATGTTCTCTGGGACATTTTTCTTTCTAATTACAGGTGCATTACATTATTATTAAATAATTAAAGCATTATTAAATTGATTCACACACAAAATACATAACAACAAAGCCAAAGAACAGTTAATTCTCCGATAATCTCGAGATGTATTTCAAGTTATCCTTGTTTAAAGGGAGGCAATCCTCATGACACGCATTTTTAAATAATTATCATCCGATCAGCCAGTCTTTTGAATTTATCAGTGATTTTAAACTGATTAATTACCAAAATAACATCAACCCTGTGGGCGGCGCCATTGTCACTACCCGATCTGCAGCTCTGCCCGATCTGCAGTGCGCATGTGCGAGATGGTCCGCCATATTGGACAACTCCGGACGGCAACCCAAGTAGGACAACATTAACACAGTGGCTTTTGGCAAACCTAAAAAAAAAAAACGAGAGAGAGATGAGTTATTGTTATTAACGTGACTTCACTATTATTTAACAACTCTTTTTATTGGGTTCTTTTATTTGGGGTTAAGTACATTGTCAGAATAAGTGAGAAATGGATTTAACTTCTGTTAGACAGCTATCATACTGAATACCAGTGACCAGTGAGGTTCATGGCTGGTGAGGCACTGACTCTTTCAGAGTCAGATTTACAAATATTATATTTTGACCTTAATCAAAATATTCGGTTATTTTCAAAAGCTTTTTTAGTCTGATGCTTCAATTCATTTTAAACAGACCGTTCAACAAAAGGATAAGCCTACCCACAATTTAAATATTGGATTGTTCTTTCTTAGTAAGATCCCATTTGCATTACAATTGTGGTCTTACCTTGACTTGAAGATGAAGTCCATGCTCTCCTTCTGGACAACAATCTCTATTACTTTTTTGTAAAAGTCCTCCTTATCTTCCTGTAGTTTCAAAAGTCTAGTTTGTTGTTCGCGTCTACCGTCTCTGGGTAGAATAACAGTAGCAACAAGAACCTGTGGGCTCACTTGCGCCCCCTTCAGTGCGGCAGAGGTTATGGCTGCCTCCCCTGGTGCTTTTTTCATTGCCGTTGTATGATGAGACCAGCAAGCCTAATTATCATATACGTGAAATAAGTTATTTAGAGACTATGGATGGCGAGGATAAATGTAATAAAGGGATCTACAAACATTACATTGGTGACATACAGTGAGATGGTGCAGGCATGCGCTTAGGGCCCACTTTCCAGACAGTTTCTGTGGGGTGACGCATTCTGAGGTGAGGCAGAGCTCATCTGTGCCTCACCTCACCCCACAGTAACTGGCTTGAGCGCGCTCACAAAATAAGTGCCCGCGCTAAATTAATGCCCGCGCTCCAGCCAGTTACTGTGGGTTTACGTGAGGCAGAGCTCGTCCCTGCCTCACTTCTCATCGCTACCCGTAGTTGTAGCGGAGCTCGGCAAATTTGCTGATTTTGACTATAAAAAGCGATTGGAATCATACATAAATCACATTTACAACACAGATCAGTGGAGACATTTTATTATTATTTAGTTTTTCTTTAGTTGTTTTTCCGTTACATTGGAGTATGACAGGTGAGGCTCTGCCTCCCCTGCCTCCCCTGACTGCACGTCGCTGCTGAATACATATTTACTGTGAATGTGTGCAAAAATGTATGGCATATAGCTGTCTAACAGAAGTTGACGAGTCACATGACTTATTTTACCAGAAGTGACGTGAACTATGCGTTTGGTGTCGAGGACAAATTGACGTATGTGCTTTGTTCATGTTGTTTACTCTAGTTACTCTCACAATTCTATTGAAATATGCCTCATTGTATCGCGAAACATTGCCACAATTCGGATAGGAACAATCGACGGAATGCTCGGTTCCATCTATTGCCAACGGGTAAGCGTAGGAAGTACGTTCGGAGGCAGTGGCTAGCGAAATGTGCTCGGCCCGAACCGAAAGATCCACAGGCGCATGTATGCAGCGAACATTTCAAGTTTCCGGACTACTACTCTGAGAGTATGATTAAACATAAAATGGGATTTATTAATCAACCATTACTTAATGGGGATGCAGTGCACTGCCAATGCCAGCCAGCGTCAGCACATTACGCAGCAGACTTTACTTATTGTTTACTACGTAAGGAAGCAGGAATTGCAGGATCCAGAGCGCACGGAGCACAGAGCGGACAGCAGATAACGGAATTGCAGTTTTATTGCTTATAGATTATCAGAACATTTCAAAGGGGACACAGCCACATTGGATATTAACCTATGGATTAACTACATCATCGTTTTTATCGTTGTAATGCCATTGAAGACCAGTTTAGACCAGGCAAAGACGAAGGTAAGCCATGTTAGCCTAGCGCATGTTAGTACCTAGCGCCACTTGTTTTGATGTACGTTTTTGTTGATAACGTCACGAGTTTGTATCTTTCAGTGTTGAGGTGAGCACCGTTGTGTGTCTTTACGATCATAAACGATGTGTTGGATGTGCAGCTAGGATAAGTAATAAGGGAGCTAGGAGTGATTTTCGGTGCAGTAATAGGTTAGCATTTCGCTCGGGGCTAATTCAGAGGCTCACTGTTAGCATTGTGTGTTTTTTTTTAAGAAAAAAATGAAAAAGATCAGTTAAATTAGTTTTTTCCCGTTATATGGATATAAAATATTCATAGTTTATTAAATATTAAGGTTCCTTAGACGTTGTTTCCTGCAAATGACGCGATTTCGGCCCCGGAACCGGGTCCGTGGGGCCTAAGAGGATAACAGAGTAGGCCTATGTTTTTTTGTTTTTTTTACAGTTGTATTTGGATGGAATGAATACCTATAGTGATAATTTAAAGTAATAAAATGATTTTTACATTGAAAAAGGTCAAATGGAACTGATGGTTCCAAAATTACCCAGAGGTGAGTCCGCCTGGACTTTATTTTATTTTTCTAAACTTCTTCCTCGGCTGACGAGTCCGAACCGTCCGAACTCAAATACTCCGCCATGTTTTCGTCGAATGAGCTGTTCGTGTGTTTACAAAGTGAACGCATAGATGACGTCACAACCTAGTTTTTCGGATCATGTGACTACTGAAAATGGCCAAAAAAAATGGCAGCTGCCTGACGGAATATACAGATTTTGATAAAAAAGAGCTATAAAATCATTATTTACCGGGGAATATCGCTGATTTCTTCAGGGTATGGTTTAAACATAATGTTTCACTAAATACTGAAGTTTTTATTAACTATCTAATGACTGGAGCCTTCCTTTAACGGGCCTTTTATATACCCACACACACATTGGGATTGAAACACCTGTAATGATCTTAACTAATGGCCCTCTGTTTTTAACCACTAACCTTAACTGCCGCTATTACCTAAACTATGTCCTAACCCTAATCTAAAAGTCGCTCTAAATCCAAATGTCACCTTAAAATGCCCCTTGAGGAAGTTAAACTCATCTTTTTACTTTTCCAGGACCTGCTCTTTTCATTTAGGAGATTCAGACATAGGAAAGAAAACACAGGCAGTCCCACTGTTTCACCTGTTGGGTTTCTCTCGTGTCTCTAACTGGGTTTCATTGAGAAAAAACCTCCACAATGTCTCCAGTGTGCAGCTCCAGTCCCTCCCTATATTGTCCTTTGTCCAACTCAGCATTCCTGGTAATTCAAGCAGCTACCTGCTTAGACTCAGGTGGAGACACATCTGTGTGTGTAATGTTTTTATATATATGTGTAGTTGATTTTGTCCAGCTGCTTTAAAAGGGCTGTTGTTGACATACAGTTTTGATTTAAAGACTGGGAGGAATAGAGACTTTTTCATGATAGGCAGACTGGTGTTTTCTTTTTGGTACAGTATTTCAGCTGGTTGAGTATTCGTCTCATTTGCCTAAAGTTTCTCACAGTGTTGACTGAACAAAATGGTCGTGAAATATGAGTCATTGCTTCCCCTTTGAGTATTGTGTGAGTGTGTGTGTGTGTGTGTGCATAGGAAGAGTATTGCTTACCATGGGAGCTGATACAGACACGCAGGCAGAAACATGCACACACACTAACAGAGTGTTTACACTGCCTGTCATGTATCGAAGCAATTAAAGTAGGTGTGGTTATCATCACTGAACAACTAATTGAAGTTAATATGTTGACATATGTAGGCTTTACAACTAATCATTATTTTTTTATTAGAGATTTGTCCTTTTCGATATTGTCCTGGATTAACTGTTTACTGTTGACCAAATGTCAGAAAATAGTATAATTGCCAATCACAATTTCCCAGAGTGGAAATCAAATCTTCAAACAACATTTCAACAACAAAATTATTTAAAGTGGACCTATCATGCTATATTTGAAAAATATTTTGTAGGGCCATACGTATACAAAACATGTCTGTGAAGTTTTTTTTTCAAAATACCAAACAGATCACCCATTGTAGCCATGCCTCATACTGCTCAAACCCCTCTTTTGAAGCCATGTTAGAGAAAGGCGGATTTTGGGTCCTTAGCTTGAAATAAAAAAAGAGCAGGCCTAATGCCTGATCATAATTCTACCAGAGATAAAGTTAAATTCGGTTGTGATAAAACGCCATCCTGTTTAAACCACATCAAGGATTATTTCTGAAATAGTATGGAGCTCAAATGCTTTTTCTCTTGCGGATTTATCACAAGGTGAGTTCCTTTTTGTATTTCTTGCTTTTTAAACACATGTGCTCTACAGTACAAGTTAGCTCTGAGTGTTAGCGAGGCTTGCTAATGTAAACAAAGACGAGATTACGTCCAAAACACGTCAGGCATTGTTTCTGATAGCAACTCTCTGTGGGTCCGCCGATGTCACAGCGGATGGAAATCTGTATCCACTCGTTGTACACCCGTTTTTAAAAGATTTGTGTACGGAGGAAAAGAGAGAGGGTTTTATTTTCTGACGCTGCATGAGTTCCCAGACGCACCGGGGACACATATTTATGTATAAAAGACATCACAAAGTGCATTTTGCATGATAGGTCCCCTTTAAATTAATATAAATATGAAAGAATAAAGCAGCACATTTTTGTGTTTAGGCTTTAAACATTATTGAAATGCTTGAGTATTGGTTTGAGCTCTTGTGTTGACATTGAATTCCTTTGAAGGTATTGGAAGCCTCGTAGGCCCTCCTGTCCCAGAGCCTCTTGTTCTGATGGTGGGATCTGAGGCTCAGAATGATAGAAGCACCCACTGGTAACAGAGTCAATGCTGAATATCAAAGCAAAAGCATTAAATGATGACTATAAAGGTGAACATTTCTGTGGTGGCAGCACTCAAGCAGCTCACGGTTTTGGGGGGTATGCAAGGATGAAATGAACAAAGAGAGAGATAGAGATGTAAAGTCTCTGCAGAGAAACACCTCTTATCTCTGGAGCTCGCTCCGACAAACACCAGCAGAGAGACGGCTTGTATCTCTCTCCTTGCTCTCCCTTTTTCTTTCTCTCTCTCTCTGATCCATCCTCTCCAAACCCCCTTTTTCAGCGTGCCCCCCATGTTCCTGCTCACCCTCCAGCCCCTTTACTGCTGACTCACACTGAATCAAAGCTTCACCAGTGGGGATCGATCTTGTCGATGTCATCGAATCCCTCCCACGCTGCTGTAGCACTCCATCTCTGTTTGGTCCGCCCTTGTCTTATGCACAACACTTGTTTTGTGTGATTGTAAAACAACAACATGGTTACTGTCCAACTAGTTATACAATAAACACACGGCAGGAACAACAACAACTTTATAATCCGTATAATTCCTTTAATCTAGTTTTGCTCAAATGACAAACCACAAATATGCTGCTTAAATATTTCAAGAGGGTGGTCCGGAAAAACGTTCATAGTTCCCTTAAAGCCTTTAATTCTGCCACATGGAAGGAGCTTTAACTTGTCAAATGCAGGACATATTTAGCATATAACTTGCATCAAGAATTATATTAACTTCGTTTATAGTTATGGTTTTATTGGTTTATGGCTGTATTCTTTGCAGTGTTTTTTCTAGATAACAAAAATGTAAGTTTTGATTTATGAATGAAACTAAATTAGACACCCGTAGGAAACCCCCTCTGCTGATGGCCTGGCAAGTTCAAAGCCATCTTCTCCCTCTCCTTACATTCAGATCGATGGAGCCCTGAAATGCATCGTCATCCACATAATTCTCCACTGTGCCAGAAGGGCAGATTCATGATTTGTTCAGCACTAAAGCAGTATCGACGCTCAGCACTCAGCGTAGAGTAAAGGGGTGTGAGGAGAGGTGGATCGAGAGTCTATCTTCTTAATGACAACACTGTTGTTGTCCAGCCTGATAAAGAGTTTGGGCCTTTGATGACCTACACATTCAACACTAACCTCCATTTAATTGGCCTTTTAGTGAGTAATTAGTTCATGTCACTCTGCCTGTCACTCTCTAGGGGTCTGCATGTAAACTTTTAGTGTACTGTATACAACAGTTTACTAGCACTGTGTGCATGTAGAGAACGTCAAGTATGTGGCAAAAATATCAAGCCACTGAATAGGACTCATTTGACACATTTTGCCCATGCATTCAAGATTCAAGATTCAAAGGTTTTAATGTCATATGCACATAAGCTACAGTGTAGAAATGGCAATACAAATATTATGACCCGAGCCCCTCCAACTATCATATAATAAAATACAAAAATACAAATAAAACATAATGCAAGAAGTCTATATGCACATTAATAGACTATGATATATACAAGAACAGAATGTAAAATTACAAATTCTACAGTAAGATGAAATTAAATACGGTTCATTACGGTGATAACTATTTAGATAAATAAGTAATAAGTAAATTGCAAGATGAAACTCCCGTATAAAGTCAGTTTCGTACGTACAACAACACATTTCACCTGACTTCCTAAGTATTACCTTTACTTTGTGTTCCTCTGTGTATGTCCAAGGGAATTTGCATCATGTATTTGCCTGCAGCTCACGTCAGAGGAAATAAGATTACCGGTACCAGTGAATGCGAGCAGGACTTTGAGATAAACGTTTGTTGCCTCCCACTCACCTGTTTTGTTCCCAACCTTTTCTACACTAACAGACAAACAGACGTCTATGACTGTATGTCTCAAGCAACCGAGTAATTGCAATTTTCTCCGCTCTACCATCTGTCTCTCTTTTATTTCCCTCCACTTGACCAGTGACAACATCTCTCCCTGTTTGGTTTCCTGTAGAGAAGTGTCCTTGCTCTCTCTTTTTCTGTCCCTCCATCTATGTTTCCTCCATTTCTAATGCAGCAGCAGTGGATGTAAATAATAAATGTTTCCCTGAGAGCCTGGCTGTGTGCCAGACTCTTCCTTACTCCGTCTCATACATAACTATCCATGCTTTACAACTGTTGCATAACAACTGTACCTGGGACATCTGGGCTAACATTCTTTATGTCTACACTGAAGGAGTCTGACCTATATTCTTCCAAGGAAAGTGTACACTATTTAAGTCCCTCATGACCTGTAATGCATCTGTCATGTGTGAGTAATTCAGTGATGATATATGCGATTTTTTATTTTTATTTTTTAGGACGTGCGATATTAAGTAGGCAAATGAACTCAAACACGTCATGTTACAATTATTTTGCTGCTTGCTAGAAAAAGAAAACTTGTGCGGCTCTCATGTCAGGGGTACTTCAGTGAGTGACGTGCAGGCTCTGCATGCACAGCAAACCACCAATCACATTTATTCTTGATCAGATCACAGCAGGATAACCGAGCTAGCTCAGCTTGTTGCTCTGATAACTTAAGATCCAGAAGTCGGTGACTAAAATCCTTCATTCGGTTAAATATTGTTAAAAAATACCGATTGTATAGCGTTAAAGTTCAAGAAAGGATGGTTTGCGGCCAAAAAAAACTGTCTTTTCTTCAATTCCTGTATTTTTTTCATATCGCAATATATATCGCAGGGGGAAAAAAATATCGCAATATCAGTCCAATATCGTGCAGCCCTAATTCACACACACATTTATAGCTATAGTCGTTGTTAACGTGCACTCACTGTTTACAGATTCATACAGTTTTACCTAAAAACACTCATAGACTAAAATGTACCAAAAACTCACGCAAAATAAGCTGCATTTTGAATCTCTGGGAAAAGGGAGACACCCATTTTCTTTAGTTTTCTGCAACTCTACATGTTTTTCTTCCCTGACTTAGCCTCACCTGGGATAGTGGAAACAAAAGCAGGTCAGACCCCGCAGCAACAGACTCACACAGATCCTATGTATTTGATTTACCCCAGCATGCACGATGAGGAGAGTAATATTATAACGCTCCTTTGTCTTTCTAATCCATTGCCATTAATGTCGATCAAAGCTCAATAGAGTGCCACTTATCTTTCAGTGATTAATCTTCTGTCATGCATTTGGACTTATTTTTTTATAGTCTATGATTTGGACCTGTTAGATATCATCACGTTGATATTTGGTAAACATTTTAACAACTGAATGAATCCTGATTTCATTGTATTTCTAAAATGCTATTGGTGTGTGAAATACTATCCTGCAAAACAAATTCACTGTAGTTTAAAATGGATGTTGTATAACACATGTGTACGTTGTACTTCTGAAAGGCTTCCTTGTCTCATCGATTCATTCACCAGATTAAACCTGCTGATAACGGGGCTGATTTGGCCCAAAACAAACATTTAAGGTTGATTAAAGTCATACTTGGACCAACGGGTGATGTGAAGGCGAGTCAGGCTTCAGGGCAGGGACGCTAAAGTTAAAAGCACAGCAGATCTTAGCGTCGCTGGTTCAAAGCCATCAGCAAGTGTTCTGCTGTTTAGCAGGCCATCTGTATGTGTGCCTCTGTATGTGTGCCTCAAGCTACTCCCAACTGACTCATGTTTTGGCAGTTACTGCCCCAGGCTGATTGTTACTTTACTGTTTTTAAAGTTGTTTGGAGTGTTCCTCTGAATAGAGAAAAAATAAAGCTCTTTAAAAACTTTAAACCGTGCAAGACATCCCAAATTGGTATATTCTTAGTTTATCAAAGACACAATGTAGTTCAAGAGAATCAAGCATTAATACCTATATAGATATTTCATGAATATTATCACTTAAACTAGTAAATGTTGCTGAATTATACATTTTCAACTTTTATTTTCTTTATTTGTATGCATTGCATTTGCAGTTTTCCTGACTTTTTCCTCCCCTGTTAAGTGGGGTTTATTTATGTATTTTATTTTCCTACATTATCTAGACGAGCGAAACATAAAAAACCTCCTCTTCTCTCTTCCCCTGAGCCAGCTCAACAGGTCACTCTTCCCCGCTGGGTTTGCTTGTTCAGTTCTATGAATTGTTATGGTGGAGCACAGAGGGGCTGCTGCCTGATTCCTTGCCTCTCACTGTTTCTTTTTTCTGCTGCAGGGAAATAAGGAGAGTGGTCTAAGGAATCCTAAAGAGACCTTTATCCTTGGTTTTATTTCTCGGTGACTCAGCTGCAGACCCCATGTTGGCTCTTTGTAACAGTACAGACCCTCAGTTTATGATTTTAATGGCTACTTTTTTCATTTGGTTCTGCAAAGGTTTGCCTGTGTGTTGGGAGGGGTATGGGATAGGGATGTAAACAAACGTGAATAATAATGAAAAAAAAGTTTTGCTATAATATTCTTAATTTACAAACCATCTCAAAGGTGTATGCAACATTTTCCAGAGGCAATTATAACCACATTTAATCTGGATTCGCAATAAGGCCCAACAAGATATCATGTCCCATTAGTTTGAATATTCATGTGTTTTAATAATAACAATACATTTAATTTATATAGCACATTTCAGGGTACTCAAAGTCACATTTTCTTTTTTTATAAGCTTTTAGGAGACATTTCTGATCAACTTTGCATTTCTCTGGACTGCCTTATTTGATGTAATTACATACTTACTGTACCTACTTACTTACATAAAATCCGGATGTTTTAGTAACATTTTGGTGTGTGCCCTGCTCATTCTGGTACAAATCGAGCTATATATATTTTTTTTTCATAGACAAAGATACTAGCTTTGCATTACTCTCCTAGTGTGCGACTGGAAATGAATTCATCCATGATCAGTGGAGCTTAAAGGATACAAAGTCAGGGTTGTGTTGATGTGTGTGTGTGTGTGTGAGAGAGAGAGAGAGAGAGAGAGAGAGCGACAGAGAGCAGTCTTAATCTTTGTTACTGAAATCTTTTATTGGTCTGTGATGTTGTATATTACCCACCTGACTGTCCTCAAGATACTCTGTTATCTCGCGGCCTTCACAGCTCTCGTCTAATTTCACTTTCAAACTGTGTTGCTAATTCCTTTGCATTCCTTCTCAGCTTTGTTCCTTATGCTCTCTTTTTCTTATCCTCACTTGTGTGCTTCTCTGCTATATTTATTCTTCCTCAACACCTCCATCCATGCCTGTTTCCCTCCCTCTACACCTTTCTGTTACTCACTACCCAGCATGCACCTCACCCCCGTGCTCTCTCTTTGCCTGCCCTCGTCCTTCAGCTGTTCAGTCATGCTGGGATAAGTCCTTGTTCTCTGTTGCATTAGTCCAGATTTCAGCTGTTGAAGAGTGAAACTGATTGGAGCTTGAGCTGTGATCTTTGAGCTGTTGCCCTTTGACCTTTTCTAGCCCTCAAGACCTCCTGTGTGAACTTAAGACCATTCCCACAGTGAAGGAATTTACTAAATGGGAAATCCAATTTAACTCAGAATCCACAAGTGCTACTCACTATACTCCCAACCACCATGAATATGGAACAGCATATTACAAGTTCAGGGACAGTTTTGATATTAAAAAAGTAACACTTTTCATTTTAAATATAAGTTTGTATTCCTACAGGCGAGTTAGTGCCACTGAGTTAACTAATATTAAATAGTTTTGCCGTTATGTTTTTCTACTCTGTATTTCTTTGACATTTTGTTGAACCATAAGACGTCATGCTACATTCGCTGCTAGCAGTTCATGTTCACACTTAGAACTAAGGAAATACAGACCATAACGAAAAGAAGCACCTTTTTTTTTATTATCAGGATTTGTGTTTGTCTGTTTTGATAGAAAATGATGGTATTGACAACATGCTATTAGTTGAAAAAGTCAATTGTGTTCGCAAGGTTTACACTAATAAGGATTTTGTCAACATCACGTGACCACAATAACAGCAATACTCCAACTCTCCCTATTTCTGCGGGTGTTTGTAAATCTGTGTGTAAACTTACTCTTTTTGCCTTTTTCCCCATCTTTTCTTCAGGGAGGTGCAGAGGAGCGGCTTTGTCCGGTCATCATGTGCACTCGGGCCTTTCCTGACCCCGTCCCAGAGTGCCAGTTATTCCCTGGAGAGGTGGAGGAGCCTGAGGAGGCAGAGGAGGGCAGGGAGAGGGAATCAGACAGAGACAGTGCAGTGGAGAGCACCCTGGGGTCTGACACCTCCGACGGGCCCATTAGACCTGGAGACAAGGGAGACATTCTGGGAGAACTCTTTTTGTCTGGGGTGAAGTAAGCTTTGTTCCACATTTCTTTACTACTACTCTAGTGTCTCACTGTCTCACTGTCTCTATATCTTACGTCAGACCCCAATGGATGATGATACTTTTACTGGTGATGCAAACATAAGAGACATTTTACACAACATACTCTGTTGTATTTGTTCTATGTCCATTGTCCTATATATCTTCATGTTGCATTGTTGGAGGAGCCTTTGACTTAAGTTGTTCATTGCCATCACTGTAGCTACTGTGCACATGACAATAAAGCAGGGGTGGGGAACCTCCGGCCCCCGGGCCGTATACGGCCCGCGAGACCATTTGGTACGGCCCTCGAGGTAATTTATAAACACACGCAAAAAAGAAAAAAATGTAAGACATCTAGACCGCAAAAAAATTAAACAAGCGAGTACCTGTTTTTGCTGGTCAAGGTGAGGGTCCTTGAACACAACACGAGTCTAACGTGTCATCCGGTGTCATCACGTGGTATGTCTCGTCTGACAGCGGTGCAGTTCTGACGGAGAGCACCAGAACACCACTCCAGCACTTCAGAAATTGCAGTACCCATAAGGAGCCGTACACATGCCGCAGTTTTTGCGTGGCGGTGTCTTTAGTTGTAAGCCCAGTGGCGATCTGTTCATCTGTCATACAGTCAATAACTTTGTTGTTATTAGCATCTGGTTAGCTAGCTATGCTAACGAATATAATAAGCTTTTTCTCCATCCAGTGAGGTAAAGGCACATCTTTATATGATCATTATAGTTATAAAAAAACAAGAGAATAAAGTAAACAGGTATAAAATACTATATGACTGTAAAAAATTGTTATTAATATTATTATATCCATAAATAATATTATTATAATATCCATAAATTAAAATTAAAATCTGCTTACAGTTCTGTTTCATATGGGTGTTGAGAGATGTATCCATAGATCTCTTCATGTTGCTCTCAAAGTGCACCAGATTGATGAATTTAACTTCAACATTTAAAAAAAAAAAATCTTCCCGGGAGGAGGTTAGGTCCCCCCCCCCCCCCACTTAAATCATGTCCACATGGATAGGAAACTAAATACATTCAGTGTTTCCCACAGAATTTGATTCTATTTGTGGGGGCACCGCACCCCCCCGGCAAGAAAAGCCAAAGGCCCCTTAACCTATTCGGGTGGTCCACGCATCCACACCCCCCCCCAAATAAGATAATACATGCAAGTTCATGGCTAGACAACGTTCTTGTTGCTCTGTGTAGCGTTGTTGATGAGTGAAACACACCGGAGTTGAGGATCTGTGGGGTTTATTCTCCCAAAAATATGATTTACACTCAAAATATAATTTACAATTGAGGCATTTAGCAGACGCCTTATTCCAAAGCGACTTACAATGACCAATTACAGGGACATTCTCGCTGGAGTAATTGAGGGCTGAAAAAAAGAATTTAAAAAAAAAATGGTAATAATATTTGTTTTTTTTATGAGATCCATTTGTGGTGGACGATATTTAATTGTGGCGGCCCGCCACAAATAAATCAATGTATGGGAAACACTGACATTTGCACACATCTTGTGTCCATATCTTTCTGTTTTGGTGGTCATGCCACAACCGTGCACGTGCATGCATGCGTGAGTCATGGTAAGATATCTGGATTAAGAGGTTGCTTTTTCTTTGCACAGCATGAAAGAAAGGCCAAATGAATGGGCTGTGATTTTAGTATGTTTAAGCAGATCTCAATCATTTGTACGGCCCTCAGAGGATATTGAAAAAATGTAAATGGCCCTTGAGAGGAAAAAGGTTCCCACCCCTGCAATAAAGCCTTGAATCTTGAAAGAGACCTATATTCATGTGGAAAAAGTCGGTTGTTATTCAGCTTTCTAAAATTCTGTGTGCGACTCAAATGTAATATGATTATTTTCCAATAAAGGCCTGATTGTTATATTCACAGTAGCATTTTATTTTCTTTCTCTATGACTAAGTGCTAACTATGACTAATTCTGTACTTTTTAGGGGTGGTCAAACCAGCGCCTCAGTGACCTCCGACTTATCAACACGATCCTCTGCTTCTCTGAACGAAGAGCAGTTTGAAGACTACGGGGAAGGGGACGAACCAGACTACACTCCCAGCAGCCCCTGCCCAGACGACGAGACTCGAACCAACGGCTACTCAGACCTCGGCTCATCTGTTCCCTCCAGGTAAGAGAGGTACTTTAGAGGGAGACATTTTTCTTCATGATGTGGAGATGTGCCAAGGTATGACCACCTCTGTTTACATCATAAAAAAAATGATATCTTCTTAGAATGAAATGTTATAGGTTATTTGACATTGATTCATTTCTGTAGATACAACTCTGTTAAACATTATGGACTCTGCAGAACCATTAACTGACTCATATTATTCTGCGTTTTGACTGTAGAAGTGTAGCTTAGGAGTTCTTACCCTTAAAGCCACATTAATATTCATCAACAGCTCGAGTTTAATGGGATTAAGTCTCTCGGCTGATAGACTGGCAATACTGCTCCATGCTCCTTCCACGCATACCAAGCATACAGCACTCACATGGCATGGAGATTTAAATAAAAAATGAGGCCTGGATTTACAAGAAGTATTAGACAACTCAGCATTGGAAATAATTTTGGATAACTACAGTACAATGTGAGTTCAAAGTTCTCTCGCAAATGTTGGTAAAGTGCCCTATACCAAATATTTTGAATGTTTTTGGTTAAAATGTGGATTCCTCTACTTTGTGGACTTTCAAAGCACATACAATGCGCTGTGATAAAATGATTGGATTTGAGGTAGATATCGGAAACAATAACAAAATCAGCGTGTGTAAATTCAGGTTTTTTTTGTCATGATTTAATCGGCACCTTCCCTCCATACTGTAACACAATCATCTAAGAAGAGAATGTAAGTAATATTTCTGGATTCAAATATTCAGAAAATAGTTTGTCATCTCATAGATGGTCTGATTTAGTTGTAATTGTTATTTCTCTTATACAGTGGATACACAGTATATAGTGGACAGCCAGATCAATTGTCTTAGTGCCTTGGCGTCGGCCACATGTTTTTGCATAGGCCTTACTTTTCACTTGTTGTATATTCAGACATGCATATGCAAGTAAAGCTGGTTACATTTGGAAAAAGACTGTATCAGCAAATAAAACGTCTCTCTGTGCGTGTTTCAGTGCCGGCCAGACTCCTCGTAAGGTGCGTCAGCATTACACCGGTGAAATCATGGATGTCTACTGTTCTCAGTGCAGCAAAAAGGTCAACCTGCTGAATGACCTGGAGGTTCGCCTCAAAAACCTCAAGTCTAACAGGTAGGAGACACACACACATACACACACACACACACACACACACACACACACACACACACACACACACACACACAACACACACAGTATTACACAAGATCTACACACTAAGGTTGTTAGTAGAGCTTCCATGATATGTCTCTGTGAGCTTTTTCTACACAGTTGTGAACATTTTCTGCTGACAACCACACTTTTATTCTGACAGCGAGTCAGTTAAGTCAAATCAAATCCCAGCATGTATACGCTGAGTGCAGTTTTTTCCTTCTACCTTTGTTCAAAAAAATTGACTAGTCCACACAAACAGTCTTTTTTATGAAACGTGGCTTTTATTATCCATTTTGGCTTTTTTTTCCACACCGAAAAGACTCTTTGGGTCACTAAAACTGAGCTTTAGACTTTCAAATTATTTCAAATAAAACGACATTTTAGGCAACATCATTGTGAGACATCACCATGGTGGCATTTCATGCAACGGCTGGGATTTGGCTAAACATAGTGCTATAATGTATGTTGTAGAGGTACAGGGATTAGAAGTAAATAGTGTCCAATCACAGTGGACTGGTGAAGTTGACTGAGGGGTCACTGTTTGCTCTGTGGGCTTTTACTTGGTATAATATAATAAGAGTAGTTGAGTAAGAGTCCCTTCCTGCTTCAAGCTGTCATAAACACTAATTGGTGATTATATAAGACAGGTCGGTACTCTGCTAACCTCATCAAACATTGTAATAGGGAATCTATTATTAGAAACATAATCCATTGTGACAATTAATAGCTTACTGGCTCCCTGATGACTCAAAAGCAAACGCACTGTTTGAATGTGTATTAACTGCTTTATCTGTATACTATCCAATGACTTGAGAGGTGCTTTTAAATCAAATGTAATATTGCTATTATTATTTAAGAGCAGTGAATGTTGTCAAATCATGTTTTAAGGAAATAGTGTAACTATGAAGTCACCTTTTTCCTTGTTACTCACTGCTGAATGTGCAAAGTGTCTCCCCAGAGAGAAACGGCTCTATAATCCAACATGTCTCTCCTAAGGATGAATTATGAAGGAGAGATGTGCAGAGAGAAAGAGTTAGAGTGGGAAGAGCAAGACTAAGAGAGAGTACATTGATTGAAGAAATGACTTTGAATGGAGTGAGCTCACATGAGGCAGACACAGGCTGAAAGAGGAGGGTGGTGGTGATTTTAATGAAGAAAGATGAATATGAACGGACTAAAGTATAAAAAAGTCTCTGTATAGATCCGTTCCAAGAATGATTGATTTTTAGACTTAATAGATTCTGAATGGATAGAGAAAGGAGCTATTGCCAGTAAGCAGTTAGGGTATTTAAAGCATCATTTGGGCATGTCTGGCTCCTTTACATACAATTAATTAAACTCAATTGGCCTCAGTGTAGCATGGGTAATAAACTTCGGAAGTTGGTAGGTGCGGTTTGGTTCATTTGAAAAAGGAACATAGATGTATATACAGTATACATCGTAGAAACTGAAGTCAATTAAAAGTTTAGCTTTCATTGAAAACTAAAGGCCATTCTGGTAACGTCTTCATCAAATATTCTTTATGAAATGCGGTATATCTTTCTATGATCAAAACAACAACATCTGTGCAATGATCCTGTGGGTTGAAGCAAAAGGCCATGGTTACAGTACTCTAGCATCAACGGAAAAATGCTCATCGTTTATGAACAAAATGAAAGAACTTCAAATGTTAAATGTTTTTAATGTGTATATTTTGTACATAAGAGCACCAGTGCATCAAAGACTGAAGCTAGAGCACATTAACACAAATGTTTAATAATTCACAAGTGTGTTTAATGCAGATGAAAGTTCAAAGATAGATTTTTGGAGCAGTAACTCTGCTCTGCCATTTAGACCTTTTCAAAGAGGTTAAGTAAAACATTAGCAGCAAAGAAATAGTTCCTAACTAAGAATTATAGAACCTGTAAAACTTTGCCAAGAGGATCTGCCTTTTGGACACCTGGTCAGTTATTTACTGGTGAAGACTCTTGATATTGTACCAAGCTGTTTCACATGGATGCCACAGTGATCATTTCTGAATTTGAACACAATTGTTTTTATAGAACTAGCTATTTATTGTACTGTACTACTGCTACCTTAATGTAGATTCTACTGTTTTAAATAAACCTTGCCCAGGAGTTGGTGATCATGTCAGTTTTCAGCAGACATTCTGGCCCTACAGTATGTTTGCTCACTTGTGTTAATCCGATGTGAAACCCAGCTCACACAGACACAGTCTTTGGGCTTTTGTCGCCCTGAGACATTTGCTGAGCAGGCAGAAACCCTCTCTCACTGAACCGCCAGTTCAATTGTGTTATCATTGACATGTCCTTCGGAGTTTCTTTCTCTCTCTTTCCTGCATGTCTGTCACACACAATAGCCCACATCTTAATTGCTCTTTTGTTTTTCCCCTCACAGCCCCAACAGGAAGATCTCCAGCACTGCTTTTGGAAGGTAATTCACTCACGTGTGTGTGTGTGTGTGTGTGTGTGTGTGTGTGTGTGTGTGTGTGTGTGTGTGTGTGTGTGTGTGTGTGTGTGTGTGTGTGTGTGTGTGTGTGTGTGTGTGTGTGTGTGTGTGTGTGTGTGTGTGTGTGTGTGTGTGTGTGTGTGTGTGTGTGTGTGTGTGTGTGTGTGTGTGTGTGTGTGTGTGTGTGTGTGTGTGTGTGTGTGTGTGTGTGTGTGTGTGTGTGTGTGTGTGTGTGTGTGTGTGTGTGTGTGTGTGTTGGGAAGGTCACTCACTTGTACTTGTGTGTTTATGCATTATATTGCCTTTGCTGCACGTGTTTGCTCTATTTATTGACACACACACACACACACACACACACACACACACACACACACACACACACACACACACACACACACACACACAGCAAGATTAGTTATCACTCAGCTGCTAGACCATTGTCCTCTCACAGCCAGTTAATTAGTTACTGGTTATTTAGAGAAAATGCTGATCTGAAATCATACGTGCTGCAAAAATATTTAGTTTTTGTAGTTTGAAAAAAAAAATACTTTAGCGATGTATCCCTCTCCATGGCCTGCTAGTCTGTACTGAGTGACATTTTTTGTATCCAGGGTTTTGTCCTGTTTCCCCCCACAGTAACTGAGTTACAGCGACAGAGTGAAAGTGGCCTGTCAGACCTGATCTATGTTTCCAATATGAGGTTCAGCTCCCTCCCTCTCTTGCTTCTACTGTCCTCTCTCTCTGTTCTGATGACTTCTTCTACTTTATTGCTCCCTTTATCTGTTATTCTGATCTCTCTACTACCTGTTTCCTCTTTTTAGCTACGAGCTCTATAGCTCACTCAGTTGGTTGGTCAGTCCACAAAATGGTCCCCATATTTTGGAGTAAACAATAATTCATGTCTCCTCTCTATATTTCTAATCTCCGTAATGTATTAGAAGCTTGCTATTCTCAAGTAATTTCCATCAGAAGCAAAAGAGGGCGTGTGTGTGTGTGTGTGTGTGTGTGTGTGTGTGTGTGTGTGTGTGTGTGTGTGTGTGTGTGTGTGTGTGTGTGTGTGTGTGTGTGTGTGTGTGTGAGTGTGTGTGTTGTGTGTGTGTGTGTGTGTGTGTGTGTGTGTGTGTGTGTGTGTGTGTGTGTGTGTGTGTGTGTGTGTGTGTGTGTGTGTGTGTGTGTGTGTGTGTGTGTGTGTGTGTGTGTGTGTGTGTGTGTGTGTGTGTGTGTGTGTGTGTGCATACGTTTGTCTGCTTGGCACTGTCCTCATAGTCCTATACCATCTATGCAACCTTGCAGAAGAATCACTGCAGAGCTGAGCTCATTACACACACACACACACACACACACACACACACACTCTCACCACACACACACACACACACACACACACACACACACACACACACACACACACACACAGCTGGTCCTCACCTGGGTCTCTAATGGGCAGATTCTTAATGTTTGTGTCTCTGTGTGTTTGGCAGGCAGCTGCTTCACAACAGCAACTTGAGCAGCAGTAATGGCAGCACTGAAGACCTTTTCAGAGACAGCATCGACTCCTGCGACATCGACATCAATGAGAAGGTGCGATGTGTGTGTGTGTGCTTTTGTTTGTCCATAGTATATATATTGATCCTTGGTCTTTCTAGTAAAAACTCTCTTAATTACCCACAAATGTTTGTAGGAAGTTAGAAGAACTCTTCTGTGTGACTTATGTGACGAGTTGTTCCTGGTAGATGCACAGCTCGAGTAGAGAATGCACAAAGATGAGCCCTGTCAGGATTTTGTCTGTAAAATGAAAGGAATAAGGTTATTATCTTTAAGCTTAAATCTTGGGAGTTGTACAATAACCTTTAAGAAATCTGGACAGCGTTATTGTTTAGTTCCAATATGATATTTCTTCTTTGGTTACGGGATGTTTTCTAATTTTAAAGTGAATCCCCTCTGTTTCTTTTAGGTCAGCTTTCTGGAAAAGAAGGTGGCAGAGCTGGAAAATGAGATTCTGATGAACGGTGATATCAAGTCCAAGCTGAAGCAGGACAACACACAGCTAGTACACAGGTAGAGAAAACTGTCATTCACAAACACACCTGATTCATTTTTGAACAAATAAATGATCAGCACCATATCACAAAAATCATTCTCTGTTACTGCTTATTATAGAATTGCTTTTCATCCCCAAACATCTAATCATGTCTGCATAATTCAACAATGTAGAAGTATTTTAGTAGTGGCTGTATTTAGTAGTTTGAATGTTGTGCTCATCATCTCAGGGTTAATGAGCTGGAGGAGCAGCTGAAAGATCAGGAAACACGAGGAGAACAAAATCTGCGGGAGGAGCGGAGACGACACCGAGAGTCCTACAGCAAGATGGAGAGAGACAAGGACACACAGATAGAGCTGCTGACCAACCGGTGCGAAGCACAGATACTCACACACCCATACCATGACATGACATGTCACTTGTTAGACGCTTTTATCCAAAGCGACTTACATACTCAATACTGTGGGCAATCCCCACAGGAGCAATTTGGGGTGAAGTGTTTTGCCCAGGGACACAACGACATGCTGACTGCAGTGGGGTTTGAACCTGTGACCCCCTGATCCAAACACCAACGCACGACCCACTGCACCACACGCCCCCCATACCACACATACCAATATGTATTATTTGTATATTCCAATGTGTATGAATTATAAGAATGTGTCATCTGATGCAGAAGTATCGTTTGGATTAGGGTTTTTAGATGTAAAGAACTTTCCATTATCCAGGGGCTCTTAAATCCCTGGTTATGGACATTGACGAGGAAATGCTGAATGTGAAACTGTAAGCTGAAGAGAACTCACAGATTCCTCCTGGGTTGAGTTTGATGCCTCCGGAGCTACTGAGAGACACACTCTGCTTATATAAACAGGAAACTCATGTGCAGGACATTGTGTTTTCTCAGAGTCAAGCAGGTGGAGGAGGAGAACAGTGAGATGACCCTTAACATGTCCCGGCTTAAATCACATTCAGAAAAACTGGATGAGGTGAGCCATATTTACTTTTATTTTCTTTGTTCTGTTCTGTTTTTGATTTTACATTCCAAGGTGTACTGAATATTAAGAGAGTATTCAAGTGGCATCAACATGAGTCTGAAAACGTTTAAACAACATATTGCACCCAAAGATGTCATGGTACTGTCAATAAGTTAGTCAATGGTGAACAAATAATAAGAAACTGCCATTTTAATGAATAGGATTAGGTGTGCCACTGGATGCTGCTGAGCCATACCTCTAATTGAGACAATATCTGTGTTATTGATACAGAAGCAGATACTGTGGTTGTCATAAAAAATAACTCTATATTCAAATAAATGTTTGTGGATTCTTCTTTTTAAATGAATGCACACTAAAACCCTTTGACCCTTTGTTTCTTAATAGTATATACAAAGGTCTATCATTGTGGATGTATGCAATTATCTTTATGTGATTTCAAATTTTGAATGACTGCATACTGCAAATAGGAATGTCTGTCTGAGAAGTGAGTATATTCGTCTTATTTGGAATAACACCTCATTTACACAAAATAAACTTCATACAGTAAGTGTGTGCATATCTGTCCTTCATCAGGAGAAGCAGAGGATGACGGACAAGCTGGAGGACACCAGTCTGCGCCTGAAGGACGAGATGGACCTCTACAGGAAAATGATGGACAAACTGAGACAGAACAGACAGCAGTTCCAGAAAGAAAAGGAAGCCATGCAGGAGGTGGGAAGGACTATTTTATCCAATCAGACACAGTGGATTGTTTGTTCTGCTTTCACTCTTCTACAGTATGTCCCAATGCAATTATGCTGCCTCTTACACCTACACCTACAAAACACTGCACTGGCATTATATAACATGTTCCATCCGTCCTCTCTGCAGCTCATAGAGGACCTGCGTCGGGATCTGGAGAACCTGCAGCTCTTCAAGCTGGAGGCAGAGAGGCCCGGCCGCAGCCGCAGCTCCTCCTCCGGGCTGGCAGACTTCAACAGCCGGACCAGGGAGATGGAGCTGGAGCACGAGGTCAAGAGGCTGAAGCAGGTACTGATGGAAGACTGCCCAACGTCTTTGTTTTGCATTGCGAGCTCAGGGAAGACTGTATCCGCTGAGTGTGCAGAGATTATTATGAAGCACTTTCACATTGATTTTAAAGATGGGAAGCAAAATGGCGCCTGGTGTACAGCTGCGGTTTGATGCACTTAAGAGTATTCTTTATTTTTTTAAAGGAGACATGTCATGGCCATTTCCACTGATCATAATTCCATTGTTGAGGTCTACTAGAATAGATTTATATTGTGCAATTTTCCAAACTCACATTGGTTTCTCATACAGCATCTCTGTAAACTACGTGTATTTACTGAATTTCACTCTCTGCCTTTAACGGCTCGTTGTAGCTCCAATAGCTCCAGTCCCCACCCTCCCTGTGAGCACAGTGTGCTCTGATTGGTCGGGACGTTGTGAATCGCGCTGAGCTCCGTGGAGGTGTTGTTCCCTTGTTTAGCGATACACATCGAAACACAGCCAAACTCATCCTGAGCACACACAAACTCACAGCCGAAGTTAAAACAATAAGTGTGGCTTGATATTGAGTAAGAAAAAGGTTGATAAACGCTGTGAGAATGGGTCTGCTGAGAGAATTTCTGTCTGTTATCAGCCTGCAGCCAAGGAGGAGAAATCAGCAGAGCTGCCTGCACTAGAGATGGGCGAGTCCTGATTCATCCGGATCATTAACCCGGATCCTAGAAATGAGCTGGTCGTGACGAGTCTCCCCTCTCCATTAACCCGAGTCCTTTGAGTCCTACACCTTGTGTGACGTACACATTAAAACTATAAATTGCGTCACTCGCTACTCTCTTTATAACATGTAAAATAACATTACAACGTACCCCAGTCCATCTGCCTACCCTTTAGCAAGTAGGATAGCTTCCAGTTAAGTTAAGTTACGGCTCCTAACCGTAATAGCATAGCAGACCCAGAGATCCATACTCGTTATGTGCACGAGCATAGCTGCGGCCGGGAAGACATTTTACTTAGGGGGTGTGGCCAAAAGTGGGGAGAGATTAACAGTAACATGTTGCAACCCCTCCTCCAGCTCCTGGCTCCCGCGGCTATATTATGCAGGAGTCAACAGCAGACTGAGATTCGCAAATCCTGACTCACTGTGCAAAACATAGCAGACTCGTGCGGACTCAGAGCCGTAACCGTATAGCAGCAGATCCAGAGATCCAGCAGACTCGTCGTCACGCACGAGTCAACAGCAGACTCAGATTCGCAAAATCACCCTTTTTTTTGTGATCAACATTTTTTATTAAAGCAAAAGACACTGTGTAGCGGAGGTTAATGTAACGTCAGTTTAATATGCTCGTGAAATGCAACAAGTTTTCGGTTTCACCGGTAGGATTTCTACGCTCTTGGTGATGCTGACTCATATGACTCAAATGACTCGTATGATCCGGATCTCTTCAATGACTGACTCAGAAGAACCTGAGTCCGTAAAAGGATCCGGATTTGCCATCTCTAGCCTGCACTGTGTGTGTGTGTGAGGAAGTCCGTGGATTGGTCAATTTGGACTAATCAGCGGGGGCTTAACGTAACGGCTCCGCGGACGTAACGTAACGGCTCCACGGATTGGTCCATTTCAAGAATCAAGAATGGACAATGACGTATCTCCAACGAGGCGCTTTGGGTATTTTCTGTGTTAGAGTTTTACTCGCTGTACTTTGAGGGTTTGTGACTCTGCACACAGTTTACATGCATAAAAACACACAAGGGGACGGGTGATAACCGGAAAAGCATGACATGTCTCCTTTAAATACATGCGCGGAGATGCTAATTTAAAAAGCAGGCTACATAATGAAACCGTCACAGATTGAATGCTCAACATACTACTGTGAAACCACACAGTTGTTTTTTATTTAAATATTTCAACCAAATACTTGTTTTCTTGTCTTTTCTGTGTCTCACTTTGACATGGGCTAAAGGTTCATTTTATTTCTCTTTCTTAATACTATTATTATAACTTGACACTATGCTACAAATGACTCAAAGTCAGGAGTATGGAATTTAAACACGATCAATACAAGTTTATCTTGTCCCTGCAATATCTCAGAGAAAACATATTCACACACAATGACTAAATTAGAGCCTTGTCATTTTGTCCAATATACCTGCACAGTGATTCAGATTGGCTACTGGAGTTATATTTGTCAGAATCAAGGTCAGAATACTTTTATTCGTCCCACAGAGGGGAAATATGCATTTGTTACAGCAAGAAAAAGAGCCAAAGACAGCTTAGTATTAACCCTGCAGAACGTAGTGCGCTTGCCCTTCTTCTTACATGACGTTTAATATTTTCCATTTAGCACGAAAATGTGGTTAAGTGACAGCCAGAGGAAAGGTAAAGTGCACTGACGAATCAAGCCACACTTTTGTTTTTTACCTGCATACGCTTAATGGACCACTTTGAAACAGAGTGGGTGTAGGCAGAATATATTATCATACCAGTTAATAACATTGGCTCCATGTATTCCTGTAAAAGCCCCTTTAACAGCAGCGCAACCCTTGACATACTGATCGTTTGGTCATGGAGCTTACCCCATCCTCAGCACAGTTTGATATCCGCTGCATGTGATCTGTATCATTTTCTTCTGCTCTTTTCTGTATTCCCAGGCACAGTGACATTTGCCTCTATTATCTGCCTGCCAGACTTAAATGTCATGTAACTGTTTCCAGTCCTGCGAAGTGTACAGACCTGATGCAAAGTGAACATTAGTTTAGAGACCAGGGAGATGACGAGAGTGTTTTTCAGATCTCACCGATGAGGCTAGTAACAGAAGAAGTTATAATGCTATTTGAAGTTGTAGAGAAGCCTGAGTCTGACTCATTTTTTATGAAATGTATTGATATGCATTAGCAATGGTGCTCCATAGGGCCAACTGAAAGTTACTAAACCCTCCAAGCCTTGAAGCAGTTCTGGAAGTGAGTTAGAAGGGCTGATTTGCAGTGTTTATATCTTATCAGGGACTAAGATGGTAAAATACATGTCCCCCTGTGGCCTCAGTCCACACTGGTCACACTAGGTGCAGGCAAGCATGAAGGGGAATGATGATAATGGTTTTATTTCCAGCTTCTATCAGCAGATTCTTCTTTTTTCTCTCTCAACATATCATCTTGTATCCTGAGCTACTTCCTGAAGTATTTGATTAAGAACAATTCAATTAGATTGCCTGTGGTTGGATAAATTATCCAATTTGAGAGTCACAGCCCAGTGACGTCCACGGGGAGAAGCTCACTATATGCTTGCCTGTGCACTTCTGTAAATGTCTGTATGTGTGTGTCCAGCCATTTGTGTCCCAGGATTTTCTTCTCCCTGAATTCCAGCACCTGCTGTTGTCTGGGGCTCGGCTCCGTCCTGGTCTCATGGTAAAACTGCGTCTGTGACCTCCTGATTAACCACTAATAGCACTACCGAGCTTGCCCAAACTGAATTGGGGTCAGTTGCTGCAATTCCCCTCACTAACGGTGGAGGATAGAGAGAGGGGAAAAGCAAACTGACCTCTTGTCAGTATTCACAGGCAACTTAATCATGGAGCTTTCATAACACGTCAGACGAAGCAGGGGAGCAGTTTGTTCTGTAACACGCGTAACCCATGTTATGTCCCGTAGGTGTTGCCATAATAGATTGCTGTGTTTGCTGCTGTATGAGCTATAAGTGCACTGTTTTGTCGTATGGGTGTGAAGCTTGAGTAGAGACAATCCCTCAAAAGTATTATGACCACCGATGCACTTGTGTTGTCGAGATTGTTATCTAATTCCTTATATATCTCTTTCTCCTCTTCTTCCCTCCCCGACTGTGTTTTTAGGAGAATCAGAAGCTGAGGGAGCAGAACGACGAGCTCAACGGTCAGATCCTCAGCCTCAGCCTGTATGAAGCTAAGACCCTGTTCGCCACACAGACCAAGGCCCAGTCTCTAGCTGCTGAGATAGAAAACGCCTCCAGAGACCAGGTAACATCACAACAAGATACAGACCAGCTATGCATATTTTATTATGAACATTACTCTTGTGCAAACTACCAAGTTTATTCATTTAATTCATCTGAAATATGTTACAGGTGCCGTCCATACATTAGTTGGAGTGTATTTGTAGGTCATATCACAGCATGACAGGGATATAGATATTACATTATGGTAGATTAGCATTTATGTGCATAATATGGAGGTCCTTTCTCACATAGACTGTAAGACACTGAGCCAAATGAAATCTGTAATTAAAGCAGCTTTAGAGCTACAACAAATTGTGGATTGATCAATGAATAGTTAACTAGACAGTGGATTAGCAACTATATTGATAATGGATTCACCTTTGAAGGAATTATTTAAGCAAAATGCAGCATTTATAACAAATAGCAGCATTAATAACAACTTGTGTAGCAATAGAAACATAATTGTATATGTACCATATAAGTGAGTTAAGCATATTCTAGCTCTCACAATAGTTCCAAAAAAACAAACAAAAGCTCTTGAGTCATCAGGCCTATAAATAGGTCCGATTAGGGTTGACCTTTTTGGCAAACTGAAATGAAAAGGTGTATGACGTACGTCTCTTTCCTCAGTTAATGGAAGCCCTGAAAGAGCAGGAAGAAATCAACATTCGACTGCGACAGTACATGGACAAAATCATTCTGTCCATCCTGGACCACAACCCCTCCATCCTGGAGATCAAGGGCGACTAGCAGTGACTCAACTGGAGTGAGAATCGGTCTTGGGCGAATGAAGATCAGTCCAGTTGTTTGATCAGAAACTTTAACCTGAGGCAGGAATCTGTACAGGACAACAGAGACAACCAGAGCCATGTAGAAACTGGAACATAAATAGACACACATCGCCCCCTGCTGTTTATGGCAGGGAAGGACATTCTACAGTGGGATTAAGCGCTGAACTGACCACAGGTCATACTACTGTGACTCTTCAAATCGATCTGTCCTGCTCTTTTTTATTCACTGTCTATGCTGTGAACTGTAGATACTGTCACAACTTTTATCTCATACGACAAAACAGGAATATCCTGCGCTCAACATGCTTTGAGGATTAACAGAGTCGCTGAAAGAAGTACACTCGACATACTGTGTTACCTTGACATAAAAACTGGAACAATGTAAAAAACCTGATATGGGTTGTATTGTATCCTGGTGTAATATGGGCTGTATTATCCGCAGATAGAAAGTTTGGTATGATGTTTTTTGAAACATTGAAGCAGACTAAACCTGACTCTCAGAGGCATGAAGGCCGACCAGAGTGTTGCCTGATCTGTAAACTGCCCATCTTTTCTCCTCTGACATGTAGGTGTTTGTCGACGATGAATCATGGATAGGCATGTTTTTAAAGAGAGGATTTAGAAAAGTGTAAAGAGAAAGAAAAGAATAAGAGCGCCTTTAGCTACAAGGGTAAACAGAAGTTGTGCGCGACAGATGATGGACCACGTAATATGCAAGCAAAGGAGGGTTTTAGTAAAGTTGGTGATGGCAGGTGAATTTGTTTATTTTTGAGAACATGTCTTCCAGTAACCTTGCAACAGCACTTGCAGAGTCAATCAGTCCAATAGTGGCCCTTAGTTTGTTCAGATGAGTAGTCGAGTGTCACTTTAAGGAGCAGAAGCTGCAACCAAGGAGTGTCTTTAAACTGGAACTTCTGAGGCTGCTATTTGCTAGCAACACATTGGCGAATAGGTTCATTGTTGCTAGCAATAGACCCCAATGATGTTGAACAGAATTGTGAGCTATGAATGTACAGGGTGGATTTATGTTGAAGTGACTGGAAGCCATTGTAACATGGTTTACTGAATCCTCTCTTTGCTCTGTGAAATCAACCTAGATATTGTACGTGAGCATGCACAGGAGACTCACTTTTTGGTACAAAAACTGGATTAGCAATCTCATTAAAGCCTACATGTTGCAAATAGTTTTTTGAGCCGTCTGAAACTCTCTAATACTGTAAATATGAATGTACAACTGGATATTTCACTTTCTGTGAGGCTAAAAAGGCTTTCTTGACTTGAAATCGCTTGTAAATTGGTCCAAGATGTGTTGAAACACACATGTACAGTATTAGGTACTGTAATGAAGAGGGCATTGTTTGGGGGAGGGGAGACAATTTGAATCTGCTGTATCATGTAATTATTCCAAAACCTAAGTTTTGCTTCCTTGCACAAGAAAAAACTTGTTTGTTTCCTTATGCATGGTTCACCTTTTCTTCTGTCTGTGCCTTTGAGGACATTTTTCAAGACGATGTGCTATAGATTTACATAGTTTTCTGAAGGTGCATTCTATGTCTACGTCTGACATATTTTTTTGACTTGTAAATGTTGTAATTATATAGTGATTTGTATTCATGTGCCACTCTGACTCACCACTCTTTTTCAGATTGATACTATAAAAACTATTTTATACTGTTTTATCAAAAAATAACTTGTGATTACTTAGGTGTCCTTTTAGAAAAGCGTTATAGCACAATGCTTTGTATGGTACGAAGGTTAGCATTTTGGGAACATTTTGTCAACAGTCAGTGTAATGACTTTTTCAATGCAGTTGGGGATGTTTTGTTTCATTTCTAAATCTGTTTTGTTACGGTAAGTCCTTTGCTTTTCAACCTGCTTTGAACTGGCTTTTTATGGTTGAAAGCTGTCTTCCTAACTCAAACTAAATGGTGAACATTATGAGCAATATTAACTTATTTACCGACACCTGCAGATTTGTGTCTTGTTTTGCTTCACAAATGTCTTCATTCTATAGCTGCTCGTGCCATTCTAGATTTAAGAAAATGAATAAACGATACATTAAGCTGTCATCATTAGTGCTATCCAATGATGCAATATAACTATAAGCAACTATAGTAACTATAAACAGCAATAACAATTGCTTTGGCAGTAATGCTGTCTCATTAAATGTCTTATGTTGAATTAGTTTATTTCCATTTATATAATTTCTCAAATAATAACACACTTATTCTTTGCCCACAGTGTACACTGCTGATGTCTACGTTTCCATGATGTGGTATTCTGTTCTGTAAATAAAAACATTTGAGCCTAAATATCCAATTCTTTCAAGTTGCCTGACTGATTTCAGAATTTACACTCAATGTTAATGAAACCGGGTTGAATCAGGTGGAATAACTCGATAGACTTTATTTTTAATATTGGAAAAAGCACTTCGCCCTTAAGACTGGAGCTGTGTTAGGGGAGGGATAAATTGACCCAGTATTTAGCCAAAAATATGTGAACAGCAGAACAGAATATTAACCCTGACAATACACCATGGGTGCATTTTCAACTTATTACACTATTAAATAGCCTACACTGTAGGCCTATATGTAAGTGTTACCTTCTTACACTCTGTTTCTATATTCAAAAGGGTATTGTATTGTCAAAATAATAATTAAAACACGATAATAAATTCTATTAACAGCATTTTTCAGTATTTATTTAAACTGTCAATTCAAATATTCTTTCTGAAAATGAATTTGTTCCATGTGGAAATTAACAGGGCAATTTGTATTTATTATACCAGCCAATTATAAGTCTACAGTTAATGTAGCCTATTATTATTACTGTGCGAAGCTGTTTATTCCTTGGTCTGATTTATGGCTCCAAAACGTTTGCAGGTTGTGTTGTATAGGCCTAGGCCTACTCCCTCACAGATAATAGAATGCAGTAAAACAGATGATTAATTATTATTATTATTTGGCGCAAATATGAGTCTTAACAACGACTCCGAGAGCCTTTTGTCTGCGAAGAAGTGGGTTAGTTTCCATACATTTTTTTGAGAAGTGGCTCTTTTGACGCAAGGGGTCACTGTTTAAGCAAACACATTAGGCCTACTATTGCTGTCGTACTCTGCTCACAAACTCCAAGAAACAAACAACCAGATTAACATACTAACATTTTAAGCCTATAGGCCAGGGGGCTTAATGTGTGATACTCATAGCAAACTGTTGGTATACCCCAAACCTATTCAACTAGATTTAAAAAAAAACAAAAAACGTAACTCTATAGAAATATACCCACAAATATGACATTGTTTTCTGGCACCTCCTATTGGCCAGGCGTTTGCTCCATCTTGTTGTTCCTACAGCGCGTGCTACCCTTCCATGGTGCTACCCGGGGAGTTGTGCCTCAGGCTACAGTACAGGTAAAATGTAACTTCATTTAGGATTCAAAGTAAATTAAAGGGATTTATTTTCGATTGCAAGTTTTGGGGGGATTGTTTCCTGTATTTTGTTAACTGTTGTTGCTTTCCCAAATAATGAGCTCACGTACCGTCAACAGTCGATACCACAATACCGGTTAATCACAAGGCTAGTTTAGCTAACATTACATTACATTGCATTTAGCTGACGCTTTTATCCAAAGCGACTTACAATAAGTACATTCGACCAGGAAGATACAACCTTGAAGAAAACAGAATCATATAAGTAGGCCTACATCAGGTTTCATAGAGCCACACATTTCAAGTGCTACTCAACTGGCTATAGATAAGCCAGTCCTTTATTAGTATATAAGTGCTCTGTTAACAGTTCTTTGTTAGTAATTCTTTCGCTCGAAGTGGAGTCGAAAGAGATGAGTTTTCAGTCTGCGCCGGAAGATGTGCAAGCTATCTGCTGTCCTGATTTAAATGGGGAGCTCATTCCACCATTTTGGAGCCAGGATAGCAAACCCACGCCACGTGTTTTTGCTGATGGGAACTTGGGTCCCCCTCGCAGCGAGGGTGCAGCGAGCCGTTTGGCTGATGCAGAGCGAAGGGCTAACGCGGTGCCCGGCATATCACTTTTTTATGTGAGTCAGCGTGGAGAACAGTCTCCTCCTAAAAAAAGACAGAGTTTATTGGCTTCCTCAATAGTTTCCCCACGCCACACATGCCAGGAAAGTAGCCTGACACTGAATCCTGTGTGTATACAGGTGCTGCTAGCATATAGGGAAACTAGTGTGTAGGCTACCAAACAAAAATGCTAAAAAAAATTCATGGTGATATTTAAGCTCCTTAATAACTCTTTAATGGGTTTGTTTCTTTTTGTTTGATCCCCCTGGCTCTTTTTGGATGTGTTATTTATGTTTCTTGTCTTTAATGTATGTGTCTTTGATATCTTGCTATTTGTAAATTATTCAAACACTAATCATACATTTTATATATATGCATGTTTTTTTTTAATAGCATCATAAACAATATCCACAAGTGAAAAAAGTATTAAAGATAAGTTAACAATTTGCAGTTATTAGTTTAAATGTATTTTCTGAGATGTTTTTTTCCTGCCAGGAGAAGAAATCAAGCATGGTTGCTTGCTAATATATTTAACATCAACTCAGAATCCAAATTATTTAAAGTGTTTGATTAATTCCTCCCTACTTTTTGTAAATTAACAAACTAAGTGAAGTTTCCCTTCATAGTGTTTTATGCCTATCAATGCCCTGGGAGAACTTGCCAGCTGAAAGATATAAATTATTCATGTTATTAATGTCCATGCAGAAAATAATTTTAAAAAATGTCCTTCCTAAAAGCCCAACTTAAATCTTTCCACTTGTTTTACCAATAGGAGGATTCATCTTCTGGAGAACATCATTTTCCTATAGATGTTAAAAAAACATATTTCTTGTAGTTGTTTTCTTTCATTCTTTGCACTAACACCAAACCCTCCGACTAATTCACAGGTGACGTGATGCCTCAGAATGGTACAAAATATGAAAGAAGAAGAGGAGAGACGCGTCACTACCCCTGTAAAGTCGGAGATCAGGTTCCCGTCACAGGTTTGGTAAATGGAGCTGTCACTCTCAATGGCTGCCCAGCTGCTTCCACTAGAGAAAGTAAGAGTACACCAGTCTGCACACGGGACGATATCAAACCACAATGCATGGTCAATGGTTATATTGACCATGGGGACAAGGGCCAGCGCACAAAAGGCACGCCCCGAGGGACCCTGGGAAAACATGAAAGCACAATTTCAGCTGCCCCTGATGCTTCAGCAGCTGTAAGGGTCCGCAGAGCAAGGCCTCCAGGTGGTCCGTCAGTGAATGGGACCCCCAGTCTAGACTCTGTTGCTCCTCTCTGTAATTCTCAACAAATGGCACCACAACCCAACCTGTCAGCAAAGAAACGAAGATGGAGGAAATTCAGACAAAAGAAGAGGTAGGTCAACTACCTTGTAACATCTTTGAAAGAATCACTGGGATAAAACCGTGAATCTTTATTTTATTAATTTGGTGTCATGGGTACATTTCTGGTGGACAAAAAGTTAAAACTACAACTTAACACAGCTTCCATTGACAGTGACAAATAATACATTTAGTAAATATTTGTTCCATTTGAAAGGTTTTTAGTTCTCACACACAATGCAACTCAATAGAACCTCACTCCTTCATATAGTACAACATGTATTGTAGGTACCATTTTAAAAAGAATGTAAAAACTGTACATATGTTGGCCACATAGTAACTTTTTCTTGTCAATGGAAAAGGCGCTAATCTTTTTTTATCAAACTCATGGCAAGAATGATAATGATATTACCATAATTCTAAACTACTATTGCATTTGCTTCCATTAATGAGACTCACCCACAACAGTCAGATAATACCAAAATTCAATGGCCAATTTCCCTTGTTTTTTCAAAAGAATAAATGTGCCTGATTGTTGAATACAAAGGTAATATGAGACCTATCAATCTGCCGACTTTTATAGAAACATCCATCCACAAGCGTTGCCCCCACAAGAGGAGGAAGACTGGGAAAGTCAGATCAAAGAGGTCACACTGACTGGCTGGGACAACATGTGTTTTGGCTTCATGCCCTACGGTAAAGAAATGGTTAAATATCCACATACAGCACTGTAGTCATAGTATATGCTGATGTCTCCCGAAATATCTGAATACATTCTTATTAGGATAATTACAGTAGTATCGTTACCATAGTGTTGAAACTGAACATGAATATAACCAATTTTCGATTATTTTCAAGGTTCATCTAACAACAAGCTATTTCCAATGAGGCTAATCTCAAGTCTAAAGCTGTTATGACCCAGGTCAGGTGAAGTACAAATGTCTAACTGGTATTCTGTGCCTCCTTCAGGTCCACAAGATGTGATCCATTATGATTTACGGAAGTTGACAATTAAGCAAACGGACCCAGTGGACCTGCCGGTGACAGCCAAGTACAGCCCGGCCGAGCTCCACCGACAGCCCGTCAAATGGTGGAGCTTGAAGGTTCCCACTGAGGCCGGCCAGTTTGCAGATGCTAATGCAGATGCTGATGCTGAGTAAGCCAGATGTTTGCTGTAATGTTAGATTAATTTGTAATTCTATGTTCATGTACCAAAAGTAACTGAGGCGTTCTGCCGTGAGTTAGCACTTGTTGTCATTGTACAGATTTGAGGGTCTTTGAGAGTACCCATGGGTGGGATATTTATTTTAGTGAGCATCAGTTTTATTTTCCCAATCTTAAACAATAGTGGAAGAAATACAATGTTATGTTATGCTACAAAATCAAACAGATTAATGCTATCTGATTTCAAAGATTGAAGTTTGGACCTAAGGTACGCAGTCAGGTCATAGTTATTTTTTTTAAATTAGTTAGGCTTCTTTGAGTTTAGGGATTCATTTGAGATAAACCAACATACTATCCTGTTTGTACCGCTTCTGTGATCGTTGTTACAGAAACTAGTCCAAACTGAGAACACTGAGTTGATGTGAAGTTGCTCTCTGGGATATCAATTCTATAGTTTTATGAATTGCAAGTTCAAGTACATAAAGGTACAATTTTAATTTAAGTACTAAACCTAAGCAAGAAATGACAGTAGCTTATGTTACAAGAAACACAACATTGTTCTTTAAGACTTTCATTTGCACAATAACAATAAATAAAATGTTCTTCTACCTTCTGGTACCGTATCCCTGCGTGTTTATCTCTGCTCTGTTGTCAAAATGAGGTTTATTTTGTAGCCTGGGCTTTCCAGGAACAGTTGGGCCTCTGCTCAGATCTCTCACTATTTTAACACATAAAGCTCATGTCTACAGTATGTCATGTTGACTTTTTTAAATCATACCGGTATCATTTCATGGAGCTTTCAGAAGTGACGACGGCTTTTCGCCACTAGATGGTAGAGTTGGTAACACAATTGTGATTTCTTTAAGTTATTCCACACACCTTTGGGAGTTCAGTGGGTTCATTCCCAAGGACTTGCTAGGCACAAGCACTTACTTGCACACTGTTCAAACCCCACATACCCCTGGCGTTTAATTCAGAATGCAACTCAAGATGTTAAATGCTACTAAGCTGGTAAATGTAATCTTATAACTCTAAATCATTCATAACTGCAAACACTTTGTAATAATAGATTGAGGTCATAATATCTGATGAAATCCAGTGTCATGCAATCTGATGAGACTTTGTAGTTGAATTCTAAGCAGAGTTCTTGGTGTATACACTATTAGATTATTCTCTATCAAGGAGATGAAGTAGCTTTTGTTATTCACCAGCCAGCTGAGTACATTTCATTGTTGATCAAAGGGGAAAATATGAGTGGAAGTGTGGTGAGGGTGATGATAGAGGGAGATGTCGTTCCGTTCTGGTGTTTGCAGACACTTAAGATAGAGTGAATGGTTCCTGTTTAAATACTCGTCATACTGTAGGAGTTTCAGACATTGTGTTAGACGCATCCCAAAATGAAGGGTGTCCGAGGTTAACAGTTTCCTAAATGCTTGAAAGGATGATTTTACAATGTGAATTTTAATCTGTTCGTCGTTGACTGTTTTAAAGCGTGAGTTTCCAGGAAGACAACCCCACATTGGATGTCATTGTTTACCCGACCAATGATCATTCGTTGCAAACTTGGCTGGATAAGTGAAAATCCCCTCCAAAGCACAATTCACATATAGCTATTTGTTTGATCTTGGAATGTTTGATGAATATTTGTGAACGAGAAGAAGTCTCTCCTAAGCCCAGAAACCATAAACCCAGGAATCTATTCTGCCATGTCATCGTGAGATTAAGTTGATGCTTCTTTGGCAGGAATTGTAACATTACTGTTTTCACATCCATGTGTCCTGTTTATCAAGTGTAAATGCTTTTCACTAAACTTAATCCCCGTTTCCTCATTTAAAGTCGCCCTCGATACACAGAATCGGTTTATACAACCCGTCTGTTTTTCATTGTTATTTGCGCCCTCAAAAAACTCTAAGCGTTGCGAGATGCTGCTTCACATTGTCAAACCTTGACTAAAACTGCATCGTTTTCTTTTCTGAGTTTTTTCTTTAGGGTGGATTTCCCCTTTACTGCTGCAGTAGCTGTAATAATCTTTCATTATACATTTGTGGGGGTGGTATCAGAGTTCAATTAAGGAATACCTTGTCTCATACATGTTTTAATCTGCTAAGTGATAAATGCCTCTTCATGTCTCAATGGACCCTTTTTCCACTTCTTGCCTGCGTTTGGAGAAATAAGCAGACTGCTGGCCCTCCTACGTCCCAACTGCAGTTATTGTATGGGTCAAGTTCAGCTCATTGCTTATCGCTCATGTTTTCACTGAAATGTAGTACACTATAAGTTATTGTCGTCCACTGACCAACCATTTTATCTAGTTTTATCGATAGCCAGGTAGTCTTTTATAGTAGGGGCATTTCCCAGTGCTGCGATTACTTTGGAAAACCAGCACCAGGCCTTTTTAGTGCCACATTTCTCCGATGTGAATCACCTCCAGTTATTTCATCTGGTTCTACTGTGGTCATTTAGCATTCAACGTCTATCTTGCTTGATCTGGCAACATAATGGTTTGTTAGGCTGGTACAGGACGAGACCTCGCAGCAGACAGGAGGGAGGACTGTGGTCAGTTTAACTTCCTACAGCTGACCAAAGCAAATACATTGTGGTAGTGGATAGACATTTTTCATCATCAATCATCATATTCTAAAAGAGCGGTCTTAAATCGCTAATCCTTCCTGTGATTATATGTGGAAGCAGCAGCAACATTCCCATCCTAGATGTTGGTATTCAACTTAAATTGTTCAAATGTACTGTGTATCTTGTTATTGTTAAACAATGCAAGATAATAAACGAGAATTAATGGATCTTACCAACAAGTCGCCACAACTGTGCACTATGTAATTATTGATTCAGAACAATGAACATAACCACCGTATATTATTAAGTCAATCTGTCGAGGCCATTATTCACACTAGATCTATATTTATCCGCAGCTTGAAAAAGTCCTCAACAAACGTAATAGTATCTCTTGTGAGAGTAATGTTAGCTAAAGTACCCAGCTGTTTAAGAAAATCACTAACCCCTTTTTCATCTAATATAATCTTAAATACATAACACAAGTGTCACAAATATATAAATGTAAAATAGAATATAATCCTTTATTGTTATTATAAAGGAGATGACTAGAGATACTCCTTTTTCTAAGGTGCCATAAAAAAACAACGAGACGTACAACATTCAGGAGGAGACAACATACAAACAACATGCATTCATAGTTCAATATTCAGGAAGAGTTAAAGTGCAGGAATATATCGGTTTAAGTAAAATAAATATGTTTTATGTAAAAGATATATATATATATTGTGTCAGTGCATGCTGGGGTTTAGTGCAATTATTGCTCTAACTTTACAAGTAGGAATTCAAAAGTTATCATATATGAGCCTGGGTATTCTTGTTAACATTAGCCTGCATGGGGTCTATGGGGGAATGTAACCAAATACTGAACGTATGGAAGCCTATTTGATAATAATTTGCATCAGTCTTTTGGACAAAAAGAGCCTAATTGAGGAAGGATGCAATAAGGTCTCGATTGGGGGAAATCCATTAAAAAAAGTCCTCTGTTACTTTACATTCCTTCATACAAAAGCAAGTACAAGATGTTTCATCAATAGGACTCCCCACTGTCCCCCTTTAAATGACCTCCTGCAGTGCGTGATAAATTGTACATCCAGTTCAGACCGGCTCTGTTTCTCCTCTGACTCACCTCCAGTCATGGCTTTTTTCCTCTCTTTTAGTGTGTCTATTTGTTTCCTGTGCATTATTTTTGGATTGATCTTATACCAGAATGTTGAAAAGTCCAGGAAGAAGCGTGTGGTTAGCTAACCACAGCCAAAGCTCACTTGTACAAAAACATAAATTGTCTGATTTGGGGGTAAGGAATTCTGGTAAATTGGAATCATTATGTCCACTGGTGAAAAACATTGAAATCAACAATGCCCTTTTGGAAAATGTGCCGCAACCGTGCTTGATACATGCCAGTGTTATTTAATTTGGAATTTCTTTCTTCAGACATTTGGCGGGATATTTTTAATGAGTCCTTGGCACTTCTCTGAACTTTCTGGAAATGGTGGATAGTATTTAAATGTTTGTTTTTAGGCTGTGAGGATGTGAACACATTTATTTGCCCAGGGTTCTTCCATTTGTATTGCTCCCAAAGAAGAAGCTTCGTGGTTTCCTGTCATTGTGACTCGACCCAGTCGGACGACAGCCAGTGTGCAGGGATCTGGGTGACAGACCATAGAGTAAGAAATGCTCTTAGACTGAAGAAATATCTGGCAGCTGTAACTGTATCAGCAGCCTGTTGACCAAGAACACTATTTCTTAACTTTGTAATGAAATAAATAAGGGTGCTGCAATGCTCCTGACGGTTCTTCCAAGTAGGTTAGCTTTTTGCACTAAATCATGTGCGAGTCCAACCCTGGCCCAGATTATTGGTATTTATATTTCAAAACATGGGGCACTGTAATTAAGATTTAGGATATTTATGAAAGTTCTAGAAGAAACCATTGCCACATCTGCTGAACAGAGGAATGGCAACAGATTTAGCTGAGTCAGAGTGATTGGAATCAAAGGGCGTTTGCCGGGATTAAATCTTCACCATATGGTGAAACACTGAGCAAGTGCTAAGAGCCTGGCTCTGGTAAAAGCACTTCCTGAGTGTCACTGCAATACTATTCGGACATTCTTGTTGTAACATGATGGTTTTTATTAGGGTGCAGTTGAGGAAATACATATATTTTTAAACATATTCCACCTGACTTGAATCATAGCAACCAATTCAGTTATGCTCAATCAAGTCAAGTTTGTAAATGCTCCAAACAGTCTCCACTAATACAAAGTAAGAAGGAAAGATTGTGCCATCTTTGAAGGTTTAACATCCTGTTATCAAATACTTTTTAACCTCAAATTAGGAAGATTTTTCTTTTTCAGGTTTATGGGTTACAGTTAGTTAAGAAATTGTCAGTGTGTATATATATTCACTCACCTTACACTTTATCTTTATAGGGCTGATACAAAAAAACACAAGGTACTACTTTTGCTAGAACAAAACATATACTCACATTTAAATAGTAGGAAGGCAAAACCTAAATGATTCCTTTATTTTCAAAATTGTTGCAGAATAGATTTCTGTGGATGAACTAACTTGATCAATTGCCTATACATTACACTCCTACTATAACGCAGTTGTTGAGCTACAATGAAATCACACATTCATGAATATGCTGTACTTTAAGGGTTATTTGTCTCTGTGCAGGCATCATTTAGCGCTTGCAGTAGCGTGCCAGGCCCAGACAGAGGCATTGTTTATCAGCCGTGCAGCTCCTGACCCTCCGGCCTGTTGGGATGCTCAGCTCGTAGCTCGGCTGGCTGCTAGTTGCCGGCCTGTGTCGACCTGCTTGTCTGGCTGCTCTGCCTCCTACTCGCCTGCCTTCATCCGCCTGTCTACCTGTTTGGTATCCTCTTACTAACAGCCTCTCTGTCTTCTTCTCAAACTACACACCTGGGTTTCTCAGTGCTGCCTTTCCGGACGACTCAGTTGAATTTTTCTTTCCTTCTGCCTGTCAGTCTTGCTGCAATAGCTGTCGAGCTGTCGGTCTTTCCTCCTCTCTGGTCGTCTTTTTGTCATGCTGTCTGGCTTCCCAGTTGAGGGATGTCTGGATAGGTGCTGGAAAACAAGGACCCCGCAGACTCACCACTCGCATACAAGAACAGAGATGGGGAGAGAAAAGGGGGAGGAGGTGGACGAGGCTGTGATGGATTAAAGAAGAGATAAATGGAGGGAAAAAAGGAGGATAGGGAGGAAGCAGATACAGTAAGTGTGTGTGCAGAGAGAACAAAAGGAGACGGACGTGCATTACAGAAGTACAGAGGGAGGCGACGGAGGGAGGATAAAGCAGGTGGATAGGTGGGAATGCAGAGCAGAGTGAGGAAAATAAGTAAATACACTGACCACGGTTCTGTTATTGAATTAACACGCAGACATGCTGTTAGTCTGAGGAGCATAACCATGACTATATAAGGACTTGCACAAAAACACACATCCACACACTCCATCTCTCGCACCTTCTTATATGTATGCACACCCACACAGGCAGTCATGTAGAGGCAGACTCCACACAGTCAATGTGATGAGACCTGCATCTGAATTACAGACCGTCTAGTGTAAATTGCTGCTGTCTGAGTTACACACTTACAACTCTCACTGCAGTTAATGTCATCAGGGAACATTGGGCTATACCTCTTTCTGCATGATGCTGTGTCTGACCCCATCTCAAATGTATATTTAAACCTCTATGGGCATGAAATAAAGCTTTTATAGTCAATTAATCCAGCAACATACAATCATTTGCAAATGATTTCGATAATCGATTATTCTCTTGTTCCAGCTTCTTCAATGTGAGGCTTTGCTGCTTTTCTCAATTTGTATAACTTTGTAAATTGGATATATTTCTGTATTTGACCATGGGTCAGATAGAAGATGAGCTCAAGGAAATTGTGATGGCCATTTTCAATATTTGTTGACACTTATACCAAGTGATTGATTACTCAAAAAAGGATATTAATCGAACATGAAAATGAGATATTATCCTGTTCATTCCAATGTGTGAGATGCAGTGAAATGACTCTTTGATACACAGTAAAAAGGACTCGAGCAGAAACAGGTGGTTCTCTTCATTGAAAATGTCCGTCTCAAATATTTGACAACAGTCCCTCTGCCTTTTATTGAGTAATGATGAGTGATTGCTCATAGCATTAGCCTACATTAGTTGCTGAGCTTGTCATTCTGACTGTGTGTGTATGAAAGAGCTGAGAAAGGGGGGGGTGTATATTAGCCTCTGTGTGTCTTTGATCAGCAGGGCAGAACCCAGAATCCTCATTCTCCACATTGCTCTGTGGAGCGATAAGAGTTGCTGCTAGCTAGCTTATACCTCCTACGCCCATCTCGACAATACACAAACACACTCTCTCTGAACACCATACATCACCCAGGAATCTGCCCTTTTAAAGATGAATTACAATAACTTTCCTTTCCCCTGTCGGCCTCTTTCTTTTTCTCTGACAAAAACGTAACTGACTAAATACATGAGTCCAAGGGTCTTTAGCTCGCCTGCCATCCATTCAGAAAACCTTCTTTCTTTTTTTCCATCCTCCCTCCTCCCTCGTCTGTCTCGGCCATGTGTTGTATTTCCATGCCTATTCTTGCTGTGGTCATCAGAGCCATCTTTGCAGCTGTATCCACAGTTATTACTAACTTTCCGTAGGGGAAGGCCCGTCCGACAGCACATAACAAAGGAATGTGATCTGACTGTCGCAGCTGATAGAGCCGTCTCTGGCCTTGTGGATCAATTTGCACCCTAGAAGTTGCTGCAACCTCCGTTAGTGCAGTATCGGATAATTGTCTTGTATTACGAGTTTGACTTTGTTACAGCAGTTATTTCAGTTAGCCCTTCCTTCCCTTTATCTACATTGGAAAAACACTTTTTAACTCATGATGGAGTCAAATTGGTGCTGGCGGTATGGGAATGATGCTCGTAAAAATGATGAGATGAGCTGATGCATCGTTCATATAGCAGTGCCATGCAGATTCCTACATTGCAATATGTTGTTGGCCACCTGCTGTGTTGGGATGCTGCCAAGGTTTGGTGGTGACACTTTCTTCTAAATTAAAACTGTCATGTCATTCTGTTGCCACACCGCATGTGTGTTATGTTAAAATCTTCTTCTTGGCTTTTACTTATTTTAGAATGTAATATAGATGATAATGTTGTTTAGGACTGTAAATTACAGTCATTAGTTACATTAGTAATAATTAGTTCACATTATTTATCAAAGTCATTATATATTCAGCCTCTTAAATGTTGTTTGCTATGATAATAAGCTGGCAACTTCTTTTTACAAAACGAGGACGTTTGATATGGTATATCAAATAATACCAGATCATTTAAAACAATTGGTAACAATTTAATGTAGTTGACCAAAAGAAAATGAATATCCAACCTTCCAACAATTACTGTCGTGTTGATTAAAATAATCAACACGACAGCAAATGTTCTCAGCCATTTTAAACTATTTTCGAACAATATACAGACCAATTGATTTATAGAGAAATAATTACAAACTAATCTATTAAATATGTATTATTTTAGACTTGTTTCTAATACGAAATGTACCTATTATTAGTGAATAAATCAGGCGATTGACGGACTATTCAAAATGTAAACAATTGTTCGCTGTAAGACTCATTTTGATTCATATCTTCTTTCCGTCATCACATTTTGTCATCTTTACAGCAGATTATTGGTAACTAAATAATGCTGGATGTGTTATTTACAGGATTTCTTTAAATGGCATCCTCAAACAATGCTTAATATTGCTCATTCACTCTTTTTCACTTTGACTAAGCCCTCTCTTCATGATGAATAAATCACTATCCATGAGTAGCCTACACAACCATTGCATATAAAGAGAGGGAAGATCCCACTTACTAATGAATTAACCTGGGCATGTTGGTCATGACGCTTGTCAAAGACGCAAAACAGAGCTGTCTGCCATTGAGATTTGACCGAGCAGAGAAGTGTGCATCTGGTGGAACGGCACCTCTGTGCTCTTGGCTCTGTAACCTGGCACAGCGCGCAGAGAAATGGCAGCTGGATGGCAGGGATACAAACACAGGGAGCGGGCGCTGTATCCAGGACGAGCAAGGTCACCGGCGCAGGTTGATTGAGTGCTCATAGGAGTGGGTGACCTCCTTCCTTTCCCCTCAGTGGAAGGAGAGAGATGAAAACGAAGGGAAGAGAGGAGGGAGTTGCGGGCGTGTGTCACTGCTGTCTGTCCCACTTTCTCTCCCCTTTCTTTCTTTTCTCTGTCCCTATCGTTACACTCACAGATACATCTCTTCTCCCATACACTCACAGTACAGTATACGTACATACGTTCAGGGCGCTCTGCTTCTATTTTTCTACATACAGTCTACATACTGAGTGTACTTTGGTGTGCCTACACACCACATATAAACGCTGTGGACCTTGAGCGTGTTCGTTATATAGCATCAAAGCAACGCCCTATAATTTAAGAGGTTACGTTAAGTGTATCTGGGACTTTCTCTTTGTGTCAGTCACCTTGATCATCTAAACCAGCTCCTTTTGGTCAAGACGTACTTTTGTACATTAGCGCAGCCATGGTTGCCGCGCAGCATTGATCACACTTAATCAATCCGACAGACGAGCAGGTTGGTGAGTCAGCAGGCGCACACGTCCATGTGTGTCAGGAGGGTCTACCACTGAAATGTAACAGGCATGCTCGAAACCTGGCCAGCATGTGCAAATGGGAAAGCAATGCAGGGCTGAACTGTGAAGAGCAGAGAGGAGGAGGAGGAGGATGAGAAAGGTAGGTCTTTTAAGAAATGGTTCAACATATTGGGATTAAGGCGTTAACAAAGCGTATTACTCAAGGGCCAGCCAGTTAGATAGGCTTATGACAAGACTTGGAACATGTGAAAAACAACTAGCCTAGATCTCCGAAAGTCTCAATATCTAATTAACAGCACTAAAAGCTTACTAATTAATAGGTTAGGCTTTTTTCAATGGGACGATAATATTGGCGAGTACATCGGCAGTTGTTGTTTTTTGTATTGTATGCCACATGAGAAATGTACCAACCGATTAATGAATAAATCAGGAGATTGACAGACAATTCAAAATTGAAACAATTGTTGGCTAGAACTCATTTTGATTCATATTTTCCATCTTTACAGCAGGTTATTGGCAGTTTTTTTGCATTGTATGCCACCTTTTGAATGGTTGTTGAAACAGTGTAAAACCAAAACAGGTTAGGTGAGTTATATTTTGTTACTGCTGAGTGTTAGAGAAGTTTTTCTAAGAGCTGCTGTTCAACCAGCTGGAAGAAAGACAGCGAGAAGAATCTTATCTCTCTCACTCTCTCTCCAGTCCTTCTACCTTTACGCCTTCGAACAAGCCTCTAAACTCCCACACTTGCTCTCCTTGTTGGCCTCCATTGCTAAACAAGTTTATTTAGCCTGTTTATTTTTCTTGATACACATCCTCGCAATGTAATTCTGTGGAAATCATTAGGTGCAGGGCTCAGTCATGTGCTGGATATCAGGATAGTTTCTTACCCCTTCTTCCCCCTCACACATCCACCAACACCTTCCTCCAGGCTGAGTCTTTAGAGCCATGCTTTGTCTGGAATCTAGCCTTCCGGATGTTTCTAACAGGTGCCCTTAGACACCCCTGTATCTATGTCTGCTGAGATATGTGGCCTGGGAGATGTGAGTGTGTGTTTGTGTGCGTGTTGGCAGTGGCTCCTGCATCCTCTGGGAGGTCATCGGGGGCACGCACTGTAAACAGATCTTCATGGGCATCAGCAACTCCTGTGGCTGGAGCACATGCTCTATACCATTCTATAATTTTCTCTTACTTGCATACCTATAAGCGCACAGGCACATAAACACTCCCACTCATGCATTCACACATATTGCTTATCTCTTGACCAGAGGGTTAGGTCTCTCCCTGCACACTATCTCTCTCTCTGCCCTTTCCCTGACAGTGGGGCCTCCTGCTTGCTTTACCGTTTCCAGGAAGTGGGTAAAACCAGTCTTGAGTTTCCCTGCCCTCCATTCCAAGCTTCCAGGTGGAGAAAATAGACTCCGCTGCCGCCCTTGTCCAAATCTGTCCCCACGTTGGAGTGGAAAACAAACAGTCAAGCTGCCGGGTGGCTCCAGGGGGACATGAGGAGAGAAATTAGTGATTGTACTTCAAAGCTGCTACATTTCACCCAGTTCTCTTTCTCCTGCTGTGTTGTTCATTTCTCATTTCCTTCACCTTCTACCTATTGCCAGACAAACGGGGCAATAACTCTGCCGCCATGACTGCGCCTCCCTCTTACGTCAAAACCTGCTGTTATACATCACTTTGAGCCACATAAATAGTCACCTACGCTATCAGCTGGTGGGAAGATTCCAAGCTTTCAGATGGTTTCGTTTTACTCAGGGAGTCTCTTATATATGCTGCTGCAATCAATGTATACCTTTCCTATTTAAATGTATTCTGAATCAAAATGGGATTGTTCCTAGAAGGTGAGCAATGTCCAGTCGCTTCTTAGAAACCATTGTCAACCATCCGACAGCATTGTCTATTTCCTCTTCCAAGTAGCACCTACTGTTGCTCGGTCCCGCCTTAAGTGGAAAGCCAGAATGCTGCCAGCGTTTACAGGCAGTACTTAAATAGATATATTAAAGACACAAAGTATGCAGTTTAATAGGATACATGTCATAATGTGACCACAAAGTCCTTTTTAATGGGTAATGTGTTTACTCAGAGTTATTTCTTTTAAATGATTGCTTTTTTTAGGTTGTCACATGCACCATCTCCCCTCACCGCTACACTAAAGCAACACAATTATAACCATTAGTAAAGACACATTGATTATTGTAGGTTATTTTTCAGTGTTTCATAGAACATTGCATGCGACTCTTTTCTCATCGTTTGTATGTTTTTTAAAAATTGTATTGGAATAATTTTCCGTCAGGTTAAAAAAACAAACAGATTCTACGAAAGTAAACTTCTCATACAACAGCTTTCTTCCATTTGGCAGGTCTTTCAGTGAGCAGTGCTTTGGCAGCTCTCCCTCGTGTGTGTGCGATAGCTGTTTGCTGAGTTTCAGGAAGGCTCACTTTGCCAGCGGGCCTGAAACAATAGAGCATGGTTTTCTCAGCTTGTTGCTGCGCAGTGTAGGCCTTCGCTTGCGAGAGCGAGAGGGAAAATCCAGACTTTCCATCTCCTGCTTCTCTGCCTCCCCCTTTTTCTTATTCTCCACCTCCCCCCCCCCCCCCTCTGATGACTCAGAGAAATGTGCTTGGCTCGGCTCCTGCTGCCAAACGCAAACCGAAGTCTGATGAAAATGGAGTGAAACTGACAGAAGATTCCTGTATAAGAATTTGGCTGGATATAAGCCTTAAGCTATTTCAGATGTACTGGGTTAAAAAAAAAGCAATACAAGAGAATGTTTTTTTGGAAGAATGGGTTCATATTTCTATACTTCATAGTGTATGTGCCTGCGCTGTTGTGTTGGAGCTGGTTGTAGTCGGCCAGTTGCTGCCAAGCTCAGTCGAAAACATCGTAGCAGTTTCAAGGCTGTGGATTCTTGAGAAAAATTGCTGATAACTCAAGTTAATGTGGATTTATGCTGTCTGTTTGAAATATAACAGACTTTATGTTTTACTGTTAGTTATTATATTTTATGACAGTCACAAAATAGCATTCTAAAAATAGAGATCTTGAAACAGCTTTGAACTCAGCTGTTGCATCCCATCTTTGTCAAAATGTTGGACTGGAAAGTAGTTAATTTAAAATAATCCCCCTTATTTCACATTTCTTTGGAAGGCTTAACTAAAGACTGAGTAACCAATTGATGGAAAAATGAACTAAATACATTAATTATACGTTATTTACACATTTGAGATGGCTTAACTATAAAAATGGCTAAGTAATGAAATAATTGTTCAGAACTATAAACTCATAAATTACACAAACAAGAACATGGAGCAGGATTTTTAAATGTTTTTTTCTTGTTCCCTTCTGAAATTTAAAATGAATGATAAAATAAATCTTAATCTCCAGCAAATGTAGGTGTTATCAGCAAAGAGTAAAACACAGGTCAGGACAGAGAAGGGTTTTAAACAAGAATACTTAGAATAACAAAGGAAAACATCGAATTAACAGTATAAAATAAACACAAAAGTGTTAACATGTATAGACATACAGTACATCATTTAATATATTACATGTATATACATTTTAATGTGAATCTACAAGTCATACTGTACAGTTTGTACATAAGCTGAAGAAGGATTGAGGTTTTTTGAGTGGATGTTAAAGCCTTGATTGTGGAGCCTAATGGCTTCTGGTACAAAGGATTTCAGTCTTTTATAAACATTCAAATCAAACCACTCGTGAAAAGAGAACTGTTATAATTACCATGTAAATCATTACTGTGTCAGGGTGAAAAGAAAATGAAATGAACTTGGCAAAAAGGATCGTGAGGTACTAAAATTAAGGCCAATTGCTTATTTGCTTTTCTCTGGAATTATATTATCACCCCAGGTACATTTATCACTGTCAGTTCATATTCTCTTAATATAAATAATAGTTTAACACAAAACATATCACACATTTTCCCCCAAGCGGTCCACAATACATACATGCAAAATAATTGTCACTAAAATAAACTTGCACTGTGAATCATGTAAATATGAGTACATGGATAAACAGGCAAACACTCATTATTTGTTATAATAACCAGTAACAATATTAGAAGTGAAAATTAAAATAAATATGAAAATCAAAAAGTGGTGTTTTTAAGTTCAATAAGTAATAAACCACAGGGCGATAAGTTAATTAGGTTTGCATTTTAAATAGTTCCAATAAACAAGTATAATGCCATACATTATTTATTGTACTTAATTGTATAAATAATAAAAACTAGTGATTTTAATGTCATGTTGATTAAAACAGATTACTCAGACTAGCTGTATGCCAGCAGCATTTTATACATTTACAGACTGACCAACTATTTAATTTCTAGATTAATTATTATGCTTGTTGGCTCTTATAGGAACACTTTTTAATGCATGATTCTCTTAACATGGCTAATCGGTTGCCCTAAAACATTCAAATGGAAACTTTGGCATTTGTATTAAAACTTTGGCTTTTCTAAGGAGCTCCATCAGCACTTGGACTGTTTGCTATCAGTGGTGTGAAAGTATGTGTTATGTACATCTGATGTACTTTTCTCTTTTGTCTTGTGTAATTTTGTGAGCAGCGAATGAGACTCTCTGACTCCCCTCCTCGTCCCTCTCTTATTTTTGTATTGTTTCAACTCGTCTTGCACATTTTCTTTTGTTTACTTTATCTCTCTAAACTGTTGCTCTTCTGAAAATGAAACTGTTTAGCTTTTATTTCCGCTCTATTATATCACTATTTTTTTTAATTCATCACTGACCTCTGTATACCTTGAAAAAAAACTAACCAAAATCCCCTCATAGTTTCTGTCAGAAATATTAACTCCTTATCATATCCCCACCTTTAGGGAGGCTGTACAATCTTCAACTTTGTGAACATATGTGGACAAAGCCCAACAAAATGTAATATGACTACTCAGTGCAAACATATGGTTAAATGTGGTAATAATAGTGCAGCAGATTTGTTTGGCAGTGCTTTACAGTGTATTGGGTTTAACTGTTGGCTGTTATATATTTGGCCAGCTTTAATAGCTGCTCTAAAGCTAGCATTGTTTAGGGGTCCCCCAGGGCTTGTACATTGGCCCTGAACAGTTTCTGCTCTGGAAAAGCATCTGCTTTGTGCTCAGCTCTGAAGTATCATCATTCAGATCACATATCTAACCACTATACTGATCTTAATAGCTTTAGCCCACAGCCCTCTGATACACAGAGGACAAAACTCACAGAGACACTATCACATAAGCTCAGTTGGTCACTCTCGTACAAAGGACACACACAGATGTTCCATAGATAAGACACAGTATTAGATGTTTTTGTGTCTGGATCTTTACATGTGTGACATCACTTTCCAAGGCTTGATGGTCCACAAGAAATGAGTTTTGTGCAAACGGGTGTTTATGATGAACCCTTAGTTGGCCTATTTGTTTTATATGCGTTTTAAAAGGCATTGTGGAGCAACTGCTGTTCACAGTGTCACACAGCTAGCAGAGCAGTGCAATATTCAATATGTACTGTACATATATGTATGGAGGCAGACAAACCTGTGTGTGCATGCATGCCTTAGGCTTAGACAGTAGCACAGCGACACTTTGATTGAAACACGCCTATGAGACTCACATCAAACACCAACTCTTTGTCCTTCAGGGTGTTATCATATAGTAACATCTCAGGCTCAATCTTCCTCTCTGATGCCCTGAAACAAGGTAAAGACACCACAAGTAAAGGTATCAATCACTTAAGTTGCTGGTATCTTAATATCTCTGTTTCTTCCATTCCCAGCAGTTATCCGTCTTGTTAATCTGTCAGACAAGAAAAAAAGACCGAAACACAGGTTGTCTTGTCAGTCAGACTGCACATTGGTTTGCTAAGTGAACTCCTGAGGTTAGCGTACCTCAGGTCTGGGTAATGCATGGATGCTAGTGGGGCAAATGCAGTCAGTGGATAAAGACCTATTAAACTACCATTAAACCTTTGAACCCTAAGCATTTCGGGACATGTTCGGCTCATGTTACATTTCACAAGGGCCTCTTTTTTTATCTGCAATATTGAAGTCGTGCATCTCCATCACAGCTGGACGTAGGGAGAATTCAAAGTGTCTTATGTGCAGTATAATTACATTACATTGCATTTAGCTGACGCTTTTATCCAAAGCGACTTACAATAAGTACATTCGACCAGGAAGACACAACCTTGAAGAAAACAGAATCATATAAGTACATCAGGTTTCATAGAGCCAAACATTTCAAGTGCTACACACTTTATTTGACATAAAATGTAATACATTTAATATTTACATATTCCTAAATGCCTGAAATTGTAACCAATATTGGAAAAGAATGAGGGCTCCACATGCTTTAGAACTACTTACGTTTTTACAACGTTTACTTACAACACCACACTTCCTCTCCACTCTGCTCCCTGTTAACAGCTTGCAGTTCAGTCAAAGTTTGCTGATTTTATTTTTTTCATCCCAGTCATTCATTCTCAGCTTTCCAGTTGGGGTGGAAGAGCTCAAAATTGTACGTTTTTTTTAACAGGAGCTGGTTCGTGCAAAAGTTAAATTGTTGGCGCACATGGCCTGGATGACTTGATGCCACATGCTGGATGGGAACGTAGGAGGAGTCTTTGGTGAAATTATTTCAGGGAAATTTCTTTGTGACTCACACTTTGGTGCTGGCTTGTAGGGTTTGGTGAAGTCCAACATCCTCTGATCTGTTCTTCATACTGTCTGTAAAGCATGGAGGGAGAGTCAGTGTGGGGAGACAGGTTTTAACCCCCACCCTTTGTAGTCACATGCAGTCTGGGTGACACTGAGTCATCCTTGCTTTTCTAAGCTCTCCTCTTTCTTATTAGTATTCTGCATCATGCCTGTTCTCACCCCGTCCTGCCAGTGTTAGGAACACTGTACTCTGCGCTGTAGGTCTCCTCAGTCCCCTGCAGGCTTTCTTCTTTAAATCTGGGTCAGGACCCAATTGAGGAGGATAAAAATGTCCCTCAAATACTCTGAGAAAATTGCCATCTACAACTTTACTTTTTTATTAGAAAACCTAAAGCCTTCCTGTACCCTTGCTATGTTAGGATGAAATACACTGTAGCCTGTAGAGATGTCGTTTTTCATGCCAAGGGAGAGAGTTGCACCATTTCTTCAGTACAGAACTTCTAATGACGCAACTCATGCTGCAGATAACACAATAGTCTGAAAAATCTGTCTAGATTCACAGATAAAAATATGTTGAAAATACATGTACACAGTCACCATTTACTGTATATAGGTCAGTACTTTGTTGGTTTTCATCCAGTTCAGGAAATGGAATGTATTTTTAGTATTGCTTGTGGTTTGGTTTCAGTCTTGTATTCCAAACTGAAATGTCTCAACAATTATTTTATGAATTGCAAATACATTTTTTTTGCAGACATTCTCTGACAATTAGTTCTAATGACATTGGTGATCACATGACATATGTTCTATTACCACCAAGAGGTTTTACAATTGCGGTTCTGTTTGAAATGTCTCAACAACTATAGGATGGATTGCTAAGACACTTGATAAGGATACATTGTGATAATGTTGGGAATCCCCTGACCTTTCATCCTGTGCCATCATCAGATCTAAATGGATGACATTCCTATCGACCGAGCTGTACTTTTTGGTTAGATCCAATAAGCATTGTTATTGATTTAAATAAATATTGACTACCTGTCATTTTCACAGTCCGAAACTCCAAAATAATGTCCTTGAAGGTCCAAATCAATTCCAAAGACTTTCATTCAACCTTACATCACAGAACTACAGAGACATCTCCACATTTGAGAGGCTCTACTTGGGGGCGAATGAATGGATGACTGCCAAATATCAGAATATTAAAAAAAAGGGAATGAAAGATTATTAGAATGCTAAAGTTAGCATTTAGCTTAAAGCACTGCTGTCCCTGGCTTAGTACACCCTCACAGGGCAGCTTGCTAAAATAGTAACATCTGGACTGTATTACATGAGAATACACACTCCTGGCACATCCAGTACATTTCACTTCCAACTAAAGCATTAAAGCAACATTTTCCTGAGTAACATCTTTTATGATTACATATTTAATTTCCGTAAAATGTAGAAGTGAGTTGCGTCTCGCAAGAAAGATCTTGAGGTAAAATGTGCATTCATACCCATATCTTTATAACCTAGGCCATGATTGAAGGGCTCTGCTTACACTGGGCCTTAGCCAATGTAAATATATGTTTGGCTGTGCCGCCACAGTTCATTGAGCTGAGTGAAATATCTGAAATAACTCTTAGTCACAACTAAATCACTATATCACTTTATCAAGCGCAGGGAAGCTTGACATTTAACATGTTGTTACCTGACTTGATTGAAATGCTCTTTAATTTTAAACATAAGTATAATTGGTCTGTAATACAGTGAAATGTAGGCCAGGGTATATTTTCTTGACAGCCTATAGCAAGAGAACATGCAGAAGGTTTGGCAGCAGAAGCTTTTTGTGTTTGAGTACTAGTCTTATACTCACAGGTAGACGGTTCCACCAGGGATCGCTCCTACAGCCCTTAGAATATCACAGAAGATTTGATGAATCTACTTTTCGACTGACAATCTTTACCCCAATGGTCTGAGGGAACAATCATTCACAAATGGGGCTTTTCCAGTAAATAAGCTCAGCTGAATTCGTTGAGAGGCCTCTTACGTTGATTTCATGCCCACTTTAGTTTTGTTAAGCTGTCTCTCTTGGTGAAGGACTTTAACTTTAAAACCAAGCAGCAAATTACCATTACATTCCAACGTTAAATTAATAAAGAATTAAGAACTCACATCGCTAGTATTGCTGGTTGAAAACAATTGCCAGTTCACAAATATTTGAACCATAAGAATAAGGGGCCATAAAGCTGACGGTGAACTGTTTCTTCATGAACCTATTATCCCAGTCTATACATGGCACACACACTTGTGTGCGAGGCAAACTCTGTGACCCGCAGAGAGATTCCTCCTATGTAGACTGCTGGTGTGAATACTGGCATAGTGCCTAGAGAAAACATGTTTTATACGGCTGTCATGATAAACATGTTCAGGCAACATGGTGGAGATCTGGAAATTCTCCTAAAGTAATACATCGGAAAAGAAAGGGAAGGCTTTCACAAAAAATAGTAGTGAAAGCCTAAATAGTTTCTCCTCTTTGTTTAGTTGCCAGCCAGAAAGCAAACATTTCTACTATCATTGTCCTTTTCCCATTAAGCGTTATCTAGATCTTTAGTTAAATGTGCACTGATGCAATTTTAATGACTACACAACTTATCTCAGACTCCCACAGCATGTACTTTACAATAAGCACAGTCACTTGGCTGATTCTTTGAAATGCTTTACTTAGATGTAATTTTGAGATAATAAGCTATATTTCATTTACTTGCTTTCTGAGGGTTTTGTTTAAATATATTTTTTGTCCACCATTATTAAAGAGCCCCACCCAAACCAGTCAAAAGATTGCTTACAGGTTAATGATTTAATAATACAAATATAATTAAATAACCATGTAGGTAATTTTGTGTATTAAATACTTTATCAACTGTCTGAATATTTATTTGAAATGGTTTGTTCGTTGGTTTGAATACAAAATGTTATATGGGTCTTGTAACCTAATATGCATTATTAACATGGGGTAAGGCAGCTTTTACTTTTTACATGTTGAACATTGACATGTTGAACCTACATGTTGAAATTTGGGTTTGTTTATTTAGTTCATTATAATCAGTTGTTAGCTCACATAGATCTGTTTAGAATAAAACACAAGAAAATAAACAAAATTGGAAGAAACTAATGTTTTTTAGTATTGCTAGTCAGTTATTGACAAAGGGGAAAAATACAATGACATTTTAAAAAGCTTAGTCGTCCCATCCTTTTTTCGACAGATTATTTATTCTAAATTGTGTAAATAAGCCAGTTAAAAGTCTCCCTTGACCAGAGCAAAGGCCAGTGAGTGACCCTGATGGTGTGTCATGCAGGATAAAAAAGGCAACAGAGGGCTTTTTTGAGGAAGGAAATCATAGTACTTCCAAAATAGATTTGGTTTGCTCGTATGGTTTTGGCAATGACGATCTGGTTCTGCCTGGAGATTAAGAAGGGGGGGGAAGTTACTGAAGAAGAGAAGGAGTTTTTATTAAGATTGTGTGTGCGCTTGTGTATTTGCGTTGAATGGGGCTTTTTGTTCCAACGTGACTCACCGTGTTCAAGCCACGGTTGGTGCCTGAAGCGAGAGATGTAGGGAGGGTGAAAGGCACAGAAGAAAAAGAGTTGACGTGGTTAAGTCATTAGGAGACTGCTTGTTTGGTTGTCAAGCTCTGGCCTGCTTTTTTGATGAATCGATAATCCTAATGCCTGACTGTGAAAGACACACACAGAGTAGGATCTATCTTCTGGTCTGCCTGGCTCCAGATCATTAACTGTTGGCTAACTCCTCCAAAGATTATGTGTGCTACTATGGCTAAAAGTACATTCGATACATTAGTCAAGCCAGATGGTGCATGTGATTTCTCATTACGTCTTTTACATTTGTCAGCTAAATAGTTGACGTTCATGAACCTCTTGTCATGGTTCTCATTACTCTGTAAAAACACAAATGAATTCTTAGTTGATTTTTGGAAAACCACTTTTTCGACTGTTTGTTTATAAATCGTAAAAAAAAATTAAAAAAGATGTAATGACTGCCCAAAGATTCAAGTAAGACACCCACAGTATGGTGAGTGGCTCAATCCACATTTAACTTCTTTTGAAAGATTAAAAAAATCTAATATTGTTTCTACAACATTTCTACAACATTTCCCATGAGCCCCCGACCATCCTAGGCTAAAAGGCACAGCTCGGCAACAGTGGCAAGTACATAGACAAGTCAAGGCGTGGTTATTACCTCAGACATGTGTTAAATAAAATTGACTAATCAATCACCGAAAATACTTTATTAATCCAAGGGGGGAATTATGTTTAATGACAAAGTAACAGGAGAGAAAGGGAATATTTGTACACAGTTTAACAATTGGGAAATGACTTTAAAAAAGTATATATATTAACATAATTTATTTTGGATAACCAAGTTTATGTTAAGTTTGTACTTTTCACCCTCTCAAGTAATACATTTTTAACTTTTGTTAAATCACAGAAAGTCAATGACAGATTGCATTACATTTTAGAAGCTAGTGGAATAACAGCTTACCCCTTCAGGACTTCAGGCTCTCTAAATTCATGTTAAAATGTTATGAATCAAATGCCCACCACCTGTTGCTCGCACACCTCACCAGTATTTTTCGGACACCACTCCTTTGCTCCCCAACACTCAATGTCACCCAAGTGTGAAAGAAACCTCCACTTGAGGCCCACCCATGACTGCCTCTCAGGAGCTCTCCAGGAGGTGGTCACGCACTTGTTATCCCCTTCACCCCTCCACTCTAGCACGGTTTACCATGGATGTTTCAAAACCATCTGACCTGGTTGTGCTAACGGGGGACTATTTTGGGAGAGGGATGGCAAAACCGTCTGCTCCTTGCAACGGCCATTAGGGAAAAAAAGTGTGTGTGTGTGTGTGTGTGTGTGTGTGTGTGTGTGTGTGTGTGGTGTGTGTGTGTGTGTGTGTGTGTGTGTGTGTGTGTGTGTGTGTGTGTGGGTGTGTGTGTGTGTGTGTGGTGTGTGTGTGTGTGTGTGTGTGTGTGTGTGTGTGTGTGTGTGTGTGTGTGTGTGTGTGTGTGTGTGTGTGTGTGTGTGTGTGTGTGTGTGTGTGTGTGTGTGTGTGTGTGTGTGTGTGTGTGTGTGTGTGTGTGTGTGTGTGTGTGTGTGTGTGTGTGTGTGTGTGTGTGTGTGTGTGTGTGTGTGTGTGTGACCGTGTGCACGACCATGTGCACTGTTGGGGTCATATGTCGCTGTAGGCCATAGGGATTGCTGTTGAAATTGGAGATTTCGTACTCTTGCAAAACCCAGACAGACGCTTAAGTTTATTCTCTGGCAACTGCTTGTTGTCATTTCAGCCTTTCACCCATATCATTATTAACATCTTGCTCTTATAGAGGCGAAAATAGGGAGTTCTGCTTACTGTGCATCAAACTATGCTCACTTTATGTGGGAAGTCGGTATGATTTTCACAAACTTGCACATCCAGTTTTCACAAGATATCCCTACAGCTTATTAACATTTTTAAATAAATGTATCCCATCAGCTCAGGGCAGTTGGCAAACAAGCCACCTACCGCTTTTAACAGAATATTGAATTATGCATAGGCCCGTGAGGAAAGGGCCTGATCAACAGGTTTGGCAATGGAACATGCCAGCGAGTGAGCTTGGCATCTCTCTCTATTTGCATCTGAAACATCATCTCCCTGTGTGGGACTTGACTAATGCAAGCAAGGAATTGTGTGATGGTCAAAGGCATGAGTCATCATGCTCCATGCTTTTAAGGTAACTTTGCACGTATAAAAGTTGTAGGATTGCTCTAGTTCTAATATTGGTTAAAAAGTGAACAAATACTTTAAGAAGAACTGAAGAGTTTGACATTTTCTGAAAAGCCTGCATGCTCTTGATTCATGTGCAGAATTGTAAATGTACATTTCGCTGCCTTCAAATGGATCGTATTCCACTCCTGCATTAGCTCATCCTTCATTTTTACTTCTACACTTTACAGGCATTTTGTACGATGGAGTATTAGGGCCACACTTAGAAGAAAAAAAACAGAGAGATTTCGAGAATAAAGTCGTAATAATACGAGAATAAAGTCATAGTTACGAGAATAAAGTCGTAACATTACGAGAATAAAGTCGTAATGTTACGAGAATAAAGTAATAATTACGAGATTAAAGTCGTAGTTTCATAAGTGACTTGAGAAGCGGACTTGGAGGAGATTGTCTCCTTTCTGCAGGAGGAAATGGCTGGTTCTGGCCGACTACATTACATTACATTGCATTTAGCTGGCGCTTTTATCCAAAGCGACAATAAGTGCGTTCGACCAACAAGATACAAACTTGAAGAAAACAGAATCATATAAGTACATCAGGTTTCCTAGAGCCAAAACATTTCAAGTGCTACTCAACTGGCTTTAGATAAGCTAGTCCTTTATTAGTATATAAGTGCTTTGTTAGCAATTCTTTGTTAGTAATTCTATCGCTCGAAGTGAAGTCGAAAGAGAGTTTTCAGTCTGCGCCGGAAGATGTGTAAGCTTTCTGCTGTCCTGATTTCAATGGGGAGCTCATTCCGATTCCACTACAAGGCTATCGTTCGACTCCTTCTGGATCCAAAGCCTTGATTACAAGTCTCATCGTTTCTTGTGAAACAACAAACCCCCTTTGAACAGCTCGTAGATGTAACCAACGATGATAGCCTTGTAGTCGGCCAGAACCAGCCATTTCTTCCTGCAGAAAGGAGACAATCTCCTCCAAGTCCGTTTGGTTCTTTCTTCGAAATAATAGACATAGTTTCTTGCACAACCTTTTCAAAGTTCTAATACTTATGATAATCTGATGCTGATGTGCCAAAAGATTAAGTATTTCGTTATTTGAGAAACCTAAATAAAGTACTGCTCCACATTCCTCATTTTATTGCAGGACGCTCCTGTTGTCTCCTTCCCAAGTCACTTATGAAACTACGACTTTAATCTCGTAATTATGACTTTATTCTCGTAACATTATGACTTTATTCTCGTAACTATGACTTTATTCTCGTACGACTTTATTCTCGAAATCTCTCTGTTTTTTTCTTCTAAGTGTGGCCCTAATACTCCGTCGTAATTTTGTAACCATTGTGACTTGTCATATGATTTTCATCCTACTCTAAGGTGGAGACATATTACAATAAAGACTGACTCACACACACACACTCACTAGGGACCGGTCTTTAGAGTGAGTGGGCCAGTTCCTCCTTCTATTTCTCCTTATGTGTCCCTCGTGCTGGAGGTGCAGAGCTGCCAGCATTGTTCACTAGCTACACTGGACGCTAACAGCTGTGTGCATTTACCGATTATAAACACACAAGTCACTGCAGACATTTCAGGCTTGTAACAACATTTCGTTATTGTTACCAGCAGGTTGTTTGAATATAGAATGTGAGGAGCTGCATGTAATGTGTGTAGGTGTGAGTTCATCTGGGTTCTTGCCTTTGCTGTTTTATCTGCGTGTGTCTGTTCAGTGTCTGGCAGAAACGCAGCACGGATAAGGCGTGTCTGCATGTCTGAAAATCCTCCTCTGGTCCCGCTGGACTGTGTTAGCAGTTCCTCCGAAGCAGGGTGTGGATCGCGAGGCCGTATGAACTCCTGATGCCGCTCCGGGGTCAGGTTCATGAGCATTATGGGTAGGCCTTGAGATGCAGCTCCAGGGTTGGGCTTGTATGCTTTATGAATGGGCCACATGATGCAGGTCTTTGAGTGTAGAGCATTACTTCCCTCCCACAGTTATACTGCTTTTTTCACTTTTTTGGTAGGACCTCAAGTTGTTTTTTAATATTGTATAACAAGGATGACTGGCAGGAAATAGATATTGTTTTCTTTTAATTTATTAGTGTGTGCTTTTCCACAGTTCATGAGGTTTCAGAGGGTTAAATCATAATTAAGTAAGGATATTTAAATAAGACACTACTTTCTGTCACAGCAATAAGATCCTGCATATCAGCTGTCTATCATTATTTAAACTAGGCTGACATTTACAATATTACACTTTGAATTTTTCAGAGCCGTTAATAATTTGGTGGAGAGATTTGAAGGAACTCAGTGGGTTTGCCACAGATCATTAGGATATTTAGGTCATCACATACCAGATAAGGTACTTGACGCTTCGGCGATTGAAACCTGTCTGTTACAAACCAGTTTAAAGTTGCTGCATTTCTGTTGTTCTTTTAGTAAAAGTGGTTTGCTAGGTAACAGCAGCATGTAACATACCATAGAAACGGCAAAACAATGACCTAGCTTATCAAACATTTGAGAGAGAGAGAAGTGTGTTTTTATGTGCATGGAATGTCTGAGTCATTACGTGTGTGTGTGTGTGTGTGTGTGTGTGTGTGTGTGTGTGTGTGTGTGTGTGTGGTGTGTGTGTGTGTGTGTGTGTGTGTGTGTGTGTGTGTGTGTGTGTGTGTGTGTGTGGTGTGTGTGTGTGTGTGTGTGTGTGTGTGTGTGTGTGTGTGTGTGTGTGTGTGTGTGTGTGTGTGTGTGTGTGTGTGTGTGTGTGTGTGTGTGTGTGTGTGTGTGTGTGTGTGTGTGTTTAATAAGGTTAGTATGGCCATTAGATCATTTTAACACTTTTATTCTCCACACTGAGTTCGGAGCTGTACCTTTTGCTGTCACTTTGCATAGAGCATGGAGGCACAACTACTTTGTTAACATACCAGTTGAAGTCTGAACGTGTTTCTCTGTTCAAAAACTGGTGAAGCTCTCTAATTCTACCTCAAGTTTGTGTGTGTAAGTGTAATACTTGTAACAATCATTGAGTTATTCATTGTTTAATTCCTTATTTGCAACCATGTTCTGAATTCTGAAACAATTTTGTGATCAATTATTTTTAACGGGAAACCTAACGCTGTGACCCGTTCTAAAGCAAATTGATAAATCATACAGTACTGTTGCCATAATGTCATTATTCGCAGCAGGGGATAGGCATCAGAGCAGTTATCAACAAGTTAAGAAACGATGTATATACAAGTACCGTTTAGACAAATGAGCGTGTCATAAATCCTATCAGGTGTGTTTTGTACGGGGAATATTTAAAAGATAAGTCTGATGATTTACTTGTTTTTTTATTGTCAATGAATCTTATGAAAAAAACAAGAATATATTCATACTATCAAGTAGCCTATTGTCTGTGTGGCAAAAACACGTGTGAATAAACACATCAAAGTAGTCCCCAACAAAAAATCAAGTTATGTTTGCCTAAAACTACAGTACTTAGCTGGAATGTATACATCTAGCTAAACAGACGTTTAATACAATATATTTGAGACATTTGTTACATCTAGCATGAAAAGTTATAACATACAGTCATTTATTTTCCACACAAAAACGACAACACAGTTAATATTGTTTTCAACAGAATATTTATGTAATATGTTACACATATTCAGTATACATTATTCAAGAATAAAACATTTCACAAATCTTTTTTTAATCCAATTATTAATTGAACACTATGCTCTCCTCACAGTCTTCAAGGTAGTTATCGCTTGAAGGGACAGCCGTCTATTTTTGCATCTGCCTTACATCCCTCAATTCGTCTTTCAATCTTAACAATTAGCCACGGTCACATATAAGCCTGCGGTTCAAAGTCTTGTCACTTGATTTTCATGCCGCCCTCAGGACTGCAGTGAACAATCCTTCCTATTCATATCTTGTCTGTGGATGAACCCAGTAAACTTGGGTTAGTGAACACTACTCTGATTTAAAGTCCTGAGTGGCCTGTGGCCCGCTGCCTGGGGACACTGCCTCTCAATGACGCTACCTTGTGATGTGACAGCAGGCTTTTACACACACACACACACACACACACACCACACACACACACACACACACACACACACACACACACACACACACACACACACACACACACACACACACACACATATATATATATATACACATTTCTGATGAAATTGATTACACCCTTTTACACTTCACCAGCTACTAACTAAATCAAATAGGGAACATTCGGAGAAAATGTTCAGTAGTAAACTTTAACAAACCTCATCTCCTACTTTTCTCCCGCTTGCCTCCATTTTACAGATTTTTGGAAAGATACCTTGTCCTGGTGGTGAAACAATTTGTTTTATTAGCTGTCTCAACACCTTCAGAAGCATTTTAACTACCTGAATATGAAACCTTCCATGCAACATAAAAATATATGGTATAAGCCCTATCAGGCTCCAAAGCTGTGAGTGAAAACATCACCATTCATTGAGACTTCTTGGAATATTAGCATTTAGCTCTGCATGCCTATCAATAAAATACAAACCAACCATTAAGAGAATCTCATCGAGAGACATTAGGCCCTCTAGGTAAGACATTTAAGACACGAGAACAACAGGCAAAGGCCTCATTCTTGTGAAACACTGTTTAAAATAAGTCTTTAGCACTTCCTTCCCCCGGGGTTAATGGTGCTCTCCTAAAGCTAAGCAGATGATTATTGACAACGTGCCGCCAACATTTTATGGTCTTTGAACCACGAGACATGGCATGGCGAACAGGATAGAGACCTCATGACTGCCGTCAGAGAGGGAGGGCGGGGAGGCTCAGTCTCCCCATCAGCTCTCTCTGTGGGACGCTTTTGTCCGATAAGAGGTCACGCACCACACCTGATTTAAGTCATGTGCTCCTCATTGCATGATGAGTAACACAAGACAACAGGGATGTGTTCTGCTCTGTGTGTACATTTGTTTGTGTTGAGGAGAGCATCAACATCTCTGGCTGGGTACATTTTGTGCTCATCCTCATCTGAAAAAGAGCTTGTTTGTTGTTTAAGTTCATATCATTCCTCTTTCTTTCTTCTGTCTGCGTTTCACATGTGTGTCCAAGTTTGTGTTTCTTAGATACATATCCAAAGTATGTGCGAGGTTGGAGGAGAAGTGCTGTGTGTCAGTGAGTGGGGGCGAAGGGTCTGGGTCAATGCTTTTGAGACCTTAACTTTGCTCCGGAGGACTCTTACTCCACACCCACGCCTCATTCTATTAAACTCTGGACGACATCAACATTCCTGAGATTAATGTAGAGACAAACTCTAAAGCTACCCATGCACACACACAATATATTACTGCTGTGGGATACATCATATGACCTGCCAAAAAAAGCCCAAATGAGAGTGAAATATGTCCAGATACAGCTTTGATGTATCTGGACATGATGTATATCACTTTGAATGATCCTTATGTTTGCCTACATTACCAACAATGCAATTTTAGTTACGTTGAATGTTATGCTAGTAGCGACTTTTGTACACTAGCCTCAAGCAGAGATTGGTAGTGGGTTTAGAGATAAGATGATTCAACTCTTAACTCAAGACCTACAGATTGTTTAACTCTAACTTAAAGGGTCTTCAGCCCCAACTGATGCTGACTCAAATAAGATCACTTAAGCCAATAAATACAAATTTGCTCGATTCCCTCTGGAGCCACTTCAAGCTCTAAATAACTTTTCTCACATGTGCAGTAGTCCTCCCCAACCAGTGGCCAATCTATGAAGTTCTCCTTTAGCAAACAGTTTTTTATTGCCCACACTTAAACACCTTAATCATGTAGTTAATTCACCATGACTACAAATTGGCCCTTGCCTCAAACAGTTGCATAATTAAACTGTGCATTCATGTGGATGTTGGCTTAATGATTTGGTTGAAAAACGTTCTATGTTCCACTTAATTTACTAAGAAAAACATGAAGTCACGTTGTTGGTATTGTTCACAGACCCAACAACGTGCCTTTGGGGAGATTTGTTGGCACATGATTCAATGAAGCGTGTCGCTGTGGTCATTTCCTCATTTGATTGATGATCTTGTCATAGTTTCCTTAAGTCATATTTATAACGCACAATACAATTCATTCTTCTTAGTAAATGTGGTGGTCAGGTGCAAACACAGGCGGTATCAATGCTTTTACCTCATAGGTTATGTGAGCTAACAAGTACCGCCCTCAATGTTCTGTCACTAATTCATCTTTCAACATTAAATTAATTTGCAAGGGCATGATACCATGGACTTTTTTAACCTGTAAGAAACAATATACACTGTTAACTGTAGTACAATATAAACATGGAAGCAACCATAGTTGAGTTTACAGGGACAATTGGATTTCCTAATTAGGAACAGACAATGCAATGACTTACATGTGGAAAGATAGATAGATAGGCTCCAAACCAGGAGCTTGTAGGATTGGTACCTCTCTCTAAAAGAATGCTACTTTCTTCATCTCCTAATCTTGAGACGCTATGTGGGTGATCGTGTCAAAGCCATAATGGAAAAAGATTAAAATCTTCACAATGTTCGCCTCTACACAGTATATAAACCATCACATATTGATGCTGTGACTCACTTACTCACGGACACATACCTTCTTCTAAGTCTTTGATCACATACATGCTCATTTATCCCTTCATGTTTACCCAGACAGATCAATCCAGCTGATCCAGCAGCTGCCGGACTTTGACCTTAAACTTACCCTGACAGATAGCGCTCCTGTAGGACACTTCCTGTCATGTGTGCAAGCATGGTGCGCATTAGCATGTACTGTATCTATAACTGTGCATGCACTTAGTGGTCCAACGGGGCTACACTCACTGTTAGTGGGTTATGTTAGATTATGTGGTTGTACTTGCATGTGTGTGCATACATTTATCCGCACACTAACATCCAGTATTTCTGTCCATGTGGGTGTCCTGGTGTACTGTATGCTTCAATATGTATTCCACGTAAGCGTCTGCTTGCATGCATAGTGTGCATGTTTAAACTATGTGTGTTTCAGGATAAACATGTGTGCATCAGGAGCATGGGTTGTAACTCACTCTGACTGCGAGCCGCGGCCCCCGACAGGGAGAGCTGCGGCTCTGGCAGGTCTCAGCAGGGCTCTGAAGCTCAGCTCGGTTCCGCTGGTGGTTACAGGCCCGAGTCCATGTCAAACTGAAGAGGTTTTCTAGAGAACTCGTACTGGGAGGCCTCCAGAGTGAAAACGGTACAATGTCATCATGTCTTATTGTTGGCAGCCATGTGAGCTCCACAATAGGTTCGGAGCCACAGAGCGGAAAAGAAGCACGGACATTTATGCCAGCTGAACTGTACAGTGTTTGCCATTTTCCCATGATGAATGGTAGCAGGAGCGCAGGCCTGCCAAAGGCTGCTTTTAAGAATAAGGATCAGTGCTGCACCTTGTAAATCTTTAATCAAACTTTTCACTGGCCCTTTAACGGTTTACATGCAGCAAAACCTCCAATTTTCCAAAAGCGAAAGCAGGCTATTGAAGGAAACAAACACCAACTTGTTTTGTTTGACTATGAATTAGATTAAAAAAAAATATTGAATCTATTTTATTTCAGAGATTGATCTGTTCTTACCACGCTGTCTAAAAGCAAAGGTTAACAGCTTACATATATGTAATCAAGCAACTACATACATTTTAACATAGAATTTAAGCTAGCGATATATTGTAAAGCTGGGGTAGGCAAGCTTTTTACTCGCCAACAATTACTGGGACCAGTGACTTCACAGTATGTAGCACATTTTACTTAAAACTGAGATTCATTTTCAAGCCAATTCAGCCTTATAACTATTTGCTACTACCCCACTTCCCATGTTTGTTTTGTCTTGACTTGTTTTCTATTTAATACAAGTACCTGAATTGATAAATCCTGTGTTCACACCTAAGCAACAGCTGCACCTGTTTTTCTCTTAAATTAAGTAGAACTGAATAGACTTGTTGTTACAACTCATTATCTGGCTGCCACTTGACCTGCATATAAATCATATAGCTGTTCCCTACACCCCCTGATTTTAGTGAAGTAATACATTTAGATGTTAGTACATTTTTGTGGGCACAATGTTAATGTTTCCTAATTATTTTGATATCCAACTAATACCATGTTGATCTAACGATGAAGATGCCTGTGAAACACATGCAAAGCTGCTGCTGTCTCTACGGATGGCTAAGCAGCACGTGTCAGGAACAGCATACGGAGGGAAGGGAAGACAAGAAGGAGTGAATAAAAAAAAGACATGTGGATATGCAAAGTGAGTGGGGAGAAAAGGCTGTAAGAAGAAAATACAAAGAGAGGGTAGTGGGATGGGATGATTAGAAATGGGGTGCAGAGGAGGGGAATGTAGTGGGCGAGAGAGGTTACGGCTTGGAGTCTGACCCAGATTTTAAATATGGTCTCTGACAACTGGTTCTGACCATGCCGCTGTGTGGTCTTCTTTTCTTTCCATTCGTTACAGATGCATAACGACCACACGCCTCTCCACTCGGCACTCTGTGCAGTCACTCGACGAGTCAGAGCACGTTCACTTAATGCAACATTAAAACGACGACAAGCTCGGGGTCAAAGCGTCACCGGGTTCTCTTAAGGGGCTTTTGAAAACCCACATTGTGCGTTTCAGCACACGCATGTGCTCATCAAACACGGATCACACCTCAGGCTCTGAGAAAGGGCTCGAAATCAATCATATTATACAGTGCGTAGCTGCTTTAAAACCGATTTCGCTTTTATTCAAGTGTTTTTTATATACAGGCAGAAAAGATCGGCTGTGAAGGAGACAGGACATTTCTCTATGTACCAGCAGGAGAACACTGGGTGCAAGCTGAAGTCTTTGGCAGAGGTTGTTGGCAGTCCTCTTTTGCTTTTGCTGGTTTGTTGGCACTGCAGACGCCTGTTTGGTTATTTTTTATTTTACAGCCAAGCAGGAGCTATAACTAAGCCAATTCCTTTACAAGAAGAAATCAAGATTTTTGGGAGTTTGGCAGGGTTAATGGGATTCATTTTTTAATTGCCAGTATTAATAAATCAATATAAAATCATATCAAAGAAACAAACTATAGTTTGTGGTGAAGCTGAAATGTGTACTATTCAGCAACTCGAAAAGGAGGACGGACATGTCTTTACTTTTGAGAGGTATTCTAGTCTCTTTAGCATGGCTAAGTGTCGGTGTATGTTTCTTGAATTTATAACCCGCCTGCCTGGATAAACATGAGCAGACACACACACACACACACACACACACTCTAACGCCTCCTGCACTGTGTGTTAAGATTGTTGGGAGTTAGGTGACACTGACAGATGCTGAGAATGCTTGGACCTAAATTAAGCCCACTGCTTCATCAAAAACATCCTCCCTTCCTGCTTGGGCCGAGCTTACGTTGACTTTTCGTGGGGCACCCAGGTCAATTAGTGAGAGACTATCTTAATGAATTGTGCTATCAAATTCTCTCTCACTAATAGTGTATTAAATGTAAAATGTGACTTTATATTAATGCCTTTATTTACAGTTACACCTTTGTTAGCTAAAGTAGTGCAGAAAAGCTGGAAGAGCTGGCTTGTTTTCACGATTTATTTAAATGATCACATACGGCTGATTATAGATATTACTGTGATTTAGTTGCAATAGCGGTCAGGTTTAAACAATGTGTTGTTTTCTACTCATTTTAAACAGTGCTATATCTACTTCTGTTGCCTTAAATTGCAGAATGTACTCGAGGAAGTATGGCACCTCATAAGCAGATTATTCAAACACAGGTATTAGGCTATTTATTCACCTGCACACACTTGTACATGCACGCATATGACAGATGTAAAAAAAAAAAGCGAGAAAAGGAGTGAAACAAAGTCAGGTTGTCGTATAATTGTATGAAGTCATTGCATGATCTTTTTAATGACACATAATCTAATTCAAATTTGCAGCAAAAAGGTTTTATACAAAAAGCTCATGTTTGAGTTGACATGGACTGTGCAATTAGATCAACCAGAACATGAACAACTTCTTCCTGGTCATAAGTGTTCTTTTGACTCGCAAGTACACTTTGATTTAACACTTACATGCATTTACGTAAGTACAGCAAGTTATAAGCATGACCTTTATATTAAAAGCAGCATTGTTCCACTGTGTGGCTATTTTTAAACTTCAAGGTACATGTTTGAGTATTTCTTTCCATAAGCTCACTGAAATACGTATTTATCCGCATGTTCACACAATAACAGTATGACCCATGCAGTAACGGAGAGCAAAACAAATTGGGTGGGAGGCAAGGAGGAGAAGAGGGAGGAGGAGAGGAGGAGAGCTCTGCACCACCCTGCTCCAGCTCCACTTCCACTAGTGACCCCATGGCTGTAAATCTGAGAGAAGACCATTCCCTTCACCTCTTTGTTTCTTTTATTCTCCCTTTTTCTTCCCGGCACTTTACATAATCACTAACAAATAGCTACTGTCAATTTTAAATGAATTCATTATATAACCTTTTGGCAAGTCATAGACATAATGCTAATCTGTTCGGCAGATTCAGAAGGTGAAATTTCAATGTCTGGTTGAAGATGTTTTTTTAAGGAAAGCATGACATTAAACATGTGATCTGGCTAACACAATAACAAATGTCCCTGTCTCTTTGCTTTACCAGACATCGCAATCACACTGCCGTCTTGACAGATTGATTAAACAATTCATTAAGCCATTTTCTCTTGCTCATTAGGCATGTGTGTCTCCTTACACCCACTCCAAAGCTTTCTTTGTTACAGCTACCAGAAAGAAAGAAAGAGAGAATAGGTGGGAATAGAGAGGAATCAACTTCCAGGAAAACTAAACTGTAACCGCTTAATTATCTTGATGCCTGCAACACAACATATCCCTCAGAGTCAGAGCCAGGCAGATCCCACAAATGACACAACATTAAACATGGTGGTTACCAGCTTAACGGGGTAAAATATGGAGTTCTTTATACAACCCCCACTTGCTTTAACAACCAGGATTGGATCAGGTTGAAATGACTCCTAAACTGAAACTAAAGATGATAGTATCTGCAGCAGTGTCAAAGTGTCTTGCCAAATTCAACCAAATCGTCCTCGTAGTGTAACATATTATTAATGAAATACTGTTGGCTGTTGGACTTGCTTTCGGAATACAAAACTGCTTTAAAAGTGGCCAAAATGTTCATGAGTTGCCTTACTGGTAAGTGATTTAGTTTTTCTGGGCATTAGGCTCTACCTGTCTGAATGAAGTATATCCGTGCAGTCTCAGGACACTGCTTGAGTCACAGGCCTGTCGCTGGTGGGACGGATTGAATATCATTATGTTCTATTAAGCCAGAGATCCATGTCCAACATCCATTATTTATTCTGACAACTGTGATCTTAGATCATAATGCTCCGACTTTTATCTCAAACTATAGTATCAGTCCTATAAAAGCCAAACCCGACAAATGCAGGACGTTATGAATAAAATGAGTTTTGGGTGCGGACGTAGCATCTGGGACAACTTGCTGTGTCCCAAAACAAATTGACATTTATGTCAGAATTGTTTGCCTTATCTCTGCTAGTTTGACTGCTTCTACAACATGTTCACTAGTAGCATGTACAAATAAAGTGCCAACATTAAATCCGATACCAACCAGCTGCATTAATCAAGTGGTTAGTTTCAGGTGTAACGTTACAAATGGCTTGCTTAGAATTCACGTTGTAGAGCTTGTTGAGGTACATGCACAGTCTGAAAATAAGCACTGCTTGAGAAGCCACTTTCAGGGGACTGAATATCCTCTGGGAGTCGTTTTATAATCAAGTGTGTACGGTTTGCGTTCTTTATTGGATCAGTGTCATGAAAAAATACCCTGTAAAATATTTTTGCATGCAGACTTTGTTAGCTTTGCACACTGTATTAGAGCAGGTTAAATGGATGGGTTAAGAGGGGAGGATGGAGGGAAAGAAACACATTTAGTTGAATTTATCCTCTAAACTCCACCATGTTCCTTCATAACAAGTTGATTTATGACTAGCTGTTGCTGAGGCTCTGTTTTTATTTATGTCAGCTCTAGTCTACAGTATATCTTACTTTGATGTGCCTTGATTGATCTTCCCCTTAATTATAAAGCAAGAGGATATTTGACAATCAAGCACAGAGGGAGATTGAAATGTCACCAGCAGAGAGCCAACTGAGAGACTGAGATATCAGACTGTAATGCAGGTGGGGAATATCTGATCCACACGCCTTGGCACAACTCACAGTGTTAGTAGTTCCACTCAAACAACGTCTACATGTGTTATTTAGTGAGCTTAAGAGGTGCTGGCTAGTTGTCTTTATGCTAAGCTACGCTGACAGGCTTCTTGCTTTTTTATTTACTATATATAGACATAAAAGCATTGAGGTATAAAGAGAACTGGAGGGACCCGTTTATTAAATGTTACTCAGCAGCGCATTAATCCAGACTGCAGTGATAAATTACCTGGATTATCCAGTCATTTCTTGGCCCATTGAGCAACCACACCTACTGTACTTACTCACGCTGCGAGATAGTTAATTGGCATATGTCATAACATCTCATATTAACAATAACAATAGAAAAGCATTTATAGAAAATAAGTCAATGTCAAAAGTGGTGAAAGACATGACAAGGGGTATTTATCTCCAGTAATCAACATCTTTTGTATGTACTGTTCCTGCATATTGCCATACTCTATGACAATGTTTACATTCCTAAACCCACACTGCCCAAAATAAGTCAAGAATAATTTACAAGAGGGATATGGAAGAAAAAACAGTCAACCCAAATCTGAGTTATTAAAAGTCTACATATTTGGGATGCAGATGTCAAAAGATATTTCCAAAATATTAGTTTGGGAGTCAGACAGGTATTTCTGCCCAAGTATGAGAGTTCAGTAATGTGCCTTTTTAAGTTCCAAGAATGCACATTACTGAGCTTGAGATTGCCGTGGCCAGCCCGTCACATTGTGGTAACGATCACTCTGATGCGAACATAAAAAAGCTCTTCATTCAACACTAAGCCAGACATACTCCCCACACACACATACACACACACACACACACACAAACACACACAGAGGCAATTTATTCTTGTCCACATCAGTTGCAATGGTTACAGTTAGAAAAGCAAAGCAGATGCTGATATTTTTCAGCTGCACATGTGCGTTGCAGATAATACTTGCATACAACGCTAGTGGTTCCAAATCTGGGGGGCCCGTGGTTATAAAGGTCTTTATCCCCATGAAATCTGTAAACATGCCGGGTTTTGTTTTTTGCACAATAAATATGCATGCTGACATGTCAGTTTTAAGGCCTCCTCCCTAAAAGTAACTTATTCCTCCCTATTCAAGATGTCACACTCTAAAGTTGCAGTTATGCATTAATTACAACGTTTCTAATAAATCCTATAAGAGTCTTCAAGCAAATGTATCTAAAGAGGGGGACTTTGGGACTACTGCTCTAGGGGTATCACAAGTATAATAACCCATGCACACTTACACACAATCTCCCTTTCTCCTTAAAACCAACTATGATCATGCTTTTCCCGTGACTAATCATTTTGCGAAGGCGAAGACTAAAAAAACCAGCAACTGATGTTTTCCAAGGCAGCTTGAATAACTTCCATTGACAGCTTTCGATGGAAGCAGAAAATCTCTTCTCTGTATTGGAGCATGTTTTTTGGGAAGATGGGTTTTCCCTTTTTTGTAATATCCTCAAAGCCAAGCTTGGCACAGAGGCCCTCTGGACGGGAGGATGTTGGCTCGAGCCAGACAATGAGCCACCGCAGGGAGGAGAAAAGATCAGAGCAACCATGTGGCTCTGTCATGCCCCTGATTTGCTAAACATTTGTTTACTTCACTCCCTTGTTAGCCAGACATGTTACATACATTAGAAGTTTGGTGAAATTGTCAGCATGTATTGGCTGCTGTCTATTTTTTGGAGAAAAAACGAACTGGTAAAGGCCTACCACAGCTCGTCATTAGCTCTCTTAGCTCAGAAGTTGTGAAGGAGGAAGGTGCGGGGAAGTAAAATGGCTACCTTTCCATTCTAACTACTGAGGAGGATGAACAGATAAGACACTTACCGCCGCAGGTTTATTTGGTGAGTTTTGGTAGTGGAACCACTTCTTTGGCAAAGGATCTTAGTGCCAAAATAAACACCGACTTTTCCTCACCCCTTATACACATACACAAACGTGAACACACTCGCTGACTCCACACAATGGCATGACTGTTTTTTGCAGTTTCAAAAACACATTTGCCAATCGCCCTGCGGAGCTCATTATTACTTTATATCGGGGCACACAAACGACAAACCATGTTCAGCCTCCAACAAATGTAGCAATGCAAAGAGACAGTGCCAATGAGGTCTGCCAACATGCATCGTTGACCCCAAACAGCCAGAAAACAACTGGAAACTGACAGTGTGCCCATCTCTGTGGTTGGCAGAGGAGAGGAGAGAAGGAATGACTTTTCAAAAATATTTGTGGATGAACTCAAGCTCAGGCAGGGAAGAATCTATAAACTATTTCTCCTCATACTATAGCTCTAATACTTTCACATCAACACTCTGCTTACGTAGAGTATATGCAAACAGTATCACAAAGACAAACAGTGGAATAAAAAGCCCTGCTGCCGTCTTACTGAATGCATGCCGGCGCAGAAAAAGTTAAATACCTGCAAGCAGTTAAACGTTCCATATGAAAAGCAAACAGTGAGTATAGGAGAGGTTGAGAGGCGTAGAGTTAATGTGTTGAGCTGTGTGAGTGAGTATACATGTGTGTGTACACAGTGCTGACCCCTAAGTCAATTTATCTTGTTTCCATACATGTGTGAGAGACTGACACGCCTTCTACACCTACAAGATAGCTGAAGCCTGGGAGACATGTCAGTGTTTGTTGTGACCTTTTAGTCCACCTACAGGCTAAACTTACTGCAGTGCGGAGAACAGGCATATTGATATGTTTGCTCACAATTGTAGTATACTGCTGCCAGAGTTTTTCAAAAGGATCGACTCTCTTTCCTCCACAGTTTATTTATTGATGCTGTTATCATATCATGTTTAAGTTTCTTCTTGTAACCATTAGCTGTTTCAAGCAAGGTAAATGTGGTTGCTGCATAACATATTTAGTAATATCTTACAAAGTTAAGACTGAGTGATGTATACATCTGTTGCTTAGAAACATCCTATCACAATGAATCAACTATTTAAACAAGTCACAGTAGCATCAGAAGATGTAGCATAACGTCCAAAAATAATATTACGGTTGGTCAAAGAAATGTAACAACTGACTGCAAAACTTTCGTAGATATGAATGACTTTATTTTTTGTAAAAGCAAACATGAAGTAGTTAAGAGGGATTCATTCAGTTTTAAACAAGTGCAAATATCAGATTATGTTAACTTAGTTGAAGGCAATTTATGGTATTTACATATTTAAATGAAATGCCGCAAAATGGGGCACTTCTAATGTGCCAAAATGAAGAGGCTTTATATCTGACAACGTTCTGCTCTTGTAAACATTTTATTACAGTAAACAATCAATCATCTTTGATGTGTCGGTTTGGTTGCGCTTTGAACGGGTCCCCTCTGAAATTAAAAATCATCACAGCTCATTTTAAAACGGCAAGTTTCTGGTCCATATTCCATATCCAGTCAGACGGTTGTTGGAGGGATTGACGCAGGGAAGGTCCACTCCAGTTCTCCCTGCCCTCTAGCTTTTGTCTGCAGTGTTTGTTCTGGAGTTGAGTGGTTCTTTTGGTGTTGGAGCTCTGTCAGCCCACACCCTAATGCAGCCTGTGTTAGACAGAGATCTGGGACTGAGCCGCCTCTGGTAAGCAGAGGGGGCCTAAACTAGTCTTATAGGCGTGTCCCTTCTGCCTGTTGAGTCATGCCGCCATGGTGTACTCATCACCAACTTCTTATGCTGAATATGAAAAATTTGAATTAAACCTGTCAAAACAATTAAGTTATTGATTTATTTTAATAAATATAAACAAAGGCATTGACCCTTTTTCTGACCTCATATTGGCAGGTTTTCCCTACCATTATAAAACGTAAGCATTCCAAAGACATTGCACATTTTTGATAACGGAGCCTTTTTATTTATTGTTTTGGTTGTGTGGTTTTTCATTGTTTATTTATTTAGGATATTATATTTTTAAATATTTTTGGAATTTGGGGTTATTATATTGTCCTACAAAATTAGTTTTTAGGGCAGGCCTAATCAAGAGTTAGAGTAAAAGATCTTTGTGGCAGGTGTACAGGACACACATAAAGTAGAGTTGAGTGCACATGTTTACAGTTACACAAACTTCCCCCTCCACCACGGAGCTATGTGTTAATGCTTAATTCTCCACCACTCACAACCAAGGACATCTGCAGGTTCAGCTGCCGAGTCTCAAGCAGATAAAGAGAAGTCGTGGTGCACGGCGTTCCTGTGGCTTTTTCACTTTTATATTCTCCGTCCTGTCATCACTCAATACAACCCTGTCAGGCGCTCTGAAGTGGCACATTTATCACTGTAAGGATGGATTTACGCAGCAATGAAAGAGCTGTTTTATAAGCCGAGCTACAAAGAAGAAAAATAGCTACTGGACTTTAAAATGCCACCCTCTGTTCTTTATCTAGAGAAGATGCATATTCTCTCTGGTCTTTCTCCAAATTAGACAATACTGTCAAATGATGTAATCAAAGGAACTCTTTGATTACATCAAATTTACAGTCCTTTTGAAGAGTTCCTTTGATTACATCAAATTTACAGTCCTTTTGAAGAGTTCCTTTGATTACATCATTTGACAGTATTGTCTAATTTGGAGAAAGACCAGAGAAACCTGCACTGACTTGCTGTAATTTAAAACCAAAAATAAAAGCAGACCGGTTCTGAGGCACAACATTTCAAAATGCCTCAATATTTACACTTTATAATGCTCAACCTTTTGATAAAAAACCTGAGCTAGGCTGGCATCATCTTTAAAGCTGCTACTCAACTTGGCCTATCATTTGAAATATTCTCTTACACCAAGAATGACAATTGCTTATCAGGACGGCTGTTATAGCTTCTGATGAAATTCAAATAACATTTCAGATAATGATGCAGTATTTTCAACATGCACTCGCCAGTCACACGGAGACTGCGAAAAAGGCATTCGGGGGGGGGGGGAGTCATGTGACTCAGCCCTACTTGAGTGAATTCAGCTTAGATAAAAGGCTAAAAAGTCATTTACTGTCAGTTTGTGCTTCATGACGCCCTGAGGTGCTCCAACTGGAGGGGTATACGGCCTCACGTGTGAATTTTACTCCAAGCTCGCCTTGTTCAAAAAGCCAGGCTGGTGTTGAGCTTGTGCCTCAGGGAGTAATGGCGACTGGGTGGTGGCTGAGCAGCCGCCATGAGGGAAGCACACCGTCAGTCCTGTGATAGCCGTATGAGATTCCACATGCTCTGATGAGTAATTCCTCCCTCCCTGCTCCATCACTATGTGGTTCATGGCCCTGAGTCATCGTCCGCACTTTCCCTCACTCCCCGTCCGTCTGTCTCTCCCTCTCTTTCCCTCGACGTGAAGAGGATTCTTCCTTCAGCAGTGGCCGTCCCAACTCAACAGAATATCCTCCCTCCGATGACTCACTCACCAATATCAAGAGCTCCACTCCACACCACCCTCTCTCCAGCCAACACAGCCCACCTCACCACACCCAGGCCTGGATCCCAGTCCTCCACGGCCTGCTTGCCTCGATGTCTCTCTCTATCTGTGTGTTTGCCTGCATGTCTTTTCCTGTGTCTGCCTGGATGCCATTTTCTAGAACTCTCTGCGTTCCTGCTGTCTTGACAAGATGTCTCATGGTTTACCTGTCTCTATGCACCCATCTGTCTGCCAGTATTTCTACCAGCCTGTACTGTGTGCTCTCTGAGTTGTGATAGTCTGCCTTTGCCGCTTGTCTTATTTGTCAGACTAGCTGTCTATCTTCCTTTCTGTCTCTCTTTCAGTTTGTCCCTTGGCAATGATTGCAATGTCAAAATACAATAGGATAAGCAGGGTTGACTCCCCTGACTGAATATTAATCTAGGAAGACTTGTGCAGAAATACAATGACAGCGTAATTCATAAGTCTGCCAAAGGGAAACATTGGAATTGTTAGTACATACATTCAGCCAGTGCAGTTCCAGATACACTCAACAACATTTTCATCATTGTGCTTATAGGCATCAGCATATCACATTTTACGAAAGTTACTGTTGGTACTGTTCGTTTTCAGTAAATCCTTGGAGAATGCGTCTTTTCCATACACGTGTTCTGCAATTCAATAAGCGCGATTCCATGGTTTGTCTAACTAAGGTTACCGCTCTAAAAGTAGTCAATGCAACCAATACATGCAGTTTATTTGACGAGTGCCCTGGTTTTGCAGCGCGACAGGTTGTTAATGTAAGTCCCCAGACGCCGTTCACAGATCGTCTACATGTTGCGACAGGAGATTTGTTGACCATTGCAAGAGCAATAAGGATTTTTAGGGGCATTATGACTGGGTTAATAAAACACAGCTGCCCTTAAAAGTCCCTCACTTTTCTTGCTGCCTTTTTCTCTCTCCCTCCCTCCCTTTCTAGCATAATCGTTCTATGTCTCATTCCAGACTTTTGAGATCAAACTACAACATTCGCTGGCTCCTCGAGTGCGATTTGGTGCATAACTTTGGTATCTGTTCAATCGTGGCTGAAGAAATTAAACAACCAGGAGTGACCGCAATGTCTGAAGTTTGACCTTTTTAAGGGGGTCCAGGACATATATTTCATAAAAAGCCAGCACGCCTCCCAGTATTTATGAATTGTATATTTATAATAGCAGAGTTTTATTGGGATTTGCAGTGACGTTTTTAAAGGGGGTTGAATGAGTTCAGAGCAGAATTTCCGAGAAGGAGCTCGCCATGTGTTCATTAGAAGTTGAGCTTTAGCAGAGAAGGTAAACACAATGAGAAGCTTTTACCTTAGCAGAGTTGTCTATATGATGCTCACAATAACACATGTAGTAATGGAGAACTAAGTGAACCCAGAGCAGAAAACAACCTTGAGGAAAATGTAGGTAAAGTCTATTTAAAGTAAGTCCACAACTCTGCTTAGTGCTTACAAATTGCATGAGGAGAGAATATGAGACAGCCATGGTAGGGAAAAAAAATGTAAGCAACTGTGCAGTAAGTGGGGAGATGAGTCCGATTGGGCCTTTTAAACAACATGAAATGCCACTGAGAGAGGCTTGGCAGGCAGTAGCAGCCAGCACTGTTTAATATCACAACTATAATCAGCACACTTGGTGACTATCCCAGAGCTCCCCGTAGCCACGCTTATTCAAACCAGGCTCATTCCTCCAAGCCTCCCTTACTAGGCCCTCAGCTCTCATACTCACACTGGCTCGTACTCTCCTGCAGCATATATGGAGAACTTTTGGCTGGAGTGCCTTTATCTGCTTTCTGTGATGTGTCATAGTAGTGGGCTACGTTTGAGGGAATCAGTGATGATCTCGATCTGAGGTGAAAATATTTTCATCTATTCTCTATTTTTGATTTAAGTACATTTATGATATAGGATATGTTTTTCATGTTTAAAAAATGCTCTACATGTAATGTTAGATAGCAGTGTGATATCGCCTATACAATCATAATAATTAAATTGGTAATTAAAACTTAAGGGGTTACGACAAAGTGTTCTTACAGAAGTAACAAAAGGTAGCAGGTCTGTAAAAAACGAACACGCTGCCACTGATCAGTTATACACAGCCTCCAAATAACTTATGATCAGGCTTTAACGTTTTAATAAATACAACTGACGGAAAGATTAATGTAACCACTTCCCACCTACCGTGAGGCCAAGGGAGTCTTTTTCATTTACAGGACTGTTTAAGGTGCGTAGTAATAATCACGGAGGTCTCCTGTTTTTAAAATAAAAACCTCATGCTTCAGCGAATGTCTTACCTATGTGTCACTTGCAGCATGAAGATGCCACCCTGGCTCTCTGCTCTATTAATTACATAAAGCATCTAGTGTCAGGATGCTAAATTCATTAGTGAGGTATGTGTGGCATGCTAGAGTCAGGACAGATATAGAAACAGGCCTCCAAAACAACCTCTTCCCCACTTGACACATGTGTTCTACATAATGGAGTTGTGTTTTTATCAATTTCAAGCGGTTTGTGTAAAGTTTGAGCTGTAAGCTTCAATATAAATGGTTAAACTTTATATTAAACTAAATTCAAATGGGGTAATTTACCTGTAACGTAACCAATTTGTTTTGTATTTGGCGCTCTTTGAAGATGGATTAATTCAATAACTTATTGTATTTTTTGGGTTTCTTTCTAATCTCATTTCTATTCAATTTATGTCTGGGCTGAAGAATAAAGCCTGAAAAAAATATGAAAAAGGAAAACAAATCAGAAACGGTGCAGCAGAACAAGGTCAGCTGAGAAATGCAGGGCCGTTTTTTTTCTTTCTAGATAAGTGTCATGTGAAAGTTGTTCATTGTAAGCATCAAATAGAAACACCCTCTGGTTTTTGTGACTTTGAAGAAGCATGCTTCTTGCACAAGGCTGTACAGTTCAACTTCTACTTATTAAAGGTTACGCCGATTAGTAAGCATTGTCATTCACCATTTGACTCTGAGCTATTAAAAAGTAAATATTTCATGTAGGCTACATTTCATTGGGTTAAGTATCTGCAGCTGTTTGCAAATGCAATGCTCTTTTGCTCCTATATTCTTTGATTAGTTAACTGCCTGAAGCTTTTTTCATATATTTAAGACATTAAGAGATATTTTCGTATACTATGCTCTCTTTAATGGGTCTTATGGTTGCCCATGTATTAGTGGCTTCATGATGACCTATTGTACTATTATTGTACCTTTTGTTCTTTGATAGTATCGCCATATTATTCCCGACAAAATATAGAGCAGTTATTAAATCGTGTGTTTACTGACCTTATCGAGCGTTTTTGGTGAGACTTTATCTGCTGAGATGTGCGTGTGCTTTTAAAAAAAACCTTTTTATATTATCCGTAAGACTTCCCATCTGTTCCCTATTTATTTTCCTAATACGAAGCAGAAGTGAATTTTCAATGACTTGCTGGTTACATGAGCCAGAAACTGGGACTTTGTAGGCCAGTTGAACGAAGTGAGGACTCACCTTGCCCGCAAAGACCCAGCATCTAACTCACACCATCATCGTCATGGTCATCATCAGTCCCATCACTGGGGACTCGGCGTAGAGGAAACTACAAAGGTTTATCTATGGATTCTGGAAATGTCTTAAATATCCTACCACCAAATTTGACTTCCAGACGAGGTAATAAAGGAATGCGGGTGTTATAATAGTAGGGTCATTAAGCATCGTTCCCGTGCCGATACATACCAATGGATCTGTCAGTGTCTCCAGGAGCAGGCGATGCTGTCCGGTTGTTGTTACCTGCGATCCGTGCAGGTGTCAGCATCCCGCAGCCATATGGGGACTTTGCGTAAAAAGCGCCGCCTGTCTGGTTGGTTTTCTGGCTGATTGAAGGAGATCGCGTCTGCAATAGAAGTTTAACTTCACCGTCCATCCACCGCCAGCTCCAGCACCACCCCAGCAATATATGATCACTGGGTGTTGCATGCATCCCAGATTGAGCAAGATTATCCTTTTGAGGCGTGGGGGGGAACACATTGTCTTTCAGAAGCAGTCGGACAGTCCCCCCCCCCCGGCCTATATTTTCCTCTCTGTCAGGGGTGAAAAAACATGCAACAGTGTCGCGCCTGTACCAGTCTACCCCTCACTCACCCCCCCCCCCCCCCCCCTCTTAATACAAAAAAAAAATCTTCTTCGATTCCCCCCCGAGAGATCCCCGGTGCGCACCCAGCAAGGCACCCAATATCCATACTGGGAAGAGACAGCCGCGGAGAGAGAAAGGACCCTGCTGTTGGTACTGCCATGCTGCAGCCTGGCTTTTATGAGCAGGATATTCCCAAACAGCTGGAAGGAGCTGATATATGGTGCTGCGCCCTCGTGTTGGGCCCTCCCCAAAATGGACCGGTGAAAAGTGGTAACCTGGTTATTTTCAGCGCGTCACTGGCTCCTCTCCAGTTATAGGTTCCCGTCGGGGAGCAGCAATGTGGCCCCGAATTTCCAATTATTTTGCAAGAGGACTTTTAGAACAGCCAAGAGCAATACACTGAGTATTGTCCAAGCATGCGTTTGGCTGTAACGGCACACATTCCTGCGGTGTGTTGGCTCGCCCGTCCTCATGCAGGTCTCTGCCGCGCTAAGCTGCGTCTCCGGCGGCTCCTCTGCGCCTCTCTCGAGGTGTTCCCCTCTTTTATCTATGCTTCAGGAGGCTTTAAACATCCCAGGTTCATCACACCTCTCACGTTACCTCCCTGAATCGACAACATGTTAGTGGGCTGCGACCCCTGCCGGTAGGAAAGCGCCATGACACTTCATTACATGCATGTGACACTCACAATTTTATTCACGTGAGTGTTGTCACGTAAAACAGCGTGACAGTTGAATCATTTTTGAACACTCGGTGAGTTCATCACATGTATAAGACAGGAACAATTATATCCTGCTTATGTTATGAATGGACTTGTTTTCTATAAAAACATTATTGTAATTTTGCTATAATATTTGTTCACATTAGTCCGTTTTACATTGCTTCAGACGTGTGAAAAGCAAGTCAGATATTGTACTTAAATAAAAGTAGAAGTAATCAGATCTTGTACTTAAATAAAGTAGAAGTACTCAGGTCTTGTAGGCTACTTAAATAAAAGTGGAAGTGCAGTCTAGAACAAGGGAAAGTCCTTCATTCAAAAATGTTACTCAATTAAAGTAGCCTACAATAGTGGCATCTCAATGTACTTATACGTACTCATTATGCAGATTGGCCCATTTATATTATGTTTTGATTATAATTATTGATGAAATAATGTGTTTATCAGTGCTGGTAAAGGGGCAGCTAGTTTTAAAGACGTTATATACTGCAGGGTTGTAAATGTACTTTAGCTGTGACTAAAGTCTTCGTTAAGTGTTTTTATATTTCACCTCATTAATCCAAATCTGCATGTAACCAAAGATATTAAATAAATATAGTAGAGTAAAAGTACACAATTTATCTCTGATTTGTAGTAGCATTTTCTATCTCATTGTTTTTAGTATTTTTGTTATCATACTTTTTACATGTTGCATTCTATTACAATATAATTGTGTTTCTCGGTGTCATGCTTCACTTTTAGTTGGTTACCTACGCTATCATATGGTTAATGGTTTGAGTCAGCTGCTTAATTTAGACAAGCCCACAATAATACCGGAAATTGGTTGTTGTCCTACCAAAATAAAAGAAAGACCTGCAACTTTTGTCCTGAATTATTTACCCGAGTTGCAGATGTAACCTTTTTTTCCGTCACACTCCTTTTTTCGTGTTCTTTTTATATGCATTTGGGCACATTTTGTCACTAATATATTGTGTAACTGCTTGGGAAATAGATGAATCGTATTTTAAAAGGTTTGACCGGAAGCGAAGTGTTTGATTCGACGTCAAACGGCAATGTCCGACTCTGGAGGCGACCTGACAGGAACACACCCGGCTTCTCCTAAACATCGCATCGTGTCATCACTCCGGCAGCAGCAGGGCGGATGTTCTTCATCGTCTTCACCATCACATTAGCATCTGACACCCGGCGGTGAGTCTCAGTCTATGGTCGCTCTCTGTAAATGAATGACATCGCATACAGGCTATACACAATCCTCGTCTTGTTATATGTTCTAATCTCATGTCAGATCACGTGAAACTAGTTTAGTACTGGACCAATAGTCAGTTTACTGGTGCAGAGATAGACTTATGTAAAGACCCCTTTGTGTTTAAGACACTGCAAGTTGTGCCTCTGTTGCTAAAGCAGATAAAGACCACACATTACAAGCAATCAATCTTGTTTGTTTTACTGTCAACATAACGCACTGAAATTATAGAGAATTCCCGCTTTCAGTGTTAAATCTATACTTATTGAATATTAGTGCAACAACTTGAAGCATATTTACTTTATAGCCTGGGAAAGTTCTAATGTATAGTAGTTTCTCTTTCTCTTAAAATCACTGTACATTTTACATACATATATTCAGTTTAATATTTAATATGCCATCTCTCACATACTTATGTGAATATAATAACTTGCTTTATATCTTGTTAATTTGTAAATTCAACATGTATATTTTCTACTTTCTTGTTTATTTCTAGTCTTTTAATTTGTATTTCACAATGCCATGTCTTTATGCTCCTGCAACACAACAATGTCCAAAATTGGGATCAATAAAGTACTATCCTATCTCTCTCTCTTATTTTATACCCAGAATACTCTTTTTAAATTAAATTCACATGTGCAGATATATATAAGTGGAATAAAAAGTGCAATATGTGCCTCTGCAATTTAGTGAAGTAGAACTTTAAAAAGCATCAAAGAGAAACACTCACCTTGATTACAAGTTGAATAATTCAACAAATGTTTCTTTAACGCATCTTAGAAAAAGAGTGCATTGGTGTAAAGATGGCTTGTTGATCAGAAGTTTAACTCTTCACACGGTCTCTTTTTTTAACTATTTTTTATAATCTTCTCGGATGGAGTCACTCAGGATCACATGGTCTGTTCATGTTTGATGTGCATTTTGGTGGATATTAGTGTGCCCACACAGTGCTCTCTCCTCACTCTCCATGCAGTGCAGTGGTGCCGACAGGTGGCGTATGCGGGCGCCCCTCACGATGGTTTCTCCCACCATGAAAGCGTTGGTAGATGCTGTATGGGGGATTTGGAGCATCGGGGCCTCCATTTATGACTACATTCACACCAACGCCATGGAGGAGCGCATCCACGCCCTGGAGGACATCATCACCATCCACCAGTGTGTGATTGGACTTCTGTCCACAGGCGTATTGGTACTCTTTACTTACGTCTTTTTCAAGAAGCTCTGATGATGTGTGAAGGGGTGGACTGACCAGATTCAGGCATTAGGGTTCAGTGTGGTTGAGAACATTGACCAGACATTTAATGAGGGATTTGTACACATTGGGTACATCTACATGGGCACACTGTCTTTATTCAGATAGTGTCCCATGATGGGAAAAAACACCTCAAAAAGTTATTCATAATCCAATTAAATAGAGAATACGTCTGTAGGTGTCTAGGAAATGCCTCAACATCGTGATTCACAACTTTTCAAAAGGGAACATTAATGAAAATAATAATTAGCCATAACTTCTGCCTTAAAGCACATTGTTTTAAGTGTAACGATATTATTTGTTAAGTTTGCACTAATATTCTCAAGGACTGACCGAGATAACAGGAGGAACTAGTGTCGGAGTGCAGAGGTTCTTTAATAGTGTTGAATTTAAACTAAATTGTTTATTGATATTTTACTTAACTGTCATCATAGTTCTGCTATAAACATATTTCAATAGTTAGACTATTATTGAGTACGTTTTGTGATAACTTTTACCAAGCCTGTAAAGATATTTCATTTGTCTGAGATTGTCCAATGAAAGAAATTGCATCCTAAAATCCCTTTGCGATACAATTTTATAGGTGTATTATCTACACTATTAGACTCTAAATCCTACATTTGTCATGTTATACCTCCTAGCTTAAACATTACTGAGGGTGCCTCTGCAGGGATATGCGACAATTTGAAGTGTCCTTAAAAAGTAGCTATAAATATATATCTATGGACAGTTCTTGTAGCTGGCCATTGAATTATTGTATAGCAGTGATGGATATCTCAAAGTGCTACTGCTTGTATTTGTTTTTTTCGGGTTGGAGTTTGAAATATATTCTTGGTACCGACTGCACCTACTGGTTACATTTGTGAATTTAAGAAGATAAAGGATGTTTTGTCATAGTAACTTAATTAACCAACTATTCCTGCCAAGATAACTATTTGAAGAAGTGGTGGGTCATAAAAACTACTGCTGTGTGAATCCATAGTTTAGAGAAAGTGTGTTTATCTGTGTACATGTGTAATGTCTCAGAGGGACCAGGACATATTGAAAGACTGTTTTAATATCATAACAGCATCAAAGTTGGCATCACAACATTTCAAATAAATGTGGAACTCTATAAAACTGGACATCCTTACCATATTACATGCTACCAACATCAGTATGATATCAAATGTGGTAACAAACTGTCATAAATGGAAAGTTTTAAAATACAACTGCCCTTTCAAGAACATTTTACCCAACAATGCTGGAACAATTGAAGAATATTCAACAGGCCTGAAGGCAATGAAACAACTCATAGATGGTCATAGCACCAACCATGACCCTGCTGATAAACTTCTACACAATTGTTGAACACTGGCTGTTGCTATGGGAACTTACGACACTACTTGGACCTTTTTAGGTGACTCATAAGTGTCCAGTCTGCATCAGAGTAAACCTGCAGGTGAACCTCTCCACGCTCTCCCCCTCCAGGAACTTCATGGCTCTCCAGTGGATCTTGCCACTGTTCTCTGGCTGACCAAAGGTTCCCATTTCCTCCTGGATGTACTGCAGCCACAGATCTTCAGAGAAATACAAACAACAAAACATTTTTAAGGAAAGATAGTGCCAGGAAAATAAAACAATCTGACACCCAACAAGGCTTTTTTCATTTATCCCAATTAAAAAGGTTTCCTTTGGCCTTGAAACCAGATTAAAAGTGTGTTTGGGATCCAGCCACAGATACATTTTCAAGTCTAAGATTTTATTTTAAATGTATTTTGTGAACAGATACCAGCTACAGTGGAGGAAATAAGCATTTGATCCCTTGCAGATTTTGTAAGTTTGCCCACTTACAAAGAAATGAACAGTCTATCATTTTAATGGTAGATTTATTTTAACAGTGAGGGTAAGAATATCAAAAAGAAAATCCAGAAATGTACATAATATAAGGGATCAAATACTTATTTCCTCCACTCTATCTGGTCATATAACTAATACTGTATTTGGCATTGACACACGTCTTGTTATATTTTAGTCCTCTATACTTGATTACCAGGATTTTGTGAATAAATATTTTAAACAAACATTACTCTTCCGTTTGTCTCTAGTTACTTTGAGGAATTTAAACTCTGCTCACCATCATCTGAGGTACCAAACTCCTGCAGGGCCCTCTCAAAGTAGTCTCTCAGAAAGTTCATCTTTGGAGTTTCCTGGAAGAACAAACAACATTTACAGCTCAAGACTTTTCAGCTCTTGTCTAAGTTTATTGGTAGTACAAATGATATCAAGTTCACCAAATAACTGTCCCCACAATTTCTTGGTTTTTGTTCAAAGTCTTCTGTAACAATTTGTAAATCGAACTTCCGCTTATTGTCACATGATCTGTTCTCCACCTCAGACCTAAAGATTGAGGTGCAGGTTATGCAGGAGATTTTACACGTTACAAAAAGTAGTTTCTATACTCACTTGTTCCTTCTCAATATTAATCATTGTGGTGAAAAAGGCCTTGGACAAGGGACGATTTTCCTGTAAGCTGCAGAAGAAAATAAAAGATTTCTTAATTTAAAATGTACAGCTTTGTTACAGGAAACACTTCTCCAGACTTTATTTTGTATTCACACCAGTGTTTTGGGACTGATTAAATTCCCTTTCATGTTATTCATCATTTAGATTAAACAGCAGCAGACAAAGTGAAATGTTTTTACCTTGTAAAGGCCTTCCTTGCTTTCTTGTAGCCTCCGGTGGAGAATGACCAATCTAGGTAGCTCTCTTTCATCTCCATGGAAACAGCCGGTACTGCAGACAGCTGACCTCTCTGGGAACAAACACAGAACAAACTGTCTGCAAGGCATCCTCATTTCGGAGGCCAAAACACTGCAGATGAAAGGGGCTATTCATCGATTCCATTTCATCTTTTAAGTATTCACCTGCCGGTATTATCCAGAAAATAACCTGCTTTTTCTGACTTCAGTATATCTGTGTACAACATATTCCATAACTACCAAAATAATTACTATGCCTGCTTTTCCACCAAAGCCAAAAGCGTTGTTACAGGGCAAACAAATACCCGTAAATCTGTGCTAAAAGTTTACAACCTGTTAGTTATCACTGAAAAGATACATACCTGCTAATGCTGAGGAGCAGCAGCAGTTAGTTTCAAAGAGAATCAGGTGTGTTAATATGGACTACCTTAAAGACAGCTTCTGTCTCCTCAGGACTCTGGTTGGCCACACTCCACTGGACCTGCAGCTGCCAGAGAGGAAGACTCTCCTGTCGAGACAAAACGGAAAGGATTTAGCCATCAGTTGGTTTCTAATCAGCACACTGTCAGTGTTGCTTTCTGTAGCATTGAGCAGTGGTTAGTGGTTATGATATCTCCATCCTATCCTAAACTTAGCAAATATACCTAAACTTGCCAAGCTTAGATCAAACTAAGGCTTCAAGACTTAAGAACGGGTTCTTCCAATTATATGGAGCGAAAACTAGTCAGTAACCTAGTGTAGCATGTACAAATCCCCTCTTTGTTCTCAGCTGGTTCCCCCAACATGTCAACGTGCCTTTACGTCATCTTTTTTTACTAAGCTCGCCTTCTTTGCTGTGAAACATGGAAACATTTTATTGTTTGACATTCTCTGAGGGTTTACACCATTTCCCCCCACTTAAGGAGAGTGTTTCTCTTGAGGGAAAAGGCCTAATGAGTGTAGTAATCCTCCTCACACTGCTAGTCTTGTGAAACAGCCACCACAACAATAACCAGCTATTCTGCTTATTTCTGTAAAGGCTGAGACGAAGCATGTATATTCATAGACATACAGCATTATACATTTATGGTGTCAGTGTAACACAAAAACAAGGCAAATAGTGTTTATTTTAATGAACAAGCGAACAATTATGATTAGGCCCAAATATCTGATGTGCTGCAGGGGATTTTTTAATGATTAGTTCACGATCCCACCAAAGCTTACAATTCTAAAAAATCTATCGTTTCGTGTGTCTAATTTTAGTAGTTTTCACACACCGTCAGCTATCCTCACATATGGAAGGAGGCAGCTGAAGCCTATTTAATAACTTTGACATATTAAAATAGATCCTAATTGGGCCAAGGAGATGACCCACTTATACAGCTGTGTGTGTGTGTGTGTGTGTGTGTGTGTGTGTGTGTGTGTGTGTGTGTGTGTGTGATGAGAGCAATTATTATAGTGCAGTAGGAGCACAACTGATGTGGTGAATGTGCTTAATGTAAGCAAACAACATGACTAAACTGGATGTGATAGAGGAACAATTATGTAGAGTAAAAGAGTGTGTGTTATGTGCACCTTGGGATTGATGTGTGTGAGAGCCTCCTGGAATAGCCTGCCCACGTCTCCACTCCCCAGTTGCATGAGCGTCCGCAGACTCAGGCTCCACACTGACACTGATTTGCTGTAGCGCTGCGTGGCAGCCATGGCAATGCTGGCCGCTCCCTCATCATCTCCAGATGAGAGCAGGATCTTCAACTTTATATTGAAATAAAAGAAATGTAAATCACAATTAGATCTCCGTCTCCTCTTTTTTTATTTAAGCTTTGTATCTAAAAAGGTAAATAAATACTTAATACAGTCATTAATGAATGAATACCAATTAACTAGTAATTTGGAGTGGATACAAGTTATTTTTCACTTATAGAAACAACCTTGGCTTTAACCCGAAAGGCCAACATCACATTCCCTATTTACCCTGTTCTGGTCCTCTTGCCAGGCACACATGAACCCTTTGTACTTTGACATGTTCACGCCTTATGAAGTGCATTTGGAAATGGCCTGAAACCGACCATCAATCAAAACCATTATTGGCCTCCCCATATGCTTAAATAGCACTGTTCTCACAACGCCAATCAAGCTACACTAATGCTTTTGTCAACAGACATTTGATCAGTGTTCCAATTAAGGGAGACTGTAAATCCATTAACAGATTTAATTAAGTCATTATCTTACCCAGGTGGTGTAAAACTCCTCCTTCAGCAGTGAGGAGTCGTGCGCACGCTGCAGCACTCCCAGCTGCCTCTCATTCCTCTGTTACACACAAATACATAGATGCACATCAGGATTTACCCCTTGAACAGCCACCTATAAAAATACTATATCCACTGACATCTTTCAGTGTAAACGCACTTACCTTTTCCTTCAGCTCTTGGACGTTGGTCTTTCTCTTCAGCCTCTCCCAGCAGAAGGCCACATAGCAAGTCCACATGGGCTCTAGACACGGAGCACAGCAAGGGTTTCTTATATAGACACATTGAGTTGGCAGGGTATATGCAAGCAGGGCATTAATGCAGCATAGATTTCAGAAAGGCAGTTTAAGGTTGTTTGAAACTTTCAGGCTGCCTGGATAAGATTTTCTTCTTTTCTAAATAAAACTTCAATTGAAATATCCATAGGCGATTTTTATACTTGTTAAACCCCACAGGCCCCTGAAGTAATACATTGATCAAAACTATGAACCAAACCTCAATCCAACATTTGCCTTTGAAAAAATATCCCAGTTATGTCTACTTGCTCACTGTGGATGTATGACCTACCGGTGTTGAGGCTCTTGACCCCCTCCTCATACACCTGGCAGCAGCGCTCCTCTCTGCGGTTGATATCCGAGGCGCGGCCCTTGGCGGTGTGCAGCTCCTCCCCGGCCCCCGGGGCCTCCAGCTCCCTCTTAGCCATGAAGTCCCACGTCAAGCTGTCTTCTGTGTAGTTATCCTGTAAGCTGCAATACAAGAGGAGGGGAGCAGGTACATTCATGCTTAGGGATGAAGTCCTGTTTGAGTTCATGAATGCTGTGTGGCTGAGTGAGCTGCTGCCTTACTCTTGCAAGATGAAGTCCTGGAGTTCTTTGGTGAAGTCAAAGATAGCTGCTATGTTCAGAAGTGAAATGACAAACTCTGCTTCTGTTGGACAAAAAGAGCAGTGGTTCAAAGGTTAGATGTCTCAATCTGGCCATTTCTGTTGATGAACGGAGATTGGACATTTTTAGAATAACTTTTTTACAGCAAGTTGGATGTATAGATTGACACTACTTTCCAGTCTGTATCATCACTGTGACGCTAGTGGCCACCGCCAGTTAGCATAGTTTAGCATAATGAGTGATGTTGGGGGAAACAATGTGTGAACAAATTAGATTGTGGTTATACAAGGGATTATGTGTATAATCTTTGCCAAGTGAAAAAAGTGACGTACACAAATATTTTGACAAAGTTTATGTCTAATGCATAATTTTCTTACTCAAAATATAAATATACTAAATGTTTTAATAAAATTAAATATGAAATGTACAATGTTATGGTGGTTTTGTTTTGGAACAGAATCAGAGATTATTTTAGAAAAATCCTACCTTTGATTTTCCCTGTAGCATCTCTATACACAACCTCAGCCAGTTTCCCACTCAGAATCTCTGGAGAAAACTCATATTCCCCCTGAAAGAAGTGAGAAGCAGAGTATTCAGGCATTGAAAACAGTAAGAGCTTCTGTGTGTATTATTTTATTTTTTGGTGAATTTTGAAACACTCACCAGGTCCATCTTAGCTGTCTCCAGGTCGTTCTTCTGCTTCCTCAGTTTCTCACAATGCAGCAGCTCCATACGGAAGTACTAATAAAGAAGTTGTTGGATACAATTAGAAAATAATATTTGACAAATACCCAATCATCCCTCTTTCAACCACAGCTACGGCTCCTTTCACTAAACTTTGTAGAAGTAAACTAGATAAGTAAGTTCCTCAGGTTTCATTACAGCGGAAGTGATAGTGTTGGATATAAGACGAAACAAGTATATATTTTATTGTACCTCCTGGTAGACTTTCTTGTTGTTTGGATGGAAGCGCAGAGCCCTCAGAAACAAGTGTCTGGCACTTTCTGAGGAACTTCTGTCCTCCAGCTCACTCTTGGCTGCCATGATCCACAAGGCTTAAAGAGGGAGAATCACAAAGTCACTATTAAAATACAGTTCATAGTCACTTTGTTCAAACTGTCTGAAAAGCATTATCTTCTTTACCTGGTTTGTCCGGGTGTATAGCAAGCATGGCTGAGAACACTTTGCTGATCTGGCCTTTGGTAGCCTGAAGAAAAAGCAAGTTAAAGATCATTGTTACCATGAGGAGACACTGTGTTTGGTCAGAGTTGGACTTAAATCAAATTAATAGATCATTACATACCCATTTCTTACAGAAAGCGGCATGGGAGAGCCACAGCTGCACATCACCCTGTGGAGAGAAGACTATTCACTCAGTTATGCTTACAATAAACTGTCAGTCAAAGGACAAAGCATATTGATACTTTCTTGTAATAGATGAATGCATTGATTTCATTATTACACACCAAAAATGTAATATGAATGTATACATTACCTTCCACTTATTTGTTGCTCTTTTAAAGACACTATTTATTCTATGGATGATTGGGAACTCGATCTCCTCTTTTTTGAACTGGTAATGTATGTGCTGCAAAAGTAAAGTTAGAGACGGTCAAGTGATGTGACATTCACTCCAATTGTTTCGCATGCATGTTAAAGTGTACCACTAGTATACAAAAAAGGTTAATATGAATATAAAAACAAAGCATTTGCCACTTACCACTCTTCTCTTCTTGACCAGCTCTAACACATTGATTTCATACTGCAATTAAACGAAATTGTTGTTAGTACTTTTAACACTATCAGTCATAGCTTGAATAATGTGATCAAGAAAAACCTTATAGATGATGATTAGGGCACCTTACCTGGATGTATGCAATGAAGTCCTCTTTATTTACAATCAACCTATGCAGCTTGTATTCAAGAGCTGTGGCTCTTTTGATTATGGATCTGAAATAATAAAAAGGAAACAAGTTTATTTAAGATGGAATCTGACAATCCCAATTTGAGCTTATTCTTTGCAACGAGAAAGTAATAATGTGACAAAATATATGTTTTTGTCAAGTTTTCCTCTTTAATCTATCCCTATTCCTGTCAATTGCCAACACAACAAATGTGAGATGTTTGTCTGCTGAATACACACATTTGGAAACCCTCGGTAAATCAGATGTTGTCTTACTTGACTTCTTTCTTGGTGAACAGCCCCACTCTCTCCAGCTGCTCTAACTCGGGGATCCTCTCCTCGATCCGCTGCTGAACGATCTCCGCCATCTTGTCCACGCAGCTATTACGGGTTATTCGGTGATAATAAAGTTAGTAATGTCAACTTTATAACGGAATACCCAACGACTAGCAGCAATGAGGCTGGTTTTCTCCTACACATGTGTGGAAGTTGTGATCCGCCGATCACTTCCGGTTCTGTCTGCAAATAGCTCCGTCTGGAAACACGATCAGTGTGAGCAGCTTTGTGACTAAATGTAATTCTGGCCAGCTTCTGTTACTAACAAAGTGATTAGTTTGATATTAAAGAAAATTAAATAGACAACTGCTAAATAAATTCAAATGGGGATAACATAGCTATTTTTATTTGTTTTAGCTCATTTAAGAAAATGAGTCTTAGCATGTTATTATCCGTATTGTTTTTATAATGTTTTTGATACAATTAAATATAGGCTTTTTCTCTTTACAATGCACTGAAATATTTATAATATGATCAATTAATTAACAGTAATAAGTTACAGAAACGTAGAAAAAAAGGTGTATGACTATTAATTTTTGCCTTTTTTGTGTTTTTATCATGTTGTAAACTGTATGCATTTATGCAGCTTATGCAGTTCAGTTTAAATCAACACTGTGATTTAATAAAAAACGAATATAATGCAACTTTCACAATATGATGCTGTAAATTATATACAATTGTCTATATAATAATAATACAATTGTGATAATGTATTTGCACTTTTCCTAAAACATCCAGAACAAAGTGCTTTACCATAAGGGAACATTGAATAATAAGAGACTCTGAGCTGTAGGCTGAGTTTGATGAGCTTTCTGATCAACTAGATTTCCCGCAAAATCACAGAAAGCAAGAGCGGGTTGTATGTTATCTCCGGAGGTTAGCAGCCAATCACAGTGCTGGATTCTCTCAGTACGTCTCCTATTGGCTGACAACTGACTCCTGCTCTGTTGTTCAGTACAAATTGAAGGAATCCAAACCGAGAATAAATTACACAAAGATAATAAATCATTTTATCCATAATACTCCAACCAGCTCCGATATAAAACGTTATTTATAACAGTTGAATGCTGGAGAACCTCAGACATATAGAGGCTTGTTTTCTAGTAAACCATGCTAGCATTGCTAGCTAACTAGCCAGCGTCTCGTCGCCTCCTCCTCATCTTCATGGGTTTCTGCTGCTGAGTCTGCCAGGCTTGTGCTGGAGGCAGCGAGGCTAACCAATTAATGCCATCGGCCAGGGTGGGTTGTCTTTATTTATGCCCGACATTTAGGGCAAGCCGATGTTATGATTTTTGATAATCATAGTGTGAAAACACGGATGAATACTTCGCTGGAATACCAAGCTAACTAACATGTTAGCATTGTGCTCTTACCCAAGCTAGTTAGCTCGACTGCTAACTCGAGTATTTGCCTACCGGCTAACATGTTGTTTTGCCACCATTTGTTCTGTAATGATGAGTGTGTTAACATGTGCCATCGTCTGACTCGCAGAACTCAGGACATATTATGAGTGGGGCGAGTTGCAAAGCTAACGGCGCTGTGTACCCCGCCTCATCAGCAATGATGAATTCTGTGAAGAAGCCGAAGATGGAGCAGATTCAGGCCGACCATGAGCTGTTCCTGCAGGCCTTTGAAAGTGAGATTTCAACACTCGGCACTTTGTAATTTCACTTTTCTGTCTTGGTAACGCGAGAATAACTTTTCAGTGCATTCAGTTAGCATTTTGTTACCTAGTTATCTTTGCTGCTGCATATTTTGTTTACAAAAACGGCTTTTGACTGACAGGCCTCCCTACTTGACAGCCTTAAGCGAGCTCCAGATATTGATTATTTATTTTCTAACTAAATTAATTTCATTTTAGCTGTTCTAAGGGTGGCACGTAACAGACTGGAAGAAATAAATAGTTTATTATATGGTCAGTTTAACTTTGGCTGTTTTAGCTTCTAATCCACCACCTGTTAACACCCCTTATTTTGGCATGTGTAATCAACAATATGGATGACATATTTAGATGTTGACTCAGGATGGGATTAGCAGCTTGTTGTTGTTGGGCAGAAGCACTCTGTCAAAATGAGAGCAACCCGTTTGTTATGCTTATGTTACAGATTTAAGTGGATTCCTGGTTAAACGTAACCAGGAAACATAGTAACAGCATTGCGATATTTACCAAATATCATAATACAACTTTTTTATTTTTCCAGAACCAACTCAGATATACAGATTCCTCCGCACAAGGAATTTGATTGCAGTGAGTGAATTACTGTACATATGTTATTAATTACCCATCGGACTAAAAGTTAGTGACTAATTAATGCTTTTTTGTACAATTTTCAGCCCATATTTATGCACAGGACGCTCACCTTCATGTCTCATCGAAACAGCCGATCAAATGCCAGAAGGTATAAACTTATGTTTTTTCAGTTATGACATATTAATAGAGTTCCTTTTGTATAATCTGATGTATGCTCTGTCACAGTTGTAATGTATTATTTCTGAACCTTTGTTACTTGTCATCTTTCCTCTTAGAAAAACATTCAAAGTGGATGATATGTTGCAGACTGTGGAGAGGATGAAGGTAGAGCAGGATTCTCCAAGGTAACAGAGCTCTACTGTACAAGCGTTGTTGTGTCCCTTCCTAATGGTGTAGTATTTTCAAGGGACTTTAATTATTAGGGAAACTGTATTGACATCATTTACGAACATATGAACATTCATGTTAAAGGTAGGGTATGTAAGTTTGAGAAACCGGCTCGAGATCGCTAGAATTTGAAAATACACGACCGGAGAAAATCTGCCACTTCCTTACAGAGCCCCTCCTCCAACACACGAACGCCGCACATGACCAATGAGGGCACGAGATAAGTTTGTGCACAGATGGAAGGCTGACAGGCAGGTAGGCCATCCAGTTACTTTAGCCGGGCCGGCTAAAATGATTGGTCGTACTTTTTACAGTATTACGACAGTGGTTCTCAAACTTTTTTCAATAATGTACCCCCTTTGAAAAAAAAAATCAGCCAAGTACCCCCTGATCAGCGCAAAAACAATTTAAGGAAAAAATGCCTAATATAAAGAGGCGCTGCACCATCAGTGTCTGATTTATTAAAACAACAACCTTGTAACTGAGAAACACTTAAATGCTACATTTAAAATGTTTACAATCCATCACTAAATTCATGGCAAACCCATTTTAACATCATGCAATAACACTAAGACGACATTAGTTGCATTGAACTGATCTTTTTAATAAGTTGTACAATGTAGTGAGAAACATGGGCTTGTGCTTCACTGAGGATCTTTGTCATTCTGACAGGGAGGCAAACTGCAGTTATTACACTTCGCCTTTTGAAATATGTATAACTCTGTTAATATAACACCCACACTGCTCAAACTTCCTTACTTTTCCTAAAATTTGTATATTTATTCATTTAGTTATTTATTTTGGGGCGTGGGGAATGAAGAGAATATTATGAGCATGGGATTTTGACCCCTCATATAAACATTATGCATAATGCTGCGCTATACTTTGCGGCCACACGCCGTTGCCAAGCAACGCTTATTGTTTAGGTCCTTTGATAAGCAGGCAGTCATATAATTAACTAGAACTATCTAGATCTGATAGATTTGGATATAAACGCGAGTGAAGTATAACCGGACGTGAGAGAGAGATCAGATCAGCTGCTGCTGACGGAGAACACGCAGCTCTGCATGATCACAGCTCCGCCGCTGTGACGGACCGTTGAGTGGAGCAAAATTAAATACACTAAGAGTTAGACATAACACACTTGGCTAGTTTATCTACTCTGGAACTAGCTATACTAGTTATACATATCATGTGTATTATTTACTGTCGGGTCACTTATTACAGGTTCAGCGAGCTGCACGAGACTGACGGGCTGTCAGGAGAGGGAGAGGAAAAGAGAGCACCCCGTTTATATTTCCCATTTTATTATCCAGAATTACTGTAAACCTTTGAATAAAGTAGTTACTATTAGTAGTTTGTTTAAATGCATTACTTATGTTGTTTTTTTCATTAACATAAAATAAATCTCACGTACCCCCTGCAGTACTGCGACGTACCCCTAGGGGTCCGCGTACCCCCATTTGAGAACCACTGTACTACGGCTTCCACAGATTACATTTTTTTTATGGATTTTTTGTCAAAGCACTAAAGATATTCATTGCTATCGGGATGTTAAGAGCATTCCATGGAATATAACAAAAAGTGTATCTCGAGCCGGTTTCTCAAACTTACATACCTTTAATAGTATGAGCGCTTGATTTGACCTATTTTCACTTTCGTATTTTTCTCTTCAGTTTGTCTTCACATCTACAGCTAACATTCACTGGGTTCTTCCATAAGGATGGTGAGCAGGATTTACTTAACTACTTGTGTGTTGTGAATTTGTTCAAAGGGATAACATAAATCAAATCAAAGTTGAGTTTTTTGTTTTGTTTGGACTCTAGTTATGCTCTGACAATCATGTGTGTTTCACTTTAATATTATGTTGTTGTGTATCTAAAAGGGATATAACAGGGTGTCTGTGGGGTCTTAAAAAGTATTAAAAGTTGATAAATCAATTTAGCGAAAATTAAGGCTATTAAAAAGTATTAAACGGCATTTTCCAAGGTATTAAATGTTGTAGCTTGTTTTCAATAAGTATATAAATTGTCCAAAGAGGTTGTATTGTAAAGTGTGCCTGAATGTAACCATTGCATAGGTGTGCAGTGTGATTCTGTGTAGTTTATTTCTGGCATCCCGTTGGATTTGCCGTCATCTGAACAGGACATCGCACGCTCACTGCTTGATAGCGCGCGAAGGTCCGTTTACGCCAGTTGTTAAACAACATCGTTATGGGGAAATGCAAGTTTGCGTCTAAATGGTTGGAAGATAAGGAGGAAGGACAATCAATACTGTATAGTAAATGTGAGGTAAAGTGTGTCGCCAATGTAAACCGGTTAAAACTCCAAGTGGCGATGAGGTCTTAAAATGTATTAAAAGGGTCTTAAAAGGTATTACATTTGACTTCAGGATTCCTGCATATACCCTGTATAAGGACTGTCACTGAACTGAACCTTTTCTCTCCTTACAGAAAAGCCATCTCAGAATTCAGAAAATGAACAAAATTCTGTGTCTTTAGAGGTGCTACTTGTCAAAGTCTGCCATAAAAAACGCAAGGTAAAGTAACATATTAACAGTCTCTCACTTGAGCAGCCAGTCATGTTGTCTTACTTACTCGTGCTGTTTGTTAAATTAAGTTTGGTTGGTTTTTCTTTCAGGATGTCAGCTGCCCGGTAAAGCAAGTGCCTACAGGTAAAAAGCAAGTGCCTTTGAATCCTGAGAGTAACCAAACCAAGCATGGCTCCTACCCCTCCTTACTCGTCTCCAGCAATGAGTTTGAGCCCAGCAACAGCCACATGGTCAAGTCTTACTCGCTCCTGTTCAGGGTGTCACGCACAGGAAGGAGGGATACCAATGGCCTGGTCAATGGAGAGGCCAACGAGAACATTGGTAGGAAATCCACATTGAAGTCTTTTGTTATCTGTTTTGACCAAGTACAGTTTGTTGTTATGAGATCATCATAAGGAGACGATTGCTTAGTTTTCACTGCATTGCACAGCTCAACTCTTTTTTTGGTTTTCCATTAGAAAAAGTTTGTGTTCTACGCCGTCCACCGTTCCAAAAATAAATGCAATTCTTCAAACTGAAATTATCACTTCTAGGTCCGTCCTGTGGTGCCATTAGGCCCAAATATCTTTTTTACCATATACATTAATTTGGAAAGATGTGTCTGTAAATCAGATTATTATTTTTGTGTTAGCTAGCCCGTAACTGTTGTAAAATGCACAAATGGCTGACATTGGAGTTATTTTCTACCTCCCTTTATATCAGTAAGACTGAATATCTGGTAAGTGGAGTTAAGTGGAACCCTGGTGTGCTTGCTATAAGGCCCCATAGATGCAGAAAATCTGGGCAATTTCATTATTAAGTAGTTGAGCCATTTTGGCTTCTCGCACCATTAGGCAATAATCATTAGGATTAGTCTTTTTATACGTCCGTGGCTGAGCCGATACAAGAAGGTGGAGTTAACTCAGTGCCTACCACTGATTGTTGTTTTGTTTTTTTATGGCACGCACAATAAGCCATATCACTACCTATACTCTCATGCGGCATTGCTATTGCGATCATTATATATTCCCGCTTGTGCTTTTTCAGGGGCTGGTACCTGAAGTAAATCGGGCTGAGCCATGCAGTGTAAATCAAGCATACGCTAGATAGATAGATGTAACCCAAATAATTGCTGGTTTGATATGAAATATCTCACACTACTTTTGTATTTTGTTCTTGTGCAAATAAGTTACAGATGCTCCTAGTAGAAAGAAAAGAAGTTCATCCCATAGAGAAGGAGAGACCACAGAGACCTTTGTTGCACAGATGACTGTTTTCGATAAGAATAGGTAAGATTTAAGTTTTAAGATCACTGTTTTGTCGTTCCTTTGATTGTACCTTTTTTTAGAAAGCATTGCTTTTAATCTGCAGGAGATTGCAGCTGCTGGATGGAGAGTACGAAGTGTCGATGCAAGGGATGGAGGACAGCCCTGTCAGCAAGAAGCGCGCTACATGGGAAACCATTCTCGATGGAAAGGTGGGGGAGGTTTGTACATAACGTGTTTAAGGGTTTCCTCCTGTAAGCCTTCCTTTCTTGTCTTTGTTTTCATCTTCACATCAACACATTGCTGACATTACTCTTTATTACTGTCCTGCAGAAACGGCCACCATTTGAGACCTTTTCTCAGGGACCCACATTGCAGTTCATGTTGCGTTGGACAGGCGATGCTAGCGGAAAGTCCACTGCCCCAGTAGCAAAACCCCTCGCTACACGCAACTCCGACAGCTCCAGCCCCATGGAGACCAGAACCAGCAATCACCGAGCTGCCCTCATGAGTAAGTACATAAACAACGCAGGGTAGCTTGAACCTTATAAGATGAGGCTGAATTAGAATAATAGGAGGATATAAATATCATTGTCTGGAAATCACTTGAATTGCATTAAATATGTTTCTATTAAGAACAAGGGGCAAAACACATCTGTCTATATATGATGGGAAGAATAGTACATAGTGAACATGTCTGCCTTATTCCAAATGCGTCTAGGTAATACCAAGCAAAGACCTCAATAAAATCTATTTATTTCAGTCAAGATTCTCTGAAAAAAGCCAAATGGATCATGGTTTTTGATTTCTCCGCCCAATGTGGGATGGTTTATTTGTAACTGAATCTGGCAGTAGGCTGCCAGCAAGTCATTGCTGTTGAGTCTGTGCAATATTTACTTGACTATGTAACTGCTGGCAAATTAACATGTCACTCTTTTGAAAAAGGCTCTGATGCGGCTTTCACACCAGCGCCTTTCCCGTTGTAGCTCCGAGCTAGAGCTTTTCTGGTTCAGCTCCGGTTGCCCTTTTCTGCTCCCGCTTTGTTCACACCACTCAGAACCGGGATGGTATTGCCTCGTCGTTTGCGTCATGACGTAACCGTTTACATGTCTGCTTCATAAAATCCAAACCGCGCGGAAATCCCTCACCGATTGTATGGTTATGCTCTTTCCATCGTTGTGTACAAACTGGATAAAACGCAGGCATTTTGTTGTTGTTCAGGAGGTTGATCCCGCCCATGCCCCTGCCTCGACGTAAGAGAGACGTAAGCGGCCCGCCTCTTAGCTCCGGAGCTCTTGCTTCTAGACCGACAATTTTTTGGAGCTGTAAACGAACCGGATTCCGGAGCTAAGAGGCGCCGCTGCTGCGGTGTGAAGAGGACAAAACGGTACTTTTCAGGCTTTAGCTCCGAGCCGCCGCTGAAAACGCTTTGGTGTGAAAGGGGCATGAGTCAGTAGAAGTCATGCATGAAGTCTGTATATTAGTATCAAACAAAATGTTTGCCTACTGTTTAAGAGCAACAAAGACAGCAGAATTCTATGTTATACTGTTTCTAATTATAAACTAAGAGGATATGTATATTAGGGTCTCAAAGTAGGGATGTCCCGATCACCTTTTTTTGCTCCCGATCCGATTCCGATCATTTGATTTTGAAAATCTGCCGATACCGATTTTTCCCGATCCGATCTTTATGCAATGCATTAAGAGAAAAAAAAGGAAAAAAGCATTCAAGTTTATTTTTTTAATTTAAATGACAGTACCCAACTATCCATTCTATCCAACATGGATATAGCTTCTTTTGTTCACAGCAGCATTGGATCAGTTCAGTTGTGCAGCATTGGATCAAAACAAAATAAAGCTTATCAGTGGTCCACCACAAAATAACCATATAAACAAATTGAGTGCAGATAGTGCACTAACAAAACAAAAGTATTATATTTCCATCTTACTGGAGTAACACAATTCAATAGTAATCAGCAGCGAACCACTTCAACACGTGTATTCACTGCATTCATTTTGTTATTCTATCTACAGTATTGTTGTTTTATAGTTATTTGTTAATGTTTGTAACCCAATTTGTGTTCTTTGAAATTGAAAAGGATATCGCATTGTGTGTGTTACTTTCGTTGCAGTTGTATGTCTTAAGTGTAATTTGGCTTGGCTTCCTATTTATGGACATGTTTTTATTTTGAAGGAGAGTTAGCGCTGTTGACAGGAAGTTGTTGTTGCTTTGGAAACAACGTGACGGAGAAAAGTAATATCTACATATAAAGACAGAGAAAGTAAACGATAACGTTTATGGTTAAGTGTTAGCACCCCCCGAAGAGGCACAAGCTCTTACATTGATATTGGAGATTTCAATAAATTCAATTTGAAAAAAAAACTGGGAAAAAAATTAAAAAACAAATTTCCGAATAACGAAATTGAAACCCGAATAGTACTCCAACGAACGAATATTTGGATATTCGGGTACAGCCCTCGTGTACTCGCCGTGTTGTTGTTGGTGGTGTTTGTTTCTCAGGTGGCGTATTAGATTGGTCGTGTTGAACGTAGCTCTGTTCTTTCCACCACGCGGAACCTCCACCTTGCAAACATTGCATCTGGCTGTTACACTGCCTTCGCTTTCAATTTTATAATACTTCCAAACTCCTGACATTTTCTCTGTCCCGAAGTCACCAGCTGAACGAAGCCTCTCGTTAGCTTACTGCTACTATTAGACACTGCGCCCACTCTGTTGCCAGCTTTGAGAGAAATAAGAAACCAGGTCTGAAAACAAGCCCAAGAGAAGCAACACATACATGATGTTGTGTCATTTTAAACCAAAACTAAGGCCTCAGGATGACTTTAAGACGTGAACATGGTCATTTTTGTTTTGTAATATTAAATACAATTTAAAAAAAAAAAAAAATTATAAAAAAAAAAAAAAAGGATTCCCGATCTTTTTCTCCCGATTCCGATCTTTTAAAAATCAAGTGATCGGCTCCGATCCCCGATCACGTGATCGGATCGGGACATCTCTATCTCAAAGGTTGAGAAATTTGAAATGACGTCAAGGATCTCTTTAGCACTGGTCATTAATTAAGCCACAGAGAAACATTAATTCAACAGCAGAGGAATTTGTTCTAATATCCCTTGCTGATGCATCCCATGAGAAATATTTATAAAAAAAAGGTTTCCCCTCTAATTAAACTGAACTTAATAACGGTTGTGGAATGAAAGGAAAAATCAGCCAAATATTGCATGGTCATGTTATCTGTTCGACGTGTAATAAACCAGTTAAATCACCTACGTTTAAAAAGCAATAACGTTAACATGGAGATGAAACCTGCTATGTTGTGTATTAAATGTTTGGGAAATGTGTGCTTGTTTGTCTCAGTTTAAATGTGTGAAATCAAAGTGATGATTTGGCGATTGTCCAAAGAAGTAACCTGTTCATCTGTTCCCGTCAGCAGTGAAAGAGTCAGTGTGCACAGACATTCAGACGAGGAAAGAGCAGGTCCTGTGTGAGCCGCGGCAGAAGCTACGTATATTTTATCAGGTACACCACAACACAGTAAGAAACACAACTGGGCCTGGGACACTGATTAACAAGAGTCTTTTGGTGAGGTTGCTCAAAATGTACGTATAATGTCACATGTTTGGAATTACTGTCACATTTTGAGAGTTTAACTGGTTTATAAATGTACATCTAGACTAGTACAATGTTCATAAATGTAGCCAAAAAACATGTTTCACTGTTCAGACCCTGTGTGTCACTCAGTCCTTATGGTCTGTGTAGCAAAATGTGACAGTAACGCTGATGTTATGCTAGAATAGAATAGAATCATCAATTTACATCTGATGGAACCTGAGCCTCTTGTTTACCTTGTAACTAATGCAATATATCCATGTTTAGTTCTTGTACAACAATAACACACGGCAGCAAACAGAAGCGAGAGATGACCTTCACTGTCCCTGGTGTACCCTGAATTGCAGCAAACTCTACAGCCTGCTCAAACACCTCAAAATGTCTCACTCGCGCTTCATCTTCAACTACGTGGTAAGAAACCCAATGTGTTTGTCTGTAGGTGTGTGTGGTGTTGCTCATCTTAACAAGACGCCACCTGATTTGTAGCAAAGTTTAAGTAGGCCTGTCACGATTGTGGATGAAATTCTGATAAATGATTCTTTGATAAAGTTTGTCTTTTGTTGTATTTAATAAAGAAAGTCAAAACACAAGTGAAATCGATCTCAAATGCAGGGACAGAACAACTTAATCTTCAGAGGATAAAGAGGTTCTGTACCTAGAATACAGTAACAGTCACACTATATTCATGAAAGGAAGTAGCCAACTAGTCCCACCCATAAACTACCGTAGGCTTTTCTAAACACCCCCACCATTAAACCATAAAACCCCCAGCCCTATAACCATTTGCAAAAATCCCTTTTCCCCCTGTGGAATGTCAGTCCTTCACATATGTGTGTTACACACACACAAAAAATACAATTTAACAGAGTAAAAGACATGATGTATGCTTATATGTGATAATATGATATGATAATTTGACACAACAACGATAACTACTTTTGTCTGACTATATATTGTCCCAGCAGTAATTGCAGGTCGTTACACATATATAGCCACAATAGGAAAATGTGCTAGACCAATAAAGTAAAAAGATATATAACATTATTAGCCATGTAGGTTACTGTTGATGTGTCTTTTTTAAACCTGCTAGATAAGGTGCTTCAATGATCATTCTCGTAACTTGGGCCACATTGTAAAGGCTCCTCAAATCTGCATCTTTACTAGGTTTTTGTTTCAATAAATAACTCCTATTGGCCTGCCAGGTAGTGAGACTACCCTCACATAATTCATTTTTGAATACAGACATGGGAGACTGCCCTGTATCCTTTCTCTGTAATCTGCCTAGCAGCTTAATTCTGAGCTATTTACAGCTTAAACAGATCTGTTGTCTGCACCTGACCTGACTGCAGGGCAGTATCACGGTCAGATAAACAAGGGGTCTAGGAAAACTATTGTACCTACTTTTTTATAATAGCAGCTAAACATTCCTTTTTCTTACCCTCTCTACTCTCTTACAAAGCTGTCTTCCCTAGGGAACCCTTGTTTCTCTGTCTGAGCAGCACTTTTATCCAAAGCACAATGTGGCTTTCCCTTAAGTGAGAAATCACACGTATAACAATGATAACCTGCCCCTAATTTTAAAGCAAATTTCTTTAAGAGTTTCACTGATGTTCCTTTTCTTTTTGTACTTGTTTTTTTTCTGCAGCCTCACCCCAAAGGAGCGCGGATAGACGTGTCCATCAATGAGAGCTATGACGGCTCATACGTTGGCAACCCTCAGGACATCCACAGCCAGCCCGGCTTCGCTTTCAGCCGCAACGGCCCCGTTAAGAGGACGGCTGTAACTCACATACTGGTTTGCAGGTAAACTTGTGACCTCCGTTCAGAAGCGGTGTTTAAATTGAACTCAAATTGGACAATGCAATTAACTTATCAGTTAAATCTGATTTTCACAGTCTGGTTGAGTTAGTAATTCATTAAATGAACATCTAGGAGCTGTCATGAGCAGGGAGCCCGCTCAAAACAGACTAAGACCAAGAGATTGTGGCAGTATTCCGTATCAGCATATGTAATATCTAATAAAGGAGGGAGTATTACAAAAAGATGCTTTCTCTCTCCTGTCCACTAGGCCCAAAAGGATCAAAGCGAGTCTGTCAGAGTTCCTTGAGACTGAGGACGGAGAGTTGGAGCAGCAGAGGACTTATGTGAGCGGACACAACCGCCTGTACTTCCACAGTGACAGCTGCATGCCCCTGCGGCCCCAGGAGATGGAGGAGGACAGCGAGGACGAGAGGGATCCAGACTGGCTCCGAGAGAAGACTGCCACGGTGAGGAGCCATTACTCATCTGCTGTTTGGTTTCTGGCTCACTGTTGAACTGGGTATACACACACTTTGAGCTCAATTTCCCACAAAGAAAAACAAACTTATCATCTCACCTTGGCTGAGTCTTTACACCTGTGTATAATTAACCAGTTGTTCTTGATTAGGAGTAGGGATGGGTGGTGTTACCGTTTTATCCCCGTGTCACGTTCTGCCATGACATGGATTTTGTTTTATTGTGAACTCGCACGTTTGGGTTTATTGTCATTGATTTAGATTGACAACAACATTCATTTTTTGGTAACAATTTCATAAAAATGGTTTGTCCGTGTGAGTGTTTCGGAGGTTCATACTGAGTGAATATAGATTTTGGTGTCGGATTACCATGGCAACAAAGATTCAAAGCATTTGGGTCAGTCCTGCTTGCCATAAATAACTTAAAGATGCTCAGAGCAACAACTATTGAACAACACAGAACACATCTTCAGCTTGCTCTAACGCCCGTACACAATTATATATTTTAGTATTGATTCCCTGATTCTGCTAATATTGCTTTTTAAAGTTGTTCCATTGCTCTCAAGGCCAATTTTCATTAGAATGTGCTTATGTGGGTATTTGTCGAGATAACAGCAAAGGTTTTAATAAACAATAAATTACACTGCGAATAACCATGGTGCATGGTAGTTAGTCATCAGTGTTTTTGCATCACCCTAATCTCACATCTTTTCTTACCTGCAGCAACTGGATGAGTTCACAGATGTCAATGAAGGAGAGAAGGAAGTGATGAAGCTGTGGAATCTGCACGTCATGAAGTATGGGTACGTGGGAAACATTACTGCATCTTCATGAAGTATTCCTTAAAGGTCCCCTATTATGCAAAATTCACTTTCACGTCTTTTATACATCAACATGTGTCCCCTCTGTGGAAAGAGATTCTGAAAGTTTCAGGAAAAAATATTCGCTCACTTTTTGTCCTGATCCATTTATATAAAACCTGTCTGAAAATGAGCTGATCTGATTTTGGCCACTTTATGATGTCATAAAGGTTTTTTGGCTTGTGTAACCATTAGCCAATAACCAACCAAGGTAACCCCCCCCCCCACCTTATCACCTGAATCTCCTCCTGGAGCCATGTTTTGTATATAACTGAGAACTATAATATATTGATGAAAAACAGTATAATAAGGGACCTTTAAGCTTTAAGCAATATAATCGTTGGTTAATGTGTATCATTATGAATGTTAATCTTGACAGATAACGTTTGCTTAGTCACATATACAGTAGGACTAATCTTTGCAGCTCTACTCTTGTTTAGAGTTCCTCTTTTCTCCAGTTTCATAGCAGATAACCAGATGAATCAGGCCATCCTGCATTTCGCGGAGAACAATGGAGCTCACATAATCCGCCGCAAACTCTGCCGCAACTTCCTCCTGCATCTAGTCAGCATGCACGACTTCAACCTGGTGAGCACAGCCACCATCGACCATGCCATGGCCCGTCTGAAACAGATCCAGGAGGAGCTTCCAGACACAGAGGAGGAGGCGCAGCCGGGCCAGAGTCTGGTACCAGCAGCAGCCTGCAACGGCACCGTCACCCCCTCCACCGCAGGGAAACTGGGCAAGAGGACAAAAAGCACACTTACAGACTGATGAAGGATGGATGGATCAATGATTCTCGTATTGTTTTGTTTTTTTCGTTTCATCCTGAATGAACATTTCCAACTCTATGGTGCTTAGATAGGTGGCAGAAGTGGTCAGCGGAGGATCTGACCACAAGCAGACCAGTATACAAGGTAAACAAGTTTTGGGAACTTGTGAACTGAACCAAATATCACCCACATCTACACAAACCAAGATTATGAGGACTGTGGAATGTGAGTTGAACCTACTTAATGTGCATTTTGTAGGAGCCATTGAACTATCTGTCTTTGGGTGAGAGAGTGAACAAACGGTCGGATAATGTGGCGCGACCGCCTTTGGTATGTGATAGACAACTGCATCATGACTACAGTTAAAAATTTACTGGTAACATTGTCACTCTTAATTATTTGTACACATACACAATAACCTTGTTGAGAACTTACCCTTTTAGCTGATTATTTTAGCACTTGGTGTTTGTATTTAGAGAGTTTACCTTGAAATTGTTTCCTCTTTTTTTATTCCTGCTGCACCAAATGTTAAATGCAGCTTTCCCAGTGTCATCAGTGGAGACACTTTCGGGGGTCCAATTTCACTGTTGTGAATGAGACTTCCTTTTAAGGGTCTGACGGTTACAGTCAAAGTCCACACTATTGCCACCAAGTTATAGATTATATAAAGCCTGTAGAGCTTGTTAGGAACCCAATGGTTGCAATGACAATAGTACTGTACTGTAAGCATTGGGATCTGGAACCACATTAAATTATGGTTTGGGTCCATGCTAAAACTCCTACTTCATCACCCCTAAGCCTTTCGGCCTGCATTGATAACAGCTAAAGGAAAGCCAGGGAAATCACTGTTTCTGAATATTTTATTTACGTAAAACAACCAGCAGCACATCATCCCATTTATCATGCATAGCATTCAAGATAAAAGTGATCAACTTTTTCTGATTGCTTGAGTTTGTTTTCACTTTGAGCTTTCAACACGTTTAGTTTTCTTTCAACATGAATGTCGGAAGCTATTGATAGAAACGTAATCTCATCAAATGTTTAACTCTGTCCCGGTATGAATCGGATCACTTTTTAAGTTTCAACGCGATATGCTCTTTATTGGATGTTTGGTTTTCAGATCCAAGTCAATTTTATGTCCCGTTGGGTGCAATTTATGCCAAAGGGGAATATTTCATCAGTCTTTTAGTTCTGTATATTATTTAGCATATTTTCTCTTGTTCATTCCACAACATAAAAAGCAGCTGTAGTTGTGTTTTCTTGTGTGCACCTAAATTGGTGCACATCAACACTCATTCGGTTCAACAGACATCTCTTTTCTGGCTGTATGGGACAACTAAATTGACAATACTCCTCATTTCATGGAAGGTTTCTGTTTTCATCTGACATGTTCACCATTTTATGTAAAAAAAAAATGTACACTCTGGTTAGGGGGACTTTTATATTTAAAGAAATAAAATACATTTGACCTTATTCATGGCTGTCATGTTTGAGTGATTTATGGACACTAGTCATTATTACATTCTATCGTGGACTGTCTGGCAATTCCAGTTGAATAATAACTCAATTTGAATCCGCGTGGACCTTGACTTATAAAGGACATACTGTATATGTTATAATATAAAGAATGACATGTGTTATTAATTGCATAGCTGTCTTTTGAGAGAAATTACCAGCTGCATATTATGTTATAGGTCTTTTAGGTGATATAATTCAGACCTGCAAAACAGTTGGCTTTTCTTAACTTGAAAGTCACTTTTTTCTTGAACTTTTGACCACATAGTCAGACCACATCTGAATGTAGTTTGGTCAATCATTTTTAGTCGCGAAAAAAGCAAGTATCAGTAGCTGAGGTGCAGTTCTAATAAGCTTTAAAGATCAGACCCCTTTTAAAATGAATGTTCAAACAAGGCAACATTGCATCTCTCCAGTGAATATCAAAGGAAAAAGGTTACCCATCATTCTGACCTTGCAAATTTCCCAGACACATTAGGTGTATCTATATGGCGCTGGGTGTATCCAGGGAAAGCTTCTTTCTAAAGGGAAGACATATTCCATATTGTCAATTGTGTTTCTTTTGATTTCTTTTTGAAAACCGTGTTAAAATAAAGTTGTTCTGCTGTTCCTGCCGTTTCCAAAAAGTGTCAATAAATATTTCCCCTGACCTCTTGACACTCCAAAGCCATACTTTTACTCAAGCTACTGTGAAGGAAAAGGAGTGTGCACCATTGTCCAGCGTCTGGCTGTAATGAACATATTTAGGTGGCTCTCACACGTTCATGTGCTTTAAATTGCTTTCAAGGCAGAGGCTAGGTTCATATAAGAGAGTAACATGTTGTTTTGGCCAAAGCTGCCACTGGCCCACCTAGTTAGGCTTTCTTTATTTGTCTCGTGATTTTTTTCATTTAACAAATAAGCAGTGAGTTTATTTTTCAAGGGACTCACTCTTCAAATATAGAGCCTTCTAGACATTGTGGCAAGCTATTTTATTTCATTAATAATTTGTATAGCACCCTCCATCCAAGAAATGCAGCACGAAGCGCTTTACAAAAACGAAAGATGAATACAAACACATCAATAAAAAGTTATCTTCAACTTTTGTACATCCCTGTAAAGGCAAAAATACACGATCTACACAGAAGTACAATATCTGGTGACAACAGCGAGAGCTACCACTCTGCAATGAATTCCGAGGAAGAGTATTTGAGATGGGATTTTCGACGAACATCTGTATCTTATACCAATTTCACCAAGTATTGTTTATTTATTTAAGTCCGCAGTTAGTAACAACGTTTAGGCGTATGTGATGCGAAACTCAAACTATGTCCCTATGTATGCATCATGAGTTTGGTAGCCTCGCTAAACTAAACGAGAGCCTCCTCATTATTTGTATGAACACGATCTTTGTTTATATCATACGGTCTCGCGCACGTTTTAAACGTCATTTCAGGGTAGTTGGGATGTTTCTGGATTCAAAACAGAAGTTTGTTTTATTTTTGGCTTTTTCAATTCCCTGCTACAATGAATTAAGGTACTGTGGAGCCGATGAATGGGAGTCGGAGGAGTGCACTATTTAGTTCGCTCGCTTGGTTAGTGTAGCAAATTGTCGTTAGCATAATGCCAAGAGTCTTTGAATTAGGAGTACGATGCGAAACAAACTCAAGCGGAGCAACAAATGTAAAGATGCTCCATGTCCGAGCAGAGAGCAGACGAGAACAGCCGAGGTGATCAGGTTGGTGTTGTCAGACTCGAGTTGTTCCTATGATGAAACATCACCAGAGAGAGATTCAGCCTCGCTGGCTGCAGGAGACACACATGTTGCTCCTGCAGGCATCTCCACCACACAAGTTAAACCACTTCAGGAGCAGAGGAAGACTTTTTGCCCAAAATACGTTAAAATTGCACCAATTTTCTTACGTACAACTAAGCAAAGCCAGAGTAAACGGAGCCGGGATGTGAAACTGGATCAGCCTGCAGACCAGGTGCAGGAATTAGTGCTCCCTGATGTGCAGCTGGGGAAAAGTCAGCAGCGTGCATCACCTACAGAGAGAAAGAGATCCTGGAGAGCACAGCTGTCAGCCTCAGCTCTGCACATCTGCATGGAGGAAATCCAAACCTCCAACCCAGCGTTATCAGTGCAAACAGTGTTCAATACTTTGCAGAAGAAAGCGAGTGAGAGGCTGCAGAATGTGGGATCCACAGGTTAGATTGAGTCACAGTCTTTTATGTTGAGTGTGCTTTCAATTGATGATTTAGTTAGTTTATGCATTCAAAAAGTAAGTTAAAGCTTGATTTTCTTCAACTGAACTTCTGCTCTTCTTTCCGAAGCAGAAAACTCCCGTCAAATCCACTTAACTGAGAAGAGAAAACGGATAAATGAAAACTCTGAGAGGGTGTTCAAACGTCTGAGGTCTAGTGTCACAGCAGAGGATACCGTTGGTATGGGTCACTGTCCCGTGTCAACACATTTTATCCAGGAATATCCTGTCCCATTGGTCCAACAACAGCGCAGAAGCAACAAGCTCAGTCGTACTCACAGGCTGAGGCAGCAACGTGGGAGCCCAGCAGGCCTGGTGAACCACTATGAGCCCCTTCCTCTACTGATAAATCAATCAGAGTCTTGCATCCAGTCACTCAAAACCTCTGATATCCTTCAAAAAGGTAAACCTGTCAAACTATGATTGGTTTATGACATGTTTCATGCCTTCTAATAGCACACACACATAACATTTCCTCCCTTTCGTTTGTCTAGATTCCAGTTTTGAGGATGTTCTCTGGACAGACAAATACAGTCCTCAGCATATTAGTGAAGTCATTGGCAACTCCGCCTCTGTGAATAAACTACAAAGGTTGGTTTTATACAATACTCCCCCTCTGACTTTACTGATATATTGTAGTAGAAAAACACGTGAGGGCATAATCTTTTCATTTGTTGTGTGTTTTTATTGAATTCAGTTGGTTAAAGAAATGGAAACTAAGAGCTGACTGTGACGAGAGGAGAAAAATGGAGGAGAAGAAGCAAGAAGATAACAGCAATGGTATGAGCTGGTATTTATCATATTTGCTCTTGTATTTCAGGGTTCAACTTTTAACGTGGTAAATTTGGCATATTCAAATTTTTAGTATAGCAAATAATTGGTGACAAGCTTGCTTATAATGTGCACGTGAATTTTAATGACTCAGGATATTATAGAACTTTCCATGTGTGGGGTTATTTGGTTGGAAAATGCATGCCTTTCCTCCTGTGCAGACTCATGGGACTGTGGAGACTTCCAGGGTGAGGGGGGGGGCGAGGGCGACCGAGAGGAGCCGCTCTGCAACACCATGCTGATCACCGGACCTCCAGGGGTGGGAAAGACCGCCTCGGTGTACGCCTGCGCCCAGGAACTTGGCTTCAAGGTTGGGTTCAAACTGGGTCAATATCTTTGTATCTCTTCTGCCAAATGATGATCATCTACATCGATATACATATCTTAAATATAACCATGCCAAAAAATGTGCTCTTCATTTCCACCAATAATTGATGCCTGGTAGGGTTGAAAATCTCCGTTTCTCCTCACCTCTGTGAACAGCTGTGATAACAAAAATATGTCAAATCTTATCCACAAAATGCAGTAAGAGAAGACTTAGAAGAATACAAAAATATTTAAAAGGATAATATGAACAGTTTGTTAATGACTAAATAAACTGTTTCATTAAAAAACCTGGTCTCAACCCTGATTCCCTCAATAACTACCGGCCCATCTCTAACCTCCCATTCCTGTCAAAAATTCTGGAGCGAACTGTTGCCTCCCTACTAAAATCCCATTTGGACTGCAATAACCTTCATGGACCTTTTCAATCTGGTTTCTGTACTCGCCACAGCACAGAATCTGCCCTACTCAAGGTGACCAACGACATTCTCCTCTCTGCTGGCTCTGGTTCCCTCTCAATTCTCATTCTCCTTGACCTAACAGCCGCATTTGACACGATCAACCATTCCATCCTCATCAACCGCCTCCAGTCTTCCATTGGCATTACCGGTACTGCCCTCTCCTGGTTTAAATCCTATCTCTCTGACAGACATCAATTAATCTCCATTAACAACTCCAAATCCCCCACAGCCCCCGTCAATCATGGCGTCCCTCAGGGTTCTGTACTTGGTCCCCTTCTGTTCATCATCTACATCCTCCCAATTGGACAAATCCTCCGTCAACACCAACTCCAGTTCCACTGTTATGCTGATGACACGCAGCTCTACCTCTCAACAAAATCAATTTCTCCAACCACACACTCCCAGCTCAGCACCTGCCTCACTGACATTAACATTTGGATGCAAAACTATTTTCTAAAACTTAACTGTGACAAATCGGAACTTATAATCATTGGCCCAAACTCACTTACCCGCTCAACCCAAGATTTTTCTCTTACCATCGATGGCTCCATTGTCAACCCCTCCACTCACATCCGTAACCTTGGCATCATCCTCGACCCCACCCTCACTTTCCTCCCTCACATCAACCAGGTCACAAAAAACGCATCCTTCCATTTAAAGAACATCGCCCGTATTAGACCCTCCCTCTCATCGACCGCTGCTGAAACTCTGATCCATGCCTTGATAACATCCCGACTGGATTACTGCAACAGCATACTTTTTGGATCACCTGCATTCACACTAAAAACACTTCAATATGTCCAAAACTCAGCTGCCCGCTTGCTCACCTCCACCCGACGCTTGACCACATCACCCCTATCCTCCATGACCTCCACTGGCTCCCCATCAAACACCGCATTGACTTTAAAATATTCGCAGCAGCCTCCCCCACACTCTGGAACTCCCTCCCCAGCCACGTCAGATCCGCCAACACTCTCACATCATTCAAACAATCCCTCAAAACTCACCTTTTCACTCTTGCCTTCAACTCCTAATCAACTAACCCCTTGCCCTTATTCCTCCTAGCTTAGCACTTTCTACTTTTGTTGTTATTTTGTTTTACTTGCTTGTAAGCGCTTTGAGCACCAGGAAAAGCGCTTTATAAATGTAATGTATTATTATTATTATCAGTGAGATCTGAGGTTATTCCACTGACTGTTCACCAATTTAAAGCAAGTTGACCAATTCCACTGGCTAAGTAACCTAATTAAGAGGAATTCGACTTTATTTCATCTTTCATTTCCAAACAAAGGTGTTTGAGGTGAACTGCTCCTCCCAGCGCAGTGGCCGCCATGTTCTGTCCCAGCTGAAGGAAGCTACCCAGTCCCATCTAGTGGAGATGCCAGGGAAGGACCCACTGAAACCAACCTACTTCAACAACTACAGCATCAACAGCTGCACTCCTAGACCTGACACTTTACCTGGTGAGAATACACTGTGCGTTCTGAAGTCCAGATAAACATAATAATCATCTCTTACTTACTGACTTACTTAGACAAACTCGCAACAGTTTCTTTCGTAAGAAAATGATGGTGCTGGATTTAAAGGTCACCTATTGTGCAAAATCCACTTTTTCATGTCTTTTATACGTTATTATGTGTCACCTCTGTGTAAAGAGATTCTGAAAGTGTCAGGAAAAAAGATCCATCTGAAAATGAGCTGATCAGATTTAGGCCACTTTATGATGTCATAACGTTTTGGCTTGTGTAACCATTAGCCAATACCCAACCAAGGTAACCCCCCCCCCCCCCCACCTTATCACCTGAATCTCCTCCTAGAGCATTTTCTGTATATATATCTAGAGACCTATAATATATTGGTGAAAAATAGTATAATAGGGGACCTTTTTTACATAGTGTTTAAATGTATACATGAAGACAGGATTGGATGCTCCAATATCATATTTTATAGACTTTAATGTGTTTTTCTTTCACAGGAAAAACAGTGCGTCCCAAAAACATCACCTGTACCTCTAAAAGGAAAGCAGCTCAGAACTTAGGTCACCCAAGTCGCAAAGGAAAAGCAAATCAACCAACAGTCACTTTGACCAACTACTTTCAAATGAAGGCCAAAGCAGATCGCTTACACTTTGGGGATTTATTGCCATCTGATGAACCAGATGGCAGGAAATCCGTAAACCCATCACCAGGCTCTGATCAAACGGTGCCGCAGAACAAAAAGACTGCCACGTCGCTCATTCTGTTTGAAGAGGTAAACCATCTGGCAAACCCACACTGTAACACATATCATTATCTGGATTTGAGTCTGCACATGTTTAGGCTGGTCTGATCCTTTTTGCATCCGTCTGCCACCGCAGGTTGATGTCATTTTTCATGATGATGTGGGTTTCTTTTCGGCCATCAAAACGTTCATGACGACCACTAAAAGACCGGTCGTTCTGACCACCAATGGTAAACGCATACACTGTGTCGTTTTAGAAAAGCTTTCAGAACAAGTTGTGATGTAAAAGAAATAAGTATGGCTAAATCAAATAAATATCTTCTTTAGATCCCTTATTCAGGGAGAGATTTAACAGCAGCTTGGAGGAAATCATTTTCAAAACCCCATCAGTGGTAAGTCAGACTTTCATTTCTATAATATTGTACAACTTCAGTGTGACATACTTAGATGTTTCCTGAAGTAGCTCACACAGTCTATGTTTGTAACTGTAGGAGCCATATGTTAAAATGTATAATTTGATATATATATATTTGAACATTGTATTTCTTTGTTCTTAGTATTATTATATCATTTATTTAAATCCGCTGTAATACAATTTACGTCATAGCCGACCGCAGCTGCTGCTAATTAGAAGGAAAAAGAATCACGGAGCAAAATAGTTTTTTGACCTTTGAAAATATGTGTTTGTACTAATACCTTTTTCTTTAAGTAAACAGTCAATCAAACTTACCTGAGACCTACTTTTGTTGGAGTCAAGCTTATTGCTACATCCGGATATTCAGATCGTAAAATGTTGGATTAGACGGTACTACAGTGACATAAAAAGGATCTGCTTGATAGTGTGTATAGGCTTCCCACACATGCAGAATCATGATGGCAAATATTAGCATGAATAACAGTTTGTCATAAACTTCCTCCATGCATTACAAGGTGAATGTCTGCAGCTACCTGCAGCTGGTGGCTTTGGCTGAGAGCGTGCAGCTGGAGCTGGACGCTGTCAAGAGGCTGGTCAGTCTGTGCAGAGGAGACGTCAGGCGCTGTCTGCTGCAGCTGCAGCTCTGGCTGCAGAGTGGAGGAGGACAGACATCTTGTGAGGAGCTTACTCATGTACAGTGTGAGTTACTCTAAATAAATCACAATCACTCCCCTAATAGACAAGAGTTGTGTTACCAATAACATCAATTCAAATTCGCAGGATTTGCAGATTGTTCTACTTTGTATTGCAATCCCTACACTGCAATCTCAGGATATATAAAGCTCCAATTTATGTTATATTCTGTTATCTAGATTTGAGTGGTCGTAAAAGAGGACAAGATGTAGACTTCCAGCTTCCTAAATCTGACCCATGCTGTGCTGCTAGCATGCTAGGTCTCCACACTGTGACCCAAAACCAACTGGTAAACCTTTACAGGCAAGTATTGATATGTTAAGATCGTGTTTAATCACTCCATTCACTTTTTATCAGAACAAAAACTGACATCATCTGTTGATCTTTTTAGTCTAATGTTTGGTATGAAAATGACACGGAGCAGCTCCTGAGGCTCCTGGCAGAGAGCTGGAGAGGGGGTGTTCCTCTTCTGTATTCAAACCTGGAGCTTCTTCTACCCGCCGGGGCCCCGGGGTCTCGTGCTGCGCTGCAGAACGAGCCGGACCCTCCTCACATCGATCTTCACGTCAAGCAGCTTGATGGATATGTCAGTGTTAAGGCATCAGCCACCAACAGCAAATCTGTTAAGAACATCTCCAGGCTTAGCAGAAACAAATGTATCACAGCAATGATTGACGACACATCATCTTCCAGTTTGACACAAAGAACTCCATTATCATCAAAAAGGGCTCCTTCAGCAGCTGCTACTAAAAGAGACAAGACTGAAGAAAAAGCAGCCAGAGTTGAAACCGACTGCCTGGACGCTTTGACAGACTTCTTTGACCTCATGTCGTACCTTGACTCAACAATGCCAGCTGCAGCAGCGCCGCTCGTTTCAGGCCGACCTGAGACCTTTGTCTGGACGGGGGCTGAGATAAAAGATGGGATGACGGATGAGATGAGTGCAGACGATGATGTGTGCTGGACTTTGAGCCAGGAGGGGCTGCTGGACGTTCAGGCTGCTGCTGAGGGCTTGGGGTTTCACAGGTGCTGCTATCGAGTGTCTGAGGCGTGGACTGAAGCCCACAAATATAAACAGGAAGTGGGAGACGCAAGTTGGCGGAGGCTGGTGGAGAGACTGACATTACCTGCCTCTTCCAAACACCAGGGCCTCAGCTTTAGTTTTCAACCTCCGTGTGCAGCAAGGTGAGTCTACTCTCCATCCTAACTTCTGAATTATTATTATTTTTACTACCAAGCATATCAGTGTTTTTTTAAAGGTCCCATGTCATGGCCATTTCTACTGATCATAATTCCATTGTTGAGGTCTACTAGAATAGATTTACATTGTTCAATGTTCCAAAATCACATTGGTTTCTCATACAGCATCTCTGTATAGTATGTGTATTCACTCTGTCCTAAACGGCTTGTTGGAGCTCCTGCCCCCCCTCCCCCCTCCCTATGAGCCCACTGTGCTCTGATGTGTGTTTATGTGTTACAATGGCGTTTGTTAGCAACCATAAAATGACACCAGCAATGACAATAAGATGAGAATGCTGCGTGGGGTCTGGGTGCCGTGGGGTCTGGGTGCCGTGTTGGCGGGACGTTGCGGGGCTCGCTGCTCCGCCCTTTGAGGCTCGAGGAGCGGACAGTGTGAGCTGGATTACTGGTGTCGTTTGCTGGTTGCTGCGTGGGGTCTGCGAGACACCAAGGAACTCAGCCTGAGCACACACACACGTGAGTGTGTGGCGAACTGTGAGTGGAGATCCACGGAGCCGCGGCTGAGAAAAGATAAGGTGTGTGCCGGCGAAACTCCGCGGAGTAGCGCGGCTGAGAACGTGTGTGTGTGTGTATGTGTGTGTGTGTGTGTGTGTGTGTGTGTGTGTGTGTGTGTGTGTGTGTGTGTGTGTGTGTGTGTGTGTGTGTGTGTGTGTGTGTGTGTGTGTGTGTGTGTGTGTGTGTGTGTGTGTGAGAGAAGCTCCGCGGATTGGTCCATTTGGACCTGGTTATCGTTACGTCACTATACTCAGGAAGAAAAAAATGGAAAAAGACAAATCTCCAACGAGGCGTTCTGGGGCAGCATAGACAGGTCTTTTCTGTGTTAGAGTTTTACTCGCTACAGGGTGTACTTTGAGGGTTTGTGACTTTGTAGACCCTTTACATGCATAAAAAGCTACATAACACACAAGGGGACGGGTAATAACCGGAAAAGCATGACATGGGACCTTTAAGGACTGTTAGGGTTTTTTGTTTACAATGAACTTAGCAAAACAATTGTTTACAACACTATGCATGTGTCTTTCCCTCCAGTGTGTGCAGGCGGAGGTACGAGCTGAGCAGGAAAGTGCTTGGCAGTAAATCCTTCGGCCTGCTGGGGAACAGACGAGCCGTCAGTGTGGACTACATGCCCGTCCTCCGATACATCTGTCGGTCTCAGAGAGAACAGAAAGAGGAGCCAGTCGGGTGAGACGGACACATCAATTAAATTAAAGAGGCCAACTACCTTTAGTACAAGTGATTAATAATTTAGCACTGATGACAGCACTGTTTTTAACAAATTAAATCTACTATTAAGAAATACCTCGCCCGCAAAGTTATCTATTGTATCTCCATTACTCACCCTTGTTCCTTTACATATGCATGTCAGCTAGTCTTAATATTAAAACCACTTCCGCATGTACATTGTTTTGGGGGGGAGTGAGCATAGGACTTGGATTATATTGTATGAGTTTTAAGAGATGGTGAATGGATGTGTTGAAATACCTTTTTATATCTACATGTTGTGATTGTTGGTTCACAACAAGTTAGAAAACGTTTTATTTAAGAATTCATGGTAAATACAAAGGGCCATTTTTGGGTTGTAGTGTTCCTTTAACTTCATTATAATAAACTGGTGACACCAGGGCAGTCAATGTGACAGATGACACAAATAATACTTAAGACTTGCAGACAAACTCTAATGATTGCTCCCCCACTGTAGGTGTCTGAACTACCTCAGCAGCACTCGCCTGGGCCTCTCAAAGTCAACCATCCAACTCCTGGCAGAAGATTTCCCGTAGAGAACCTCACACTACCTCACATTACTCCAGTCAGTGTTTTATTTAACTTCTGTGCATTTATTTAACTTATAACAATCTCCACCTAATTACTTTCAAATGAATTTGATGCAGCTGATGAGAAATCACGTTTTATTTCTGTGAAAAGTAAATAAAATCTATTTTGGCAAATGATAATTTTTAAACGACGAGTGTTCAGGCACTTATGTGGGTTGCCTTGAGATCATTGCAGTGTTTTTCCTGAAAGTTATTGCATAATCCAGACAGCATTTACTTTATGATGAAGGTCCACTGCAGCAATAACAAAACATTGCTACAACCCTCATGCTAAGCATACCAAAACGACAGTATTAAGTGTTTCATGTAACAGAAAACATATTTATTATCTTGTATCATCACCTTCTACCAAATCTGTTCAAGAGGTAAATGTTTGTTAAAAGTCCACAAAGGCTCAGAATTCCACTCCCAGGTTTGTTTTGGCTCCTGGGATGAGATCAGACCATGTGGCGGCTAAGCGGAGGATTTGCTGAGCAGTTCGTAAAAAGCCACAGCCTGGAGCAGAGCGTTACAGAGTTCCTCTCCTTCGCCCTGGCTGCTCATCTGGAAAGCATTCCTGTACTTCATCAGCAGATTGGGGGGGAAGTTTATCCTCGGGAGGTCCTTTGTCACCGAATCTGACATCAGTTTTCGCACTATCTGCGCTCCACTGGTCCGCGAGTCGCCCACCATGAGTTCAAAGTGACGCCCCACAGCGGAACGCATCATGTTCAACGCCCTGCAGAGGAAGGAAGTCAAGGGGGGAAATTATGGAACAAGTCATTGTTCAAAGCACATTTCACAATAAAAGTCATGTGTGTAGTACAGTACAGTATTTAGGCAGCTTTTATATTGGTAAAGTTGTAATTCTCTCACTTTGGAGGTATGTTGGAGTCCTGGGCTAAGTTTCTCGGCTCCAGCAGAGAAAACAGCATGGCCTCCACAGTCCTCATGTGGGTCATGATCGGGAACAGAGCTGTATTCTGCACCGAGATGGAGCATTTCTCGATTATGTAAAAGTTAGCTGAGGGGAGGATTTTCAGAACTGCAGAAACCTGAAGGCAGACAGGAAACAGTATACATTTTGCATTAGTACTTGGGTTTATTTTGTGTGCCTTAAATGACATCTAGATGTTAACAAAAGGGAAAACAAATTGACAATAGGTGTCATATTTTCTCTCCTCAAAACGAATCAACTAGTGTAACATTTCAATTGTAACAGGGGAAATCTGGTAATTGTACTTACATCATTCAAGTAAGTAGAAGCCAGGTATGTTTTCTTAAGGAAATGTGGACATTCTAGCTCATGCCAATCCAACACCATCATCTCACGGTCCACATGAGCCCAGGCGATTTTATTAGTCCCGCACACGATTGACACAATTGCATCCGCCTTCTAAGCAGACAAATAGAGATTCATGATAGTTACAGAGAATGATCCTGATTCTGAAATAAGACACAGTCAGTGCTATGACATCCAGACAGAGACACAAAATACGGCAGCATCTTTGTATAGTCCTTTTGTATCCCGCCCCTTTGTAGTAATTTTGTTCTCTGTGGTAGTTTGTGTCTTTGACGTATTTTTGATTTTCTATGACATCATTTTCAGTCTTTGATTATGTCTCTTAATAATCATTTGCTGTTCCTCTGTAGTCGTGTGTCTTTTTGTGGTCATGCTAGTTTGTGGCTCTTGGCAGTCATTGTGTCCCTCTAGTCATCTATGTGACTTCCGCATCCCAACTTATGTTTTATATCTATTCATTGTTTTGCTTCTCTTTTGGTATTTTGTGTCTGCTTATGTTTCTGTAATTCTTTTGTGTCCACTGTGGCATTTGGTTCTTTATCCCATAAGATATGTTATCATAACTTAACAGAGTTTCCCAGCCAGTTGTGCCCCTCTAACCCCACAGGCACCCTCAGGCCAGTGATGCATGTAAAGACAAGTGCAGGTGTTTGGAAATACACAAGGACCTTACCTCCAACCAGGACCTGTCGACCTCTGGCTTGATAAACCTGGCCAACTGAATCTTCCCGTTCCCCTCCCTCTTCCCGGGGTAGAGGATAGAGTTGAACACAGTGACAGCACTTTTGTGTTTCAGCAGCGGTACGTTCACCACACTCTCCAGAGTTTTAAAAGGTCCGTTTTTAGTCCTGTATTCCACGATGTTGACTGACTTGCGGCCTCGGAGGAGCTTGACGCCTGCCAGCTCTGACGGTGAGGCGTTGTTGAGCATCTGGAGGATGGTGTCTTTTTGTTCGGATGTGTAGCAGGCATCCAGGGATCTATTGGGCTCATCGCAGGAGGGGGAGGTGATGGAGGCGTTCAGGGTCTCAAAGCCTGCCACGGGAACCCGGCTCTGCCAGCAACTTGTGCACTGGAGGTACCGCGGCTCCAGCTTCGGGAGGCAGCCATACCGAGAACGATGGAGTAAACCAGACTGTCCCGCATACTGACCTGCAGAGGAAACACAAATCAACCCTGGTAAATATATATATTTTTGTATTTATTTATTCAAGAACATATATGAACATCATATCTTGTATACGAAACGGGCTAGACATGTTAAGTAATAAGACAATTACATAAAATAAAAATACAGTTTCCTATTTCAGATTAAGTATTTGTTAAATACACAATTAGTTTTGATTGCCTTTTTAATCATAATGTTTTTTTAAATGAATTTCCCCCGAGGGAGATCAATAAAGGTTCCTCTTCTTCTGATATGACACTTAATAGTGCTACTAAGTATCAGAATCATACACTGTAGTTGTGTTATGATATTAAACATTGTGAATCTTTGAATGTTAAAATGTCTATCCTGGAGTTGTACTTTCTGTCCACCTGTGTCATATAAAACCCAAAATGCTAACAGGCTGACTCCTCAACACGTGAGAAGAAAGCCGTCGTGTCTGTTAACTCACTGTTATCTCCCTGACCTAATTTTCACTGTGAAAACTCGAGAAGAAAAAGTCTAAAAAATATAAAACTGTTGAAATAGCAACAGAACCGGCAACTGTGACAACTAGCTACACGTAATTAGCATCACACTGCTACTATGGGAATTTAAACAGTAAGACATCATTTTACAACTTACTTCTCTGAACGACCGAAGACAGAAATTGCCTGGCCAGCCACATTCTCGTTATTTAAAATAAATAGTTATATGTTTTTGTTACAACATTATACTCTATACATCCATGCATTATACAGGTTGAAGAGTTTGCCCTTTTGTCCGACTGTTTCATTACGTCGGCTTCGAACAACATCGCGACAATGGTTCCGGTTTTCTTCTTCTCTGTTTTACTTGCGGATTGCAAATGGACGTTAAAGGTTAATAGTGCCACCTAATGTATGGGAGTGTATAGTTTAATGTGGTGCTCACGTGGTAACTTTACTGTACAACAGTATTCAATAGCTGTACACAAGCAACATTTTGATGCACTTTACTGCAGTTTGTATTTCTACAACACTGCTGAATATTGTACATCTTACTCCAAATATTGGTCTATAGTTTATCAAATGTGTTTTATATATTTATTATACATGTTTTATTTAATTTGCTTCATTTTCACCAGTTTTAATATGAAAATGTTGCTTACTCTTCTGCATAATAAGTAATTGAAATACATTTAGCGGATAATGCTTTCGTAACTTTCCCTAATGGATATTTAAATGCAGGATATGACAAAGCATGTTAACATTGTGGTATTGCTACTTTCATTTTTTTTAAATCTGTAACTTTTAATAGATAGTTTTAGCTAAGCTACCTATATGAACTAAAATATTGTGTGTCCATTAGCTTGTTTTGCCGTTTGCCTGTCCCTTATATTGGCCAGAAAACATCAGTGCAGCTTTACATTTTCAGCCATCTGTATTGACCGTATACATTTCAGCAAAAAGGAAGTGCTTACGCTCAGATTTTTTCTTTTAACTTCCTGCCTACAATGGTAGGGGGATTGTGAGGCGAAGTCCCTCCCCTTCCGAAAGCCTCCATGGGACCCCGGAAGCGGAAAATTATACATTGAAGTCAATGGAGAGAGAAAGGTTATCTTTTGATCCCGTTTGAATTGTGCCACGAATGACACATATGATGTTTGTCAATTTAAAAGAACATTTTGCAAGTAAAAAAAATAAAAATGTGTCGTAAAACTGTGAAGTTACACATTTTTTCGTGTGAAACCGCTCAGTGAACTACAGGTCTCTCGTCTCGCACAATACGCGTCACCAACATAAAGATGGCCGTCACGTTAGCACATTTCACCACATTCTTTCAGAATGAGAATAAAAGTATTTTACGAGGTGAAAATCACTACAAGTCTGGGCACGTTGAGAGCTGTACCTATATGAAAGGGGAATTAGTCGGTTCTGTAAGAGCCAGCATGCGGGACCGGCTTTACAAGGTTTCGGTGAGTAATATGAGTGCAATGTGTAACGTTAATGTCAGCTAGCTAACATTAGCTAACAAGGTACACTAACGTGTTTTGTTTTAGCAACTAGTTTTCTCCTTAAGAACTTCGTGGTCTCTGTGTATGCTGTGGATAACATTAGTGTTCACAAGAACAAGGTACACTCCCGTGTTTGTTTTAGTTGCTCTTCAGATTGAAGCGGCCAGTTTTATATCGACTATACTGTATGTGTGATCTCCTTTTTCTCGTTGTGTCATTTGACTTGATTTGCTGTGTGTAGATTCAAGGATTTTGGTTATATAGGCACAGCTGCGTGTGACTCCCTCTGGTACACCGGTATGTGTTTTCCTAATGTAGAGAGCATTGATTAATTAATAAACTACACACTGAGTCTAGATCCTGACCAAATCCTTTTTTATTGTTGATCAAATGTTTTTTCAAAAATGTATTCATACACATTTAGAAAAATACAATGTACAATCACAACCAATACAACACAAATTAGAAAAAATACAGAAAAAACAAACAATAACAACAGACAAGAGGACAAAACTATGGAAAAATAAACCCTCCCAGATCCGGACCATCCTTGTATTATTGCTCATTCAATCTATTATAGCATGCTAACAAATGGTACTTACTTTATTTTTACAGATCTGCATGGGAGACGATGGCGCGATGCAGAGCGCTGTCTGTGATTGTGCACAGGAGATGTACAAATGCAGCCACGCTGCAGCATTGGCAATATTTGCCATGTGGCAGATCAGCTCCACAGATGTTGAGTGCCAGTGGAGGAAGCCTGGCACTTCCAAAGTAGTCCAGCCGGTGTCTCAACTTTACCAACAGCGAGAGGAGACATACAACCCACTGGCCAGAGACATCGCCAACTGTCAACTGGGGGGTTGTAAACCAGGCCGAAGGGGTGAAGGCTTTTGTGGAGGCCTATCAAGTGACAGTGTTCGAATCGAGTCTGGTCTCTTTGTGAGTGAGTCGGGTGTTCTGGGAGCATCACCCGATGGACTTGTGCAGCCATCTGCCCTGCTGGAGGTGAAGTGTCCACACAGCCAGAGGAACATGACCATCATGGAGGCAGTCCAGTTACCATCCTTCTGTCTCCGTGAGGAGGGTGGGTCATATATTCTCAAGGAGAATCACCCATACTGGCACCAGGTCCAAGGGCAGCTGCATATCACAGACCGGAGTCTCTGCTACTTTGTTGTGTGGACCACGAAGGAGGCGATCATCATCCCCATCCCCAAAGACCCTGCATGGCATGGAAATCTCCTCCTCCTGGAACAATTCTACACCCAGCATATGCTCCCTGTGTTGGCCAGTAGAGAGGAGGACATTTCAATAAACATACTCTTAACACCCTCGGACTCTGCGTTGTGTTTCGTATGTGTGATGGGGTGTTATGCAGAGGGGAGGAAAACAGGACACAGCAGATTGGGATTGTGGTGGAGATGCTGAGCAGTTATTTAATTGTTGCATGTAATTATTATTATACTGCGTGCTTCTTAGTTATTCCATCTTTTGCTGTAACATGGATATGTATGTAACTCTATATTTACTTGTTATCTACCACACTTCCTTCTACATCATACACCATCATTATACATGATGGTGTATATAGGATATATATATTTGTATACATATCTGTAAATTGTATAATTTTATTTAAACGTCTTTTTGATCTCTCAAACTGAGTAAGATTGACAATAAAGTTGACTTTGAAAAATATATATATTCTTTATGAAAATAGTTGAATCCAAATGAAACGTTGGACTGAACTACAACTACGCCTTTAAATCTCTACGGACTGTTTTTCAGTGGGATGGCAAGTTCCTATCTTTAAACATTTATTAGTTTTTTCTCAGAACAGATTTGATTTTCTGAAGTTAATTTAACTTTGCCGACCATGTAAGGTCATCATTAAAAGGTACAATAAATTTGTTTATGGTTGACTAAAATAATGAAAAACATTCATTTGGATAATTTACTGACAGAATAAGAAACTCAATGATGCTCTACTCACCTGTTCCCTTTTTATAAAGTGAAACAGTTGAAACGATAGATTTTAGTAAACTTAAAAACAACCTTCTCCAAAAGCTATCAAGGAATATACCGAATACTTGTTTTAGAACTTTATTACATATTTTTATATAGTTTGAATGATCCATAATTGACAGAAGCTTGTGTTTACACTGACCTGTTACTCATATATTAATGTCTTTGTAACTTCCGTAAACCACTACCTCACTAATTTATTTCATTCATCACGGTTCAGTAAACTAAGTGATACATGAACCAGTTTAATCATTATAATAACGTAGGATTGCAACTCTTTGAAAATGTATGTGGCTCTTAAAAGAGCTGTTGTGTTTGGGTGTGCTGGTCTCAGGTCAGTCTAAGCCCTCTCTCCGCGCGGATGCGGCGGGCCAGCTGGATGTCCTTGGGCATGATGGTGACCCTCTTTGCTTGGTTCATCTTACTGGGGGGCAGCTACATGGATGTCGGTGCAGTCCACAATCATTGCGCAGTTGAAGGCAGAATGAATTTATTATTGACTCCGAATGAAGCACAACTTCATGTCAAACAATGCAATGACTTTATTTGTAATTGTGTAAAAAAATATGAGCATTGATTAGCAAGCAGGACCTGCAGGAACAGAGAATGGTGATGGAGCTGGGAAGAGAGAAGAATAAAGAAAACAGATCAACTTTATTATCGGATATTAAAAATTCAATTTCAAAACAAGTTGCCGTTCCTACAGTTTTCTAGTATGTAAAGATGATTTCACATGACCTATGCAAAATATCACACTCAATACATGTGTGTCTCTGGGCGGTGCATTGTGCCTTTGATGTATATAAATAATATACCATAACCAAATACTATTACGTACAGTGGAAATCAGGTTGCCAGAGCAGGTCAGTGTGCATGTTCCTCAACGTCTCAGCAGTTACAGGTGAGGTAAAGAAAATAAAAGAGAAAAAGGTCAGTAACAACACTTTAAAGTAACAACACTTTGAATAATTATCTCTTCTAACAATTTTCTCTCAATAAGCACACAACGACTGTCTTTCCAACAAACAGATTGTCATCACAATGAAACACGTCCAGAAGAATGTCATGCAAAGCTCCATGCCTGCCTTCGACTCTCCCTGAACTGCTTCCTTAGCACCCGGTGGAGGGCGCAGTAGGCTACTCTTCAAAAGTTTCACGAAATACTTACCATCATGTTTGGTTACTGTTTAACATTTTGGTTTACTTCATGTAATAAAATAATAACTTCATGGTAAGGCTACTAAAAATGACAAGGCTAAGTAATGTAATGCTAACTAACGTGCTCGCTACTCGTCGCTACTAGCTAGGTAGCTAACTTGACTATGTTCCATGCACAACATGTATATTACCTATGATATTACCTGATATGTCTGATCCAGCGACTCCTGGTCCTTTCATCAGACGGGAATCGATAGAAGGAGCAAGTGGTATGATCACTTGTATGACTACAACCTGGTACAAAGCACACAGGCATCTTGTAAAAGTGAATTTATTTTTAGCGATCTATAATTTATTGGAGGGAATAAATCAGTTATGAGATTTTCTTCTTCTTCGCTTTAATTACGAGTCTTATTATAAATCACCGAGCATGCCTGTGACATCACTTACGCGACCCAGAATGGGATTTGGGATTTGTAGTCTTTGTAGTAGCGTATTTTTCATAGTCTTATATTTCAGCAGTTTTACGACAAAATGTGACTTTTTTGACATGGAAATGATTGTTTAAGATTGACAAACATCATATGTGTAGTTTGTGGCACAATTCAAACGGGATCAAAAGATACGTGTTCTCTCTCCATTGAATTCAATGTAAATTTTTCGCTTCCGGGGTCCCATGGTCCGGAAGTAGATGGGCGTGACTTCGCCTCTCCATATGTAATCAGGGATATGACCTTTGCTAAATGTGGATGTTTGAGAAGTAGTCGTAATTGCCACATGAACAGCATTTCTTCAGAGTTATGTAATGTGTTTGACAGCAGAGTAATCCGGTTTATTGTTTTAGAAAATGACAAAAGAATCCATTAAATGCACATTTTCACAACATACTGTAAGTCAATAGAATTTGATAGAGGGCTGACCATGTTAATTTTTAGATGAGGAAAGGTGAAGATTCTTAGGCTAGTTGGGTTATTATGTAATAACATTATTTTCTTTTATTATTAAAGGTTGTTAAGATGTCTTTATGTCTTTATTAGGATCCCCATTAGCACTAGCATGAGCATTGGCTATTCTTCCTGGGGTCCTCACACACTCAAAACATACATAAACATACATACAACAAAATTAAAACAAAACAAAACAGCTCATAATTTCATGCAATTTACAGTGAAATGAAGTGAAAACTAAAATGGTCATCCAATTATCGCCATCCTAAGGCCAAACAAAAGTAAATACAAATAAGTGTACATAATAATATATGCATACATAGCCACAGGCACAGTTCAAATTTACTTTGTAATACTTAAATATTTTTTTAGCAACCTTTTGAAATGTACTTGAGAATTTTCCTGAATGATGTGAAAAATCAAAGAGTTCCAGCTGATCATGGCTGTTTTCTGTCCCATATTTGATTTAGATTTGGGTAATACAAACCTTCCTTCTATTGTATGTCGTATTTGATAGTTATGTTGTGCATATTGCGCTACAAACCTTTGTGATAATATATCTGGTGAGTGAGTCACTGTAATATTTCTGACAACATTTAATAAAATATAAGTTGACCTCTGTCTGACAGTTAACCATTTCAGTGTCTCCAGCATTTCAGTGACTCTGGTTCTGTAGGAGCACTGCAGTGCACATCGTGCTGCCTTATTTTGTGCTACTTGTAGTTTGTTTAAATTTTTCAGCAGCACTAGACCATATAACCAAACAATAATCAAGCTGCGACAGAACCAAAGCATCCAAAACATGTCTACTGACATCCATAGGCAAATATTTTACAATTATTTTTACAAGTGACACACCCCTTCAAATTGTACATACAACACTATCAATTTGTTTAGACCAAGATAATTTATGATCCAGGGTTATACCTAGCAATCTTGTCTCCTTGACCTGTTCAATTTCAATATGGTTTAAATGTAGTTGCAATTTTGGTTCAATGTATTTTAAACAACTTCACCACACAGTGAAAATCACATTTCAAAGTCTATCATTCTCACACTCACCCTTTTACACAGTGACGTTTGTTTCACTTCCTTTCTCTGTTATTTGTGGACCTCTGCGCTTGTGTGCAGAACAATCAACTTCATGATGTTGTGCTGTTAAGAGGAAATGCTGCTACTGGGCAGTGAGAAGAAGTCAAGTTTTTCACCTGCTACCATGCAGAGCAGCTCTGTGACAATCACTGCGTAGGATCAATATGGAGGTAATACCAAGTAGCTCTTTTGTTGGGAGTCTGTCAATCTGACATAGCAAACCACCTTCACTGATGGCCTGTGTGGAGAGAAATAACAAAATCATGTTCGATTTGGTGCGACAGCCAGGCAACACCTTTTGTGCTGACTGTGGAGTTCCTGGTGAGTACGCTGACAAAGATTCATAACCACAATTTATTATTATATGATAGCAATTGTGTTGTGTGACTGATTTCCAACTATACGTGTTCTGTCAAATACCCTAACTCTGAGTGACCATGTTTACTTTATTAAAGTTAAAAGAATGAGAAAAAGTAACCTTCGGCATCAGGCCACGTGATGTTGTTTATTAACAGAATGATCTCTACATTTTATAACCAAGTCACGTTTTATAATGAACTTTCATAAGGGGAAGTGGTGGCTGCTGGATATTCTGTGGTATGACTTCATTGTTCCTTCTAACACTTTGCCACAATCACTGTCACAGACAGTTAATAATCTGTGTAGGAGGGAGAGACAAGCAATACATGAAATACTTTTTATATTCCCTAGTTTTACAGATTTGTAGTGCACATAAACTTACAACATAAACTGTGAACAAGATTGTCACTTTCAATGTACTCTATTCTAGTCTGAAGTTGCTGCTCATACAATTAGAGCGGTATTTCGTTTCTTCCTACAGTGTAAACCTTTTTTTACTTTCTTACAGATCCTGACTGGGCCTCATACACTCTTGGTGTCTTTGTGTGCCTGAACTGCTCGGGGATTCATCGTAATTTGCCTGCTGTCAGCAGAATGAAATCCATACGTCTGGATCACTGGGACGATTCACTAGTAGAGGTTTACCTTTGTATTCATTTTGTATAGAGATCTATTAACATGTTTGAATATTCTTCCAATTTAAGCATTATATTATGCATTATCTTATCCATAATACCATATGTGAACAGTCCATTTAATAGTTGGGCAATATTAATATTGAAACACGTTTTTTATTAGAAGTCAGGTGAACCTTTTTGATGCCATGAGTATTTTTATATATTTTTTTTATTCGAATTGAAATAGTTATTGTTCCATTTATTGTATTTATTATTCATAATAAGTTAAATCTTTAAAAGTATAATTTGATCCCAACATTTGGACTGTACATGTTTTCTTTATAATAGGAAGAATGTTAAGCTCTGTCTTGAATGTAAATCTTTCTGGTTTAACTCAATCAATTCACCTGTTTTGCAAGGCAGGCATCCGTCAATATGAAATGAAGGGAATTTTTTGTTAGAACTTTTAAATATCAATCTCTTTTAAATGTTGTGGTGTCAGTTCATGCAGGAAAGAGGAAATACTGTAGCCAAAGCCATATTTGAGAAGTGTGTCCCTGCCTTCTTCTACCAGCCGCTACAGAAAGACTGCATGTGAGTGACCGTACCATCCATTCACCTTATTAGACCAACGGAAGTAAAAAGTGAAGTATTTCTATTGAATGTGGGTGGAGAGGTACAGAAAGAGGAACTGAGAGTTAGGTACCAAAGTGGAGCCATCACTACAGACTATGAATAGAATCATTCATCAAAGAAACATTTCTGGTATTTACCTAAACACTTCTGTTTTGTCTATGAGGAAACATGAAACTGTGTTTTGCTTCGTTGTAGGGTTCTTAAGGATCAATGGATCCGTGCAAAGTATGAAAGAAGAGAATTCACAGGAGAAAATGAGTTCTTTAAGCAAGCTTATTGCTCAGGTAATCATTCTGCCATTATACTAACATAACAGTATTCTTCCAATCAGAATTCAGAATTATGCTTTTTTGTTTTTTATATATAAGATTATATATAAAGTTGAGTTGCCCTTCATCTCTTTTATTTATGTAATGTATCTAACGCAGAACTGTTTGAGTCAACTCTATGGAAAAAGGGCAAAGACAACAAGCAGTTTTTAAAGAGGATCTTCCAGCTGTCCCGGAAAGACTTCACCCTTAGATACTTTATTAAAGAGGATGTGAGTTTTGCCACATCATTACTTAGTCTGCAAAGTTTTATGAGCATACACAGTCAAATAAATGTAGTTTCTAAATCTTTGAATTCCTTCCTCTATCCTCTCTTTAAAAAAACCAAGTCCAAGCTACCCAAAGTTGTCATCTCCATGAAGGACCTGAATGCAGTTTTTCAGCCAGAGAAGATTGGTCACAATCACGGTCTGCAGATATCCTACGTGCATGGGGAACGCACCAGGAATCTGTTTGTTTATCACGAGAAAGGACAGGTGTGTTTGGAAGCCCTTTATTTCTATTGATCTTTCCTTTGAGTCTGATCTTCATTGACTTGTTCCATGTGTAGGACTTGAGGTAAGGTAAAAACAGGTTTTTGCAGAGAGCAGTAAGTTCCTTAAAATAATAAGATATCTGTGAATCAGGTGAAGTTATCAATTTGCCAGGATATTTTTTGTTAGTCACACAGGTGAAAAAAGAAAAAAGAAGTTTGTCTTCAAGATGCTGAAGTGCGACAACAACTAATACAACAACAAACGCATACAAAATCTTCACTCAAATGCATTGCATTACTGTTCACATACTTAAGTAAAGCAATGTGAAAGTTAACAAACCAATATGCTATTGAGTCTTAAGAAAAAAAAAATAGATATATTTCGACCAACATAAAATCTAGATTAGAACAGTTAAGCCAAACTATATTCAGTTCAATGCTTTCCCCATGATTCATACATATGTTCACACAAGACTCTAGTGCTACTTAGGATTTTAAATACCAAACAAACATTACATTTTAAATGTGCATTTATTGAAGCTGAAGGTGTTTCAGTGGGCCTTATAGACCCAGATCAGCAACATGTGCCCGGTCGGGATTTAGAAGAACTTTGGGAACCATCCCTCGCTCTTTTTGGGGATCTGGCTCTCAGCGTCCTCGACCTGCGATTTCATGGCGCTCTCAGCTTTCTGCCAGTCCTGCTCCTTCTCCTTCTCTTGCAGAGTCCTCTGGAGGCTTTCTGTGGTCTGAAGGAGGGTTGACCTGTCGTTCTTCGACTTGATGCAATCACGCTCCAACTTCTGCTCAGCCTTGGTTAGTATCTCACTGAGCTGAGTCGCATGGGAGGTTTTTCTTTGCTGGAACTCTGTCAGCAGGGATGCTTTTTCCTCCTGACAAAGGAGAAGGGCGGCTGATGATTTTTCAGCCTGCTCCTGGAGAGTGATTTTCTCCAGCTCCAAGCGGCGCCACTGCACCTGTGAGACACATTCTGCCTTTTCCAGGGCAACTTGGAGGTTCTTGTTCTCCTCTCTCTCTATTTGGAGATAGCTCTCCAGGTCCACCTCCACATTGGTCTTTGACACTGCCAGAAAGTGTCTCTCAGCATGAAGCTTATTCTGAAGGGCCTCTTTCTCTTCCTTCATGTGCTCCAATGAAACGTTCTGGTCCTTGTTTGTGGAGGTCAGTTGCATGACATCTTTCTGGGCTTGGCAAAGCATGGGGCAGATCTTTAACAGCTGAGTTTTCAGATGCTCTAGCACACTGCTGCTTTCAGCCAGCTGGGCCTTCAGGCCACCAATCTCTTTCTGCATCTCTTCTTTCTCAGGGTAGCATTTGGTGACTTCCTGTCTTTCTCTTAGAAGATCAATGAAGTTGGCCAGTGAGTCCTCTTGTATTTCCAGAAGGACTCTGCCCTCAGATTTTCCTGGGGTGATCCTCGCTTCACTGTCCTGCAGTTTACTCCGGATTTCTTCTTCCAGGTAACTCAGGTAGAAGTTAATGGGAGGGTCAACCTCAGTTGAGTCGAAATCAATGATTTCCATTTTCCAGTTTAAGTTGTGAGAGTACATGCCTTCTCTGAAACGAGCTGTTTTCTGAGTGAAGTTTGAGTCTCTAGTCCTAGACTTAAAGGGTTTTAAAGTTCTAGAATCCTACAACATCATTCGGCTTTGATGGTCATGGATTCTTTCATCAACATTCAAAGTGTCACATGATCATCAAAGAATTGATGTGTCCCTTAGAATGAAAAATGAGCGGAACACACACAAACACCCTGACAACCAGAAACATAATTTCCCCAAAGGCTTGTTCCTCTGCGAGATGATACCAATTAATTAAATGTATGTGGAACATTTGATGATATACTTCTTAATGTAAACTATATAGAATTAAGCTTTATTTGGAAACAACATTGAAATACAAATCATAACTGTGATGGGTAACTATAATACACTAATTATAAGGCAAGTCGTTTTCAATTTGTCAAGCAGAGAGTAACATTACATTACATTACATTACATTGCATTTAGCTGACGCTTTTATCCAAAGCGACTTACAATAAGTACATTCGACCAGGAAGACACAACCTTGAAGAAAACAGAATCATATAAGTACATCAGGTTTCATAGAGCCAAACATTTCAAGTGCTACTCAACTGGCTTTAGGTAAGCCAGTCCTTTATTAGTATATAAGTGCTTTGTTAATAATTCTATCGCTCGAAGTGGAGTCGAAAGAGATGAGTTTTCAGTCTGCGCCGGAAGATGTGCAAGCTATCTGCTGTCCTGATGTCAATGGGGAGCTCATTCCACCATCTTGGTGCCAGGATAGCAAACCCACGTGTTTTTGCTGATGGGAACTTGGGTCCCCCTCGCAGCGAGAACATGGGAGACGAGACTCCACAGGGATACAATCCAACTCTACGGTACGTCCACACAGTTCCGTCACGTTGAAGCTTGCCGGTGGGCGTGTCTGGCGTGCGACCAACAACCAGTCACATTAATCTCCTGCCCGGACACACAAGCACGCGGTTTGATTGGCTAGCTTGTACTGGCATATTATTTGATTGGCTGGCGCTTCTGTCGACGCTTGAAAAGTTGAACTTTTCTCAACTTTCGAAGCGAGCAACGGAGGCAAAGCGACGCGACGGAACCCCAATGCAGTTCGGCAAAGCGTGACGTCACCCCATTCAAAATGAATGGGAAGCGTCTCCATTGAAGCACGCAACGCTGCCGTGTGGACGTACCGTTAATGTTCAATCCATCAATGAATGGATTCATCTCAGACACACTATTGCTATTGCCCACGAAACTCGTGGGCAATAGCAATAGTGTGTCTGAGGTTAAACATTTTATTGATTGACTCACACACTGATCTGGTCCGATTCGACTGAGCTATACTATAATGACGCCAGGGGCAGCAGTAGCTTTACATGACGTCACAGGAAATACAACATTGTCAGGAGAAATTAGTCAGTGTTTGTCTCACAAATGGTGGTCTCCTGGGTGAGAATCCTGTGTTTCTTTGACCCATCCATGCCAAAGCGTTCTTCGGCACTCTTCATAGACGTCTGTTGTTCTGAGCGTCTACTAATGACACAGTCAAGTGTGCAGCGACAAGGTTACAGAAAGTCTAGAGTCAATTCCATTAGAGGATATATTAAAGGAGAGAACCTCAATGTCAGACTTTACTCTGTAAATGAGGCAAAGAGAGCCAGGAGGTAGTACTAGAGATGAATGCCTTAAAATCTTTCACAGGTCTCTCTGACCCATTTCCCCAAACTACTGATTCTTATCCCAGGGGAGAAAATATTCTCACCTGTGCTGAATACCCCTTCTTTAATGGTATGATTTGCACTCTGTTTATTCAAACACAACCTCAGGACATTAGATATAGTGCCTGGTGGGACCCAGCCTGCCTTCTGCATAATTGATAAGGGACTTTATATACTCTCCAAAATGTGTAATATGCTTTGACTGATATCTTTGTCAATTTTATTTTGGCAAATGTAAAATATAAGGTTAAACCAAAAACATAGAATTATAATGCCACAGTATGGAAACAAATCAGATCCAAATGTTAAAGGTGGGGTGGTAAGTTTGAGAAACCGGCTCGAGATACACTTTTTGTCATATTCCATGGAATGCTCTTAACATCCCGATAGCAATGAATATCTTAAGTGCTTTGACAAAAGATCCATATAAAAGGTCATCTGTGGAAGCCGTAGTACTGTAAAAAGCACGACCAATCATTTTAGCCGGCCCGGCTAAAATAACTGGATGGCCTACCTGCCTGTCAGCCTTCCATCTGTGCACAAACTTATCTCGTGCCCTCATTGGTCATGTGCGTGTTCGTGTGTGTTGGAGGAGGGGCTCTGTAAGGAAGTGGCAGATTTTTTCCGGCTGTGTATTTTCAAATTCTAGTGTTGGTTTCTCCAAAATTACCTACCCCACCTTTAAATTAAGTTTTTTTAATAAAAAAAAAGTATTTCTATGCTATAATTCAATTTACAAAATATATGATTCAAATGTATTTTCTAATGAAACATTTTTCTTAATATATTTTAAAAATGTACATCTTAATCCTCTTTGTTTACTGATTAATTAGCTGTGTGAAGCAATTGATTTCTACACGAAACCATTTTTAAATAGTTCTGGTCTATAATTGTCATGTAGGCATCGGTTATCAAAGAGGCCTGCAGTCACAGAGGAGTCACATCATCATTGTGGAAATGATATCAATGTTAAATTGCAGCTGTATACTGTATGTTTATTTGGTTGAATACAGCTGTTCAGCTAAAGATTTTTATTTTTTTTAAACCTAAATTATATTAAACTGTCCTATGATGTCTTATAGGTGATTGTGTCGTTGTTCAACGCTATTCGGGCAACACGCTTGGCCTACCTGCAGAGGAAACACCCCACTCTTCGAGATAATGATGTGAGAAAGATTTTTAATGAAATTAAGCTCAGATAAATTGTGTTGAACTGCAACTTTTGTTCAGTTAACGGTGTTGCCTGTGTCTCTTTCACAGTTAATACCCCAGTTAACAAGATATTGCCTGAAGGAGGGGTACATGGAGAAAACTGGGCCGACGGTTTGTCAACTATCTGAGTTCCTTACAAAATTAAGTTAAATTATTTACATTTGTTATGTCTGAAATGTGTGTCCCCCCCTCTCTCACTCTCTCTCTCTCTGTGCCTATATCTCCTTTGTCTGTGTGTCTGTTTGTTCTTGTTCGTGTTTTTTTTAGCATCGGGAGCCATTCAAGAAGAGGTGGTTCACACTGTGCTCCATGAACAGGAAACTTCTGTATTCTAAAAATCCCCTGGTAATTAACAGATAATACCACATGTTTTCACAACGTTTGTATAAAGTTCCTCCATACAAAATATTTAATTAAATATACATGTCATTTATACATATCTATACTTTTATTCAATAATCTGTTATAAATTGCGTAATTTTGGAGATGGTAGCCTATTATGCTCTTCTTTTTGCTTTTCCCCGTTAGGATGCAACAGAGCTGGGTGCTGTCTTCATCGGCACGGAGAGCCACAGCTACTCTGCTTCAGAGAGCATCGGGCGGAGTTCGAGGGGCGGCCGGTGGAACTGTGGCATCATGCTGCAAACTCCGGACAGGCAGTATGTGTTTATGTGTGAGCAGCATCAGGAGCAGAAGGAGTGGCTGGAGGCCTTCAGAAAGATCATCTCCCAACCCATGACCCCAGAGGACTACGCTAGTAAGATACGGTGTTGTTACAGATGATACAGCGCAGGTGATGTGTTCGAGTATCTTCATCTGTGAGTCGTAACTCTTCTCTCCTTTCTCTCTTTGATGCAGATGAAGCCAACATGAGGAGAGGAAAATGACTTGATCAGCTCTACTTGTTGGTTTGCATGAGTTTAGGATCCTTAATTATTGTATTGGGACCTAACAGACTGAAAGCATCTAGTTCCAAAAGATACTCCTAAACCTGTCGATGTGAAAGACTCTCTTATTTACTGGCAAAAATGGTTAACACCAATGACAAATAAATGACCAGCTCCAACATTTTGTACAGACTGCAGTGTCTGATGACACCATGGAGACCTTGGAGAAGTTACTGTCAGCTGGGATGTTGCTGCACATCATTAGCCCGAATTCCTTACATTGCTGTGGCCACATTGACATCACAGAAGTATTTTCAATACATTATTAATGCACTCAAAACTAATATTATATTTATTAATGAATATATGGGGAGAAGAATACTTTTTTTTTTACATTGTATGTATAATTTGCAATTGTTCTGTAGTTTTTTAATGTTTTTTTATTTCACTCAATTTGCACATTAGGAAAAAGTCTTTTTTTACACACATTAATTTGAGCTGTCAATAAAGCTTCAAACTGTATTAAATTGAATACATAATGTAATCCTGCTTTTAATGTTCACCAATTTTAGGGCAACAGTTGTTTATTTTGTTATTCATCAACAAATAAACACTGTAACGATGTATCATAACTAATGTATTATTTGAGGCATGGACCTGGATGCCATAATTTCATTGAAAGGTATACCAGCTAAGTGCAATACTTGGTTTTAATGCCTCTCTTATTACTGTTTATACTATGCTAACATGTTGCAAATGTCTAAATAAATGTGTACTAAACTTCTGGTTTCTGTTGTTGTTATATGGGGCCAGTATTGGCTGACAACAGTTGACAAGCGCTGTCGAGCTGTGGAAATAATTAAGATCTCTCACTCCAGGCCATTTTCAGGGGACAAAAAATGTTAAAAAATAAATAAAAAAGAGTTAACCAGCCACCGAAGAGCTAAGTCTGAAAAATATTGAGATCTCTGTATTTTAAGCAAGCAGCATTGGGAAATAGCTAACTTAAGTGCATGTACTCTTATAACTTTGAAGTTATTTTATATTGCCACATCTAACATTTCGGAAATAAATGTATAAATGTAAATTTGCTAGAATGATCTGACAACTGGAATTGCATGTTTCTTTACAGATAAAGAAATGATGTATACATTGTGTAGTTATGACTTAAAATAATTAATGAATGGGCCTACCTCAAAATAATATTATTGAATATATTTGTGTATAACTTATACTTATTTTAAATATAGCCTACACACAAATGTTTTTTCTGTAATGAAAGTTTGCTATTGTTTAGATTTTTTTAAGTTTATTTTTATTATCACTTACAGTATGTGTTTGTTTTTTTTACCATATTTTCTCCATACCCCTTTCTGACTAACTCACTGCACAAATATTCTCTCTTGAGTGGATGGGCGGGCTTTAGGTGATTACGCAGCCAGAAGGGGCGTTAGTGAATGCACTGCTAGCACTCGCAACTTGTTTAAAGATTAGCTGGCTGAAGACCGCAGCTGCAGGGCTTACTGGTCCTAGCAGCGGGGATATAGTAAAAACAACTCAGAGACCTACTGGTTTGCACAGATTCATCACGTTACGGTACACCGTGTGTTTCTGAAACAGCGTAAACCGGAGCTGTCATGCAAACGTAGCTCCGTTAGCAAGCGAGCCAGGCCGACGAGAGCCCGGCTGATTGTATCCTTCATCGAGATGGGAGCATAGATGTTTCATACAAGACAGTTTACCGACGCCGAACAAGATGCGCAAGGACGTGAGGATATTGTTGGTGGGAGAGCGTAAGTAAAGCATACATTCACATCACAGTGTGTTGATCTGTGGTCTGCAGCGTCAGCCTTTAGTAGTGACTTTGCCCTGATGCTACCAGCTGGACTTGTGATGCTGCTGACTGACACAAACCATCACGATCACACTGATGTTGTGTGCTGTTTTGCTTTAACTTGTATGTAATTTAGTGGTATTGCTGCATGTCATAGCCAGGACACTCGTAGAAAACCCTCCATTGATAAAGCTTTTTCAAAACAGTAGTAGTTTTTCTCCCCATTACACAGCTAACTGCCAGCTAAGCTAAACACAGCTTGCTGACTTTATATTTATATCTTGACCTATGCTTTACTATTGCAAGCTGACTGTCCATTGTTTTATTAAATATAACTTTGAAATCATATGGTATATGCAGAGATACTCTTCTTTTTAATAGCAAAGCTTAAGAAATAAATCATATTTTACAAGTGTAAGAAATCACTTTGAAAATCTAGCTTGGTAATGTGTGCTGTGTAAAATAGTTTTTTGTCTAGTATTTAATTCATTAAACATCATGGTTTTAAGTGGAAGTCAACATCAGAGAGTGAATTATATTTTCCATATTTCCTCCTTCTTCCCTCTGTGGGTATTTTTTTTCACAGAAAGCCCAGCTATTTTGGGAATTGTGCTGTTAGAAATATTGTTTTCATTGTATTAAAGGTTAAGTCTTTTTGAAACAAATCCAGCATGGAAGCTGCAAATCATGTTTACATCCATAAACAATTGCCCTGTGGTGTTTGTGATTTCCACGATGAGGCATTCTGTGTCTGAGTCACATGGCCCAGAAATCTTGTTGAGTTAAATTGTTAAGCTTATTCTCGTGTTAAATTAATAAATCAAGCTCCCACAGCTACAACATTTATAATGAGTTCACATTGACAATGTCAAAATGACAAGAGCTACCGAATAAACTGTCTCAACTATAACTCTTTCCTTCTTCCCTTGACAGCCAAAGTGGGGAAGACGTCTCTCATTATGTCCCTGGTCAGCGAGGAATTCCCAACTGTGGTATGTATAAATTATTATCAGATTTTGTATATCCTTGAAGATGCCTCTCTACCTTGAACTTAATCAATAATTCCCTTGGGTTGAGTTTAACACCATTAATTGTACCTGATTATCTGGTTCATTTAGTTTTTTCTCAGCATGATTACATTAAAAACTACTGGCTGGATGTTAATGAAACTTAATCGTATGGTTACTTTCTTAACATTACAAGGTCGGGCTGTGATTTGCGAAAGTCTTATTGTTGCTACTAGTTAAAGCCTTTTACCTGGTTATAAAGATGTCTGTGTAACTGATCACTATTTTGCGTTTACCCTAGGTTCCTTACCGAGCTGAGGAAATCACCATACCTGCAGATGTCACACCAGAGAGAGTTCCTACACATATTGTGGACTATTCAGGTACAGGAGTAGACATGAACTGCCCCAGACACTTCATTAAATTGTGGTGACCTTTGTTGTGAAATCATAAATATACAAGTCACCTTTTTTAGCCTAAAGAATACTTTACTTCACACTGCACATGTCTTCCTTCTACAGAGGCAGAGCAGACGGATGAGCAGTTGTTTCAGGAGATCTCCAAGGTCAGTCCACACATTATGCTTTCCTGTTAACCTGGAGAGAAGTGCTGATTCAGTTCTAAGCCTAATGGGTGTCTGTGTTGATCTCTCTCATAGGCAAATGTAATTTGCATTGTCTACTCTGTCAACAACAAGACTTCCATCGAAAAGGTGAGCTACCTCTGTGGCTGCTAGCATTTCAATAATTGGTTTGTATTACAGTTAACAGTAACATTTGTGAAGCTGTTGACTCATGTGTCACTAATTAATTTGTCCATCATAATGGTGATGATCTTTTACAGTTTTATCTATTTTTGTTTTTCAAAGGTCACCAGCCACTGGCTCCCCCTCATCAATGATAACACAGACAAGGACAGCAGGTGAGAACTATTATAAAAAGAGTTCAGAGTTTTCTGTGTTAGCTCAGTTTTGGGCAATTATGTGAAGGACCATTTCCTGTAGCAAGAGGCCAGTCATAAAAAACAACTTGTGATTGAAGCAATGACCTACAGTAACGGGGTGGAACATTTCTCACAAATGTTTCTATGTAAGCTGAGAGCTTGAGTAATACAGCATTTCACATGAGCAGATTTTGCTTTAATTTCCCTCTATTTAGAAGTTTCACTGTGGAATAAGTCGCTGCTTTACTGAGAGAGAAAATACCAAAGTACTTTTCTATAAAACCACATTTTACATGTTTATATGTTTTAAGTTTTTAGTTGTACGAATGCTTTGCAATGTGTACGTGTTTGTTGTGTCCAGGGTTCCTCTGATTCTGGTGGGGAACAAGTCGGACCTGGTGGAGCACAGCAGCATGGAGACCATTCTGCCCATCATGAACCGGCACAGTGAGATAGAGACTTGTGTCGAGGTGAGAGAGTAAACCGCCCTTTTTACTGCTCCCACTGTTTCTGAATAGTAGCACCGTAAAGTAAATGCTGTGATAATACTCATCTGTTCAGATTTACCTGATGATAAATGCTTCCGCATTGAATAAATGCAGTAGCAATGCTATTGATTCAGACATCAGGCAGACACTTATTTTGCTCAGTACACAAAGTCAAAAGGGATGTAAACAAAAATGGAAATCAATAATATAGTCATTAAGCAGAACATAAAGTGGGGAAGAGGTTTGTATTCAATAATAACCATCGGTTGGCTGTTGACATCTTCTTGTTTACTGGCAGTGCTCTGGCAGGTTTTTTCTGCCCTTTTTAAACACTTAAGTTGATTTAGAAACATTACTATCTTTATACATGGAGGTTTATTTGTTTTCTTATGATGACAATGTGGAAAGAGAATATCTACAGATAATATACAAATGTTTTCTGTCATTTCTACAGTGACATCTAAGTAAAGCCCTTTACAACCTTTTCTTATGTTAATGTTTATGATCCTCTCTATCAACCACTGAACATTGCTTCTCCCACACAATATGTCAATTGTTAGTTATGCGATTTTTAAACGGTTGAAAAGCCGAAATGGGAAAGTATTCAGCCGATAAATAATCTTGTCGATCGACCCTTTTGTAAATATTATCAGAATTGCTTTTATTGTCAAGTAGCCCAAGAATTAGCTTTGGTATGTGTACAAAGACACAGAAAGAAGAATACGAGCAAAATAAAATTATTGATTGTGATTCCTGCCCTTTTTTATAGTCACCATGATGGACGCAGTGTTTTGCACGTTTACTATATAAAGTGTTTACAACGAGGAAGCCAAGAGGATTTGATACTTGACACGTTGAGGTTAACTCGGTGTTAATTAAACCAGGCATGTTGCTCAGACTGATCCTGTGTGTTAGTACGTTGTCTGGCACCGACTTAGCTCGCACAAACACATGTACAGTCATATACACACAAACACAGACTGGTATGTGTATAGGGATAGCCCCTCTTTGTCATAACACTATATATTGACAGGGTTGCAAAGGCGTCTCTATTACAAAGTAAATCAGTATATATGATAGTATGTATAAAGTACAACTAAACTCCCTTCTCCCATTTCTTGTTTTGTTCAAAGTGTTCAGCAAAGAACCTGAAGAACATCTCAGAGCTGTTCTACTACGCCCAAAAGGCCGTTCTGCACCCCACAGGTCCTCTTTACTGCCCGGAGAAGAAAAATGTAAGAGCAGAAATATGCTGTTTGAATTCTGCACCACTGTTTTATTGAAGCAGTAGTTGTCAGCTTGTTTTTCGTCAAGAAAGAATCTCCAATGAATTCAGATTTTACAGAGTTATGTAATGCAGAATGTTTTATCTGTTTTAAGCACACATCCAAAATGGAAGGTCATTGTGGGTTTTAAACTGAATTTAAGCAAAAGGGGAACTACAAAAGGATTCTGTTGAAGTCATTTTGATTTGCCCATTTGATTCCCAGATGAAGTTACTGTGTATCAAAGCCCTGACTCGAATCTTTAAAGTGTCTGACCTGGATAATGATGGGATTCTCAATGATAACGAGCTCAACTTCTTCCAGGTAAGTCCACAGATCACTGCTGTACAAAGGTTAGTAGGTTTATCACAATTTGCACAGGACCTGTTTTGTCTCCCTTTAACAACAATGATGTTTTTGTCTGATCTTTCAGAGGACAAGCTTCAACATCCCACTGGAGTCCCAGGCGTTGGAGGATGTAAAAAATGTGGTCAGGAAGAATTTGAATGAAGGAGTGCGAGACAACGGACTCACCCTGAAAGGTAGGAATAAATGGAATGGCCTCAATATCATGTTTACATCTTCAAATTGTTTCTGAGTGTTGTTTGATGTTTATTGTGATATTCCTCTCCAGGCTTCCTCTTCCTCCACACTCTGTTCATCCAGCGGGGGCGCCATGAAACTACGTGGACCGTGCTGAGGAGGTTTGGTTACGACGATGACCTGGAGTTAAATCAAGACTACCTCTTCCCCCCGTGAGTCTCAGGCTTAATTTCTTAGTCACCCACCACCAACTCCATCCTGTGGACATGCCTTGTTAAAAGAAAAGTCATTCTGTGCCCTTATTAGATTTGCCAAGAGAGAACTGCTAAAGAACTTTGAATAGGCTACTGTATATAATATGTATCCTCTCGTTTAATCGTTTGTAGAAACTGTGTTTGTTTTGGGTTCTGCTCATTGACCGTACAATTTGCTTATTTTACTGTTTTTAGGTTGAAACTTCCTCCAGACTGCACCACAGAGCTCAACCATAACGCCTACCTCTTTCTCCAGAGCGTCTTTGACAAACATGACAAGGTACAATCCTGTAAACCTGGCTCTGCATTTACTTCACCCTCTGCCCTGGAGAGGCTTTAACAGAAAGCTGCTCAGTACGGTACACGGCACCAAACCAAAATACCCTCCCATAGCCAGCGCTGACCACCTGCTGAGGCGAGATTTAACATGTTGTCACTGAGGCGAGATTTAACATGTTGTCACTGAGGCGAGATTTAACATGTTGTCACTGAGGAGGGATTTAACATGTTGTCACTGAGGAGGGATTGACGGCAGAATTAGCCCGCGAGGTTAGAAAGTCCAAGAGGGAAATTGACTGTTTGTGCCATAATCTGCTTTCTGTCACTGTGTCAAATGTCAAACTGTGAATGTGGGCTTCGGTCATGTTTGTTTTTCTCAGTTACAAATGACTCGGTTGATCCCATATTTTCCAATTTTAAACATTTCCTGCCTTCAAGTTATTGATGGCAGTCAGCAGGCCCAAGGTTTGATGAAACAGACAGGAGCAAAGCAGTGTACAGATCTGGATGGACACATCAGTAAAATGTATGTTAGATGACGAGAAAAAGGTGTAGACTATATTTAAATTATTTTCACGCCTTTTCCGTGCTGTCAGAGACACTTCTGACAGGGAACTGAATCCACTCTCTACACTGTCTTTAAAGCCACTATACTGCTTTTACAAAAACAGTGATTTTAACTTTGGTGTTTTAAAGAGTTAGTTCAGATTCTGGCATATTTTGCTGTAGTTTCCCAGCCTATAACCAACTTCTCCTTCCATCAGGACCGTGACTGTGCCTTGTCACCAGAGGAGATGAAGGACCTGTTTGATGTGTTTCCCTACATGCCCTGGGGTCCAGATGTCCATAACACAGTTTGCACTAACGACCAGGGCTGGATCACCTACCAGGGATATCTCTCCCAGTGGACGTAAGTGGTGTTCATTTCCGTTAAAGCCTGTATGTGTGTATAATGGGCAGTATCAAAATCTCTGTACATATTTATTTTTTATAAAACACCATATCTCAGTCACGTTTGTTTCTACACTTAATACATCTTCCATTAAATCTATTTCAACTTACATTTGTTCAGGTTAACAACATATCTTGATGTCCAACGATGCCTGGAGTATATGGGTTACCTTGGTTACTCAATAGTTGCTGAGCAGGAGTCCCAAGCAGCAGGAGTAACAGGTGGATTACACCATCACATCTTCTTTTCCATATTTGTTTAACATTATAACTTGTAGATCTGTCTAATCCATGGTTGTTATTCAGGGTCATAAATCAATTGGGTAATTGCTTTACACGTCAATTAACTATTTTCAGATAGTCATGCCTTCAGTAATCTCATCAGTAAATCAACACCTTTGGACATTTGAAGCAGCTGTTCAATCTAACTGTCTGAAGACATGTGTTGTGAATAGCAGCAGTCTGAACAACGTGTGTGTGTGTGTGGGTGTGTGTGTGGGTGGTGGTGTGTGTGTGTGTGTGTGTGTGTGTGTGTGTTGTGTGTGTGTGTGATGTGTGTGTGTGTGTGTGTGTGTGTGTGTGTGTGTGGGTGTGTGTGTGTGGTGTGTGTGTGTGTGTGTGTGTGTGTGTGTGTGTGTGTGTGTGTGTGGTGTGTGTGTGTGTGTGTGTGTGTGTGTGTGTGTGTGTGTGTGTGTGTGTGTGTGTGGTGGTGTGTTTGTGTGTGTGGTGTGTGTGTGTGTGGTGTTGTGTGTGTGTGTGTTGTGTGTGTGTGTGTGTGTGTGTGTGTGTGTGGGTGTGTGTGTGTGTGTGTGTGTGTGTGTGTGTTGCAGTGACCAGAGATAAGAAGATTGACCTGCAGAAGAAGCAGACCCAGCGCAGCGTCTTCCGCTGTAATGTGTTTGGAGATGTTGGCAGCGGCAAAAGCGGCTTCCTGCAAGCCTTCCTGGGTCGAAACCTCATGGTAAACAGATTTGCATACCAGTAATGACATAATTTTAATGCATAATATCCCTTTTATCCCTTCCTCACATATATTTCACAATGTCCCAGATTTAAACAAACAATGTTGGTTTTACTTTTTCACAAGCATTAAACCCTTTGCAACACACTCCACAAATAAGTAATAATAAAGCTTTATTTATATAGCACTTTTCATACACGTGCTGCTCAAAGTGCTTTATAAAATGACACATCACAAGTTAAAAACAAACAACAAGAAATTCCCCTCAGATTATTTGTTAAGAACTTTAAAAGGTACATGCAGCAAAATATAAAATGTTATCAAGTTAATAGACACAAGGAGGTAAAATGTATGATAATAAAATAAAATAAATAATGGTTTCTCTCTTGACAGATAAGACACAAGACATCTGAGTCGATGCAACAATATAAAATAAAATAAAATATAAAACCCCATGAAACAAAGTGAACGTATAGGTACAACAGAAATACAAATAAAAAGATTAAAACCTGTAAAATAAATAAAACAATATAAAGGTAGGTAAATAATAAAGACTAAAAGAACATTTAAAGTGGGGGTTTGCTAATAAAAAGTACAGGGCTTATATGAAAAATTCATATTTCACGTCAGATATCCCGTGTTTTTTTCCACATGGCCACACACATAACTGTTGTACACTATCATAACACATAGTTGCTAAATCATAGTTTACAGACAGTTTTATGTCCTGATCTAGTTTATGATGTTCCGTCCCTTCTTTTCTTTCAGCGCCAAAACACCATTAATGAGGAACAAAGGTCCTACTATGCCATCAGCACAACCTATGTTTACGGCCAGGAGAAATACTTGCTTGTGAGTATCAAAGAAACCTTTTAATACTACTATTTTTTTGTTGCAATTTGGACTTAGTGCAGCACTATCTGGGCTGTACTTGTTATGTTCATGCAATTCTTTTGTTAAGCAAGCATTTGTACTTGCTCAAAAAAGGATGTAAATTGCAGTACTTACTTGAAACAGCACATGCAAAGCTTCCTGTGTGACAATGCATCACTGAGAGGTTGCCACTAACATGTGATTGTGAAGGAGCAGAAAAAAACATTGAATATTCCCATAGTTTCATAGATTATGAATGATATCACAATATTTGAAATAAAGTAACGTTGCTACCTTTTGGTCAACACATATGAACTCTCAAATTTGATTGCTGAACTAGAGTGATTCCCGCAGAAATTAAGTGCATTAATTTCCATCATCCATTTATCCATCCATCTAGCATGTGACTATTGCTGTTGCAATGTTCTTATAACTCTCTTTCTTCTATCTCCTCTCAGCTTCATGAAGTTTTCCCTGACTTTGACTACCTGTCTGATGATGACCTGGCCTGTGACATTGTCTGCCTGGTCTATGATACCAGCAACCCTTACTCCTTTGAATACTGCGCCAAAGTCTTCAAGGTATATGTGTGCATTATCTCAGTCAAATGACACCTTGAACCCACAACAGGGTAAAATGATATAATGTTTTCACAGCAATTTTCTGCGTTTTCTACCCACAATGTTTAAAGGTCCCCTATTATACTGTTTTTCTTCAATATATTATAGTTCTCAGATATATACAAAACATGTCTCTGAAGTGTTTGGCTCGAAATACCAAACAGATAATGCATTGTAGCATCCCATAAACCCCTCTGTTTCAGCGCTGTTCCAAAAGTGCTGATTCTGTGTCTTTTACTTTAGATGAAATATATATTTGCGAGATATTTGGTAAAAAAGAACACAATGGTGCTCTAGGAGGAGATTCAGGTGATAAGGTGGGGGGGTGTTGGTTATTGGTGATTGGCTAATGGTTACACAAGCCAAAAATGACATCATAAAGTGGCAAAAATCTGATCGGCTCATTTTCAGACAGGTTTTTATATAAATGGATCAGGACAAAAAGTGAGCGAATCTTTTTTCCTGAAACTTTCAGAATCTCTTTACGCAGAGGGGACACATGTTGATGTATAAAAAAACATGAAAAAGTGGATTTTGCATAATAGGTGACCTTTAAATATTTGGATTCAATACATAAGAAAAACACTCAATGATTTTGCCCCCTTGTCTGTGAATGTGAATTTGTTTCCTTTTCCTCCTCAGCAATACTTCATGGACAGCAAGATTCCATGTATGATGATGGCAGCGAAGTCCGACCTGCCGGAGATCAAACAGATTTACGGCTGCACTCCTCTGGACTTCTGCAGGAAGCACAAGATGCCCCCTCCCCAGTCCTTCACCTGTAACACTACAGCAGTGCCCAGCAAAGACATCTACACCAAACTTACCACCATGGCCATGTACCCGTAAGTATGGAAGAAACACACTCTAGATTTGTAATTGTTGCACTCTAGGAAAACTTATTTTATTATTGGGAAGAAAGCCATAGCAAGATGTACAGTCCTTTCTATGCCTCTAGCTAAAGCTCATGCTGATTAATAAAATAATCCTCCAATAAATCCTACCCTTAAACAGGTGTTTCTGTTATTTACGCTACCCTTTTTGATATAAATTAGCATAAGTTAGCAGAACGGATTAACAAAACCTTCATGAAGATATGATTGATCGCAGGACTGTTGTGTTTTACAACATTATCTAGGTATACCTAACAAACTGGCAACTCAGTGTATGAAGCTTACGTGCCTTTTAATATTGTGTGTCTTGTTGGTTATCACACCAGTTCATGAAGAACAGTGATGTTTGGATATGATTGAACACATCGTCCCTCACCAAGAGAAGACTTTAAATTGTGTTCCCAGTAATGAAAAAAAGAGAATTTCTGATTGTTAACTTCATTAACCATCGTATCGCTTATTCAAAAGATTACTGAAGGCCTGTGTTTTCTAAACACCCATGTAGCTGAAGGTGCTGGAAGATATTTTAACATGATACATTAATACATCCTCCTGGGTCTATAACAAATTGCACTGGCCAATTAGTGCTTTATATCCTGAGCTAAAGATCCTCTGAACAATGGCCTGAGGTGGTGAGGAACCTCAGTCACTGGTGCTTGTTTGCTCCAGTTAAACAGACAGGGTTTTTATTTGATATAAAGTTTAATATGTATTTCCTGTACGCTGTGAAATAAATTCCTGCAGTTGTACCGATGGGTTGTCTTTTAAATACAAAGCTCTCTGCACCGTGTGTAATTTCTAGGACTTCTACCTCAGGATAAACCTGCTTCTTATGGGGATGCTACCACACTCGGAGTCCTTATCAGACATGATGTACCTCAGACTATATGAATGCATTTCAATGCCCTCTGGGCGTGTTGCTTTCACATCTGAAACCACAGTGTTTTGCTCTGTGTGTTAATGTGTTTCCCTGCTGAGTGATGATGCTGATCTCTCCCAGAGGATCACACTCCTGCAGTCAGTCAGCGAGCCTGCAGTCCGCTGGCAACACACAGCGCCTCTCTGCACATCACAGTTACAGAACTACACAGACCAGCTATTATTACATCCACAACACAATAGATTACTATGATAAGATTTAGAATACATTTTAGATCAAACTCGGGGGTAGCTAACAATTAATTTCTCTTGATTAGTTGTTAAGTCTAAAAAATGTTGATTACTGTTTTTAACTGGTGGCCCAAGATGATTCCTTTAAATGCCTTGTTTTTTCCATAGCTCAAAGATATTCTGTTTACTGTAATAGAGGAGATAATAAACCAGAACATATTCACAGTTAAGATGCTAAAATCAGATAATTTTGTTCATAGAAAATGAATGTAATATGTATTTAATCTTTGCAGATGTACTTCAAACTAAATGTGTAGTTTTGTTGGGAGAACTTTACTTTCTGAATTCACAGAAAATATTGCATTTCGTTAATCGAAACTAATTCAATAATGATTGCATCTCATCGACAGGATCTTATTTGAGAAGGTTTTTTATTGTCGACCATAGATTCTGTCTCTCAGGCAATGAGCCTCAAACTACTTACTGCATGGTGGTGGCATCTTTTAACTCTTTGTTTCTTTTTCTCTCTGGTGTGTTTAATATATAATCTGTTGGTTGGTGTTTGTCTTCCTCAAATCTCTCCTCAGCCACGCCCGGCTGCGCTGCATGTGCACTTGTAACCGGTGCACCTTCTGCTTGTGTCAGAACTTCCTCAACTCTGAGCTGCTGCAGACGGTCAGGGCCAAACTCTATGCTGTTGTACTCAGAAGGTCCTTTTTTTACCTTTTTTAAAACCCTCCCTGTATCTCTGATAAGTTATTTCCCGGCATCGCACCTCAAGCTTCCCATTCAGTTCTTCTGCTTGTTGCTTGCCTTTGTGTTTTACAAAGTTGTTCTATTTTTAGGAACTGATTTCCCAGAAATGTTTCATAGGATACATGTCATTCTCAGTTTGTACATTATAGTTTACATTTTTATTTCCCCCTTGTTTCATGCTGTCAGTCCTTTGAGTCCATCTCAAAAACCATTCTATTATCTTTATTTTTGTCTACCTTTTTTGATATTGCTTGTAAGCTTCCTGTTCCACAGTAGGATTGAAACTGTACTTTTCAATTTTGATCTCAGTCTCTTTCGTCATTCCGTTGGTGTCAGCTGCTCATTGTTGTCTTCTCATGTCACTGTGCCTCAGCCGCCTCATTTAACAGAGCTGTCATAGCTCATTCCTTGTCTTGTTATCTCATGTCATAACAATAATCCCTAACGTCCCTCATGATTTTGACTGGCTTTCTATTCTACATATATATCCATGTGTCAAGGGTTCATCCCTGTTTTTCATCCATATTTTCTTATGGTTAATACCTTTTTATTTTCACATCATCCTTCCCAGCAACACCTCGTCTATTTAACATTTTTAATTATTTAGTGTCCTTCCTTTCTTCCAACCTCTTTAATGATCTTTCTTTGGTTTTATCTTTGTTTAACAGACATGTAAGCAAAGCAGATTTGAAGAGCTCCACCTTCTGGCTGCGAACGAGCGTCGGGGCCACAGTGTTTGCGGTGCTGGGCTTCGCCATGTACAGAGTGCTGCTCAAACAGCGGTGATCTAAGGGTACCCGGGTGTAACCCTCTTTATCCCATTGGTACACACAGAACTGTTTTTACCACTCACAACTTTAAGCTTGTATTAAGTAAATGCAAATATAATAAAATGTGTCATGGTTTTGTTTTCGACGTAAAGAGAAAGCTTATCTTAGCAAAGATATTTTGTGTGCATCCTCATTCCACTGTACCTTTCTCATCTGGGGAACAGAAAGAAACAATATTTAATTTTTTACAAAAAAATCCTTATTTGCTTAATCTGTTTGTTTGCAAGTTTTTGCAACTCAATATATCTATATTTATATAAATAAATGAAGGTTAAGCTGCTGATGAGTAACGGGGGTGAGTTGCCTATAAAGCTATATTTTGGTTGCTTGATGATTGAAATGAACAATTTGGTGTCAGTTGTGATGTGTGAGATTTGCAATAACATTGATGCTTTTATTAGATTGAACTATATGTAAATAGTGTAAATAATATAGACTGTACATTTGTTTGTCTTTAAAAGGGCCATGTCTGATTTATACTCATAACACTAAATGCATAGATATTAGCTTAATCAGCTTATAAACTTACAAAAATATTAGCATTGATATTAATAGTTTGCCCTTCAAAGGCAAAATTATTGGATTCTAACTTTTTGTATTGTTTACACATCTGAGTAGGGCAGTGTTTGATTTGTGCAATGTCATTGAAGGGTCTGCCGCTCTCTAATGTCTTCCCAATTTGGTCACTTTATGTGTGTGTGTTAGGGCTGCTCAATTAATCGTATTTTAATCGCAATTACGATTTTAGTTTGCAACGATTATGAAAACAACATAATCGAAATAAAACGATTATTTATTTTATTTTATTTTATTTTTTTTCAGTTGAATTATACTTAAAGTTCAGGGTAATCAACTGTTAAATACATACTGTTCAAACATTTTTTTTCAATAAATGGATGTTTTCAAAGTAATTGGATAATCGTTTTTAATAATCGTGATATCAATTATTGACCAAAAATAATCGAGATTATGATTTTTGCCATAATCGAGCTGTGGGTGTGTGTGTACTTTTTGGTTTTGCATGCTTCAAAATTCCAACCACATTCCAGAGTTTTAAGACTATACTGTATAACATAATTCCCTTTTCTCTCTCTGCTTTGCTTTCCATTCTCCAGCTATAGTAACTTTTATTGACAGTGTGCTGAACAGAAATAAATGGAGTCATAGTAAGTTTGACAGTTATTTTACCCTGTTGTGAATCCTGGTATCCTTTAAGCAGAAAATGCAAACATGTGACCCCAGTTTTAAATTTCCATCCAATAGCAACTGCTTGCCTCAAAGCTCAGTTTGTGTATATCCTCAGCCCTGCCTTTCCAAATGTTTACAATAAATGAATATCTCTATTAAGTCTGGTGTGAGGGCATTTTTTTTAAATTTCAGGATTGAAGATTTTTTTATATTTCTGCACAGCTGTATAGCTGATCATGTGTTACTTGAATATGATCAAGAAGGTACACATTTGCTTTTTTTATTTAATCAAGGAAACTTTTCTGTGAGTTGAAACTTTATCATTTATTACGCTTGTCTGTATTCCACAAATATTCAATTATGTCTTCCTCAACTCTGAGCTGCTGCAGACAGTCGGGGCCAAACTCTATGCTGTACTCAGAAGGTCCTTTTTTTACCTTTCTAAAACCCTCCCTGTATCTCTGATAAGTTCTTTGTCAGCATCGCACTTCAAGCTTCCCATTCATTTCTTATGCTTTTTTGCTTGCCTTTGTTTTTTACAGAGTTGTTCTTTTTTTAAGAACTGATTCCCTAATTGAAGATTGTAGGTTATATTCAGAGATGGCAAACGTACACATCCTTTACTTAAGTAGAAGTACATATACTCGTGTTTAAAAATACTCTGGTAAAAGTACTGACTTAACTTCTTTACTCAAGTAAAAGTAAAGAAGTATGTGCTTCGAAATGTACTTAAGTAAAAAGTACCCATAACTACCAACTGTTTTAAAGAGTAACTGACCTCCCTTTATATTAATAGAACAATAATGTTAGCTAATGAATGTTTCGATGCTGAACAACGGCAAAATGACTAAGTTTTCATTGGTACCTCTTTAGAGAACACCAGGAAATTAAGCATACACGGATTGTGTTGAAATCAATAAGCACGCAATGACTCTAAATAATAATGATCACGCCAACAAATGCAGATTAAAACTAAAGTAACAAACCTGTTTTGAAAATGTAAGAAGTAGAAAGTACAGGTATTTGTGTTAAAAATGTAAGAAGTAAAAGTAAAAAGTCGTCAGAAAAATAAGTAGTGGAGCAAAGTACTAGTATTTATACTCCACAACTTCCCACCTCTGGTTATATTTAGTGAGTTCTAATTGTAAGGAACAGGCATTTATGTGTATATGTCACTGCTGGATTTGAAACACAAGAGGGCAGCATTGCTTAAAGGAAAATGTGGATGCAACTTCTCACCTAAGTCACTACCATGTACGTATGTGTGAACTAATTCAGGTTTGTTCATGTACCCCAGCTTCAGAAATGAGCCTGTGAGGGGACAAGGACTGGGGTCAGATCAGGAGGAAGGTATTCTTGGTACCACTTTACAATAAGACTACCCTTATAAAGGATTCATAAAGGGTTTATAATTAGGTCGTGAATTAGGTTGTAAACACTTTATTAATCATTAAGAACCATTTATAAACCAATTCTAACATAGTTTTCATACATCAACACAGGCTCACTATTTGGCAAGATGACTAAGCCTTATATTGGCTACTTAGCGAGAATCAACTTGAACAACAGATACCAAGGATGCTGGCTGATGAAGAAGACGAAGTAAGCTAGATAGCCAATATAAGACTTAACAGTACAGATAAATGTGGGCTCATTTGGCAAGCAACCGGTCACAGTTGCCCTGTTTATCTCATGTCTTATAAAAGCTTATTAATGATTTATAAAGTGTTCACAACCTAATTAATAAATTAATTACAAACTATTCGTAAACCCTTTATAAGGGTAGTCTTATTGTAAAGTGGTACCGTATTCTTAGGAAGAGCTCCACCAGGAATAACACATCCATGGCTCTAATTAGAATCATTGTATTGTTTAATTATTGTTTTACAAAGATATGACTTTGATCTTAAACCCATTTTCTTTTAAACAAATAGGCTTTCTCTCTCAAGATGAATGCCTCTGGTCAAATAAATTTAAAATCTGTGTTCATCCAGCTGATACTATCACCCATGGCTCAACATAGTGGGTTCTTGGTATTGGGCCACTAATGATGTGGACTCAAATAGATTACATTACATTACATGTCACTTGTTAGACGCTTTTATCCAAAGCGACTTACATACTCAATACTGTGGGCAATCCCCACAGGAGCAATTTGGGGTGAAGTGTCTTGCCCAGGGACACAACGACATGCTGACTGCAGTGGGGTTTGAACCTGTGACCTCCTGATCCGAATACCAACTCACAACCCACTGCAAATAGATGCCATTCAAAGCATGTTATTCACACAGATATGAATCATTTTGGTGATTTTAGAATTAAGATTGGTACACCTTCAATTTTGGTGCCCACTTTACTTCAGTTTGAACTTTTTTTCATAAACATGTACTGTAATTTCTTACAAGCTAGATACGTATTAATCCAAAGCAGCTTTAGTTCGACCAACATGGCAGAATATGGTTAACTTCATGAGGAACTGAAGACAGGGTTATCTGCTTTACTTAAAGTTTTGACCTTGACTTTTTGAGACAATTTTTCAGAAGGACTCTCTTAGCTACCAACTTTGAAAAGCAGACCCAGAAATGTGTGTTAAATTAAGCAGACAGAAGAAAGCCCAAATGTATCTTGTTAAATCCATATAGTTCTGAGATAAACTACATTTGGACATCTGAAGCTGAATTATCTGGCGCAGCTGCCTTGTCACGACATTTAAAGCACCACTGCTTCTCACTAATGAGTACCCGTAATTATGTGAGACAGTCAGACACTGTGCTGCATGAAAACTCCTATTTAACCATTAAAAGGAAGTCTGTGCCAGTAAAGACTACTTCCAGGAAAGTTTGTCTAAAGGTGTTTACTTCTACAGTTTCCATTATTAGACTATACAATATTTGATACACACTTGCAATTGAAGATGCATAGACATTTTGCAAGCAGAGAAGTTGAAATATAAGCTAAAAGTAGCTGTTTATCCATCACCTTAGATAAACAGCTCAAACAGTTTTTACCTGAGGTGATGGATAACAGAATCAATAGTGTACTTGGATAAACAATAGATATAGCTGAGTAACATATGAGCAGAGTAGATAGGTTGAAATATGTTTCTTAAAGTAATTGATAAATGTCTTAAATAGTAATCAACATTTGTTGATTAATTATTGAAATAGTAATAATAATAGATCATTGTTATCCTAACATAATGAATGTAATACCAGTTAAACTATCAAATGGATTGAAAATCCAATTTCTGCTGCTCCAGTAGGAATAAATGCAAACTGCACAGTTTTTAACAGTTCTTTTTTTAGAAACAAGGCCTGCTTCTCCACAAGTGCTATAGGAAACGGCTTGTAGCTGCCACATTTCTGCCGCTCTTGGACTTGATTGATTGATTGATTGATTGATTGATTGATTGATTGATTGAAAAGTTTATTAACAGCTTGTATATTGGGTACAGTACAGTACAGCTCAAAACATACAATTGTTAAGGGGATGCAGACCAGAGAAAGACTTTCGTCTTGTTTACATCAGGGTCCCCCATTTCCAATTCATCATATCATTTAAGACATATAAGACATATTTGACATACAGATGGCTTATTTACAATTTACATACAGGTGGTTTTTTACATACAGATTGCTTATTTACAATTTTCATTTTAGATTTCGTTCTAATACATCCTAACCGGACATTTAAGACATACCAAGTCTATAGATATACAGTTAGTAACAGAGTCTAAAATGCGAGTATATACATAGATGGGGGGGGGGGGGAAGCTGTCCATTGAACGACAGGTTGAGATTTGTACCATTACCGGGGCCAAGTTTTGCAATGCTCTCCCCCGAAGGTGCTCTTTAAGAGAGGTTTTGAAGGTAAGTATAGTTTACTTTCCTTTACAGTTGTGGGAAGAGCGTTCCACCTTGATGTGGCAATCATTCGCGAAACGTGTATTCCCCCTTTTTTGTGCCAAATCTTGGGTTTCATATGATTTGTGGAGCTCCCTCTGGTGTTATGATCATGGTATTCCTTGACCTTTGGGAAGAATTTTGACATGTACATGGGTACCATAGAGGTGTAGTGGATCTTGTAGACCAGTCCCATTGCAAGTAGCTGTACTCTGTCGTCTACTCTAAGCCATCCTAGGTTGTCAAAGTGGGCAGAGGTGAGGTGGGTTCTAGATGAAAGGTCAAGCAGTAGTCTGACCAGTTTATTTACGGGGATGTTGTGTACATGAACGCCTCAGCTCACTCCCTTCATCTGCTGGACGCTGTCTACCATGGGGCTCTGAGGTTCATAACCAACTGTAAACCCCTCACACACCATTGCACTCTTTAGTCAACTGGATATCACTATCAATGCGCAGATCACTGCACTGGTACAAACTCATCTATACCGCTATGCTTGGACTGCTGCCCCTCTACATATCCACTTACATATCACACAAACAGTACAGCTATAGCCTGCCCTACGATCTCAAAATTACATCACTCTGTCCGTCCCCTCAGTATCCTACGCACAGTGCTTCGGAAAAAAGCCATATCATACTCTGCCCCCTCAACCTGGAACACACTTCAGCAGGAACTTAAGCTGACCAGTTTGATACCCATCACAGATTTTAAACTCATTTTAAGAAAGCTGGAGAAATCATCTTTGGGTGTTTGCACCTGCAATATCTGACTACTTTTTACGATGTTTTATTTGATTGTTGCCTCTGTGTTTAGTGTCCTATCTGTCTGTAACTTTGTGTGGTGGTGTTACCACTGAACAGGTCTCTATTGAGAATGAGACCTTGTGCCGACTCACCTGTTTAAATAAAGGCAAAAAAAATAATTAATCAACAAATTCAGATAAATAACGTTTTGCCGCATATCATCAAATTTCAAATCACAATGAACATTGCAAATGTTGCCAATAATCAGTAAGGGGCTGTTGTTAGACAGAAGAGATTGCTATAGCTTTTAGAATAGTTCGTACCTGCATAGCCTACCTCTAAAGACTCCTGTGAACAGAAAGCTACTCCCCATCTGTTCATTTATACATGAGCTAAGTTCTCCCTCATAGCAGCTGTTTTCCTTGCTGTATATCTTCTCTTTCGCTCCTGTTTGTTCACACTCTCTTCCCTCATCTGCCTCTCATGTCACAGCTCTTAGCTGATGTTAGCACATGCATTACCAAAGCAGCCACATCGAAGCTCTTTTTGTCCAATAAGCTGATTTTAATGGAAATTCTTAAAGGTGTCTGTAGCTAACAACACAATATCCTTTTCACTCATGTAATGTAAGTTTTAGGGAGATTGCAACATGTTTTTTTCAAATTTGTATTGATTTATCTACTTGTGTAATTGTGGGACCTAAATTATCCATTTTGATTTAATTTTCAGCATTAATATTCATACTGTGAATATTGAAGAGAGAAATAACCATGTTGTTCAACTCATACGTTTATGCAAATACATTGCATCTCTTAACAGCTTTATGCCTTTAGGTCCTTATATTCTATGAATTAATGTGCAACAGATCAACAATGCAGTCTCCACATTGTTTTGTGTTTTAATGATTATCAGTAAGAGACGTACTTCCAAAAATGTTTTTCCTCGTATAAAGACCACATGAAAATACATAACCTCAAAATTATTTTTGCTGTTCTCTGAACATCTTGTTTTAGTTCCAGACTCTTTAACTTAAACCCAACACTGTGTAGGAGTCAGTAAAAGACCCCCAGGGTTAGATATATAAACTGGCCATATTGTTTCCATGGCAATAATATGGTACCTGGGGGAGTTTCACTAGAAGGATACTGATCAACCTATACTACACCACCACATATTTTCTCCTTATACATGGCCTCCACCCAACTATTAGTTTTGTTTGATGTCTCTGGAGGTAATAGGTAGGTGTGTGTCTGAAATGGGGCCCAATCATTTGGGGGATTGTAGCAGCAGACTAGAGGGGACAGTTTGTATTCCCTCAAACAACCTGGAATTTACAACCTCCGACACTCCCTCCTTTCTGAGCCTTTAAGCAATTTCACTGTTAAAGCTGCTTGTGTGGTAGGCTACAAGACAAACTAGTATTTATAACATGAAAGGAGAATGCATTTAAATTGGACCCCATGGAGGCAATGAAAAGGGAAAAAAGTGGTGAATTACCTCTTGCATATGTCTTATTATGCACCCTTCATAAAACTTAAAATTTAAATTCGAATTAATCCCTTTCTTCTTTCACACTTTCTCTTTCCTTTTGAGGTTTTTTTTATCTGTTACAAAGACCTCCTCCATTTACCGAAATCTATAAATCAACAAAAAAAATCGTTGACCTTTACAATCAAAGGGTTTATTAATGACTGTTAAACCATGTTGACTTAGCATATTAACATTTATGACTACAAACATTATATCTCATTAGAAGGTCCAAAACCCATCTCACTTTATTCATGGTTTACCAACATAAAAATACTCCTTTTTTTAATTTGAATTGCGTTTACTGATCTGTAAAGCAGCACTGACAAATGATTTATTTACCCAAAGAAAATCCTTATTAAAAGCTGTAATGTGGTAACAATGTAACATTTTAGACAGGTGTAGTACATTACCATAATTATACAACATTTCAGCATCATGCACACATGACCCACAGCCTCTGAGCCTGTGACAGCCAGCTGTTCAGACAGGGAGCCCGGAGTTCCTCGAAACCCCTGAGAGGGAGTGTCTGGTGATCCCTCCTCACCGCCGAATCTCTCGCTCCCTCCCCTCTCTCCTCCCCCTCCCTCTCTTCGCATCTCTGTTTGTGCCTGGACTGAGGGACGCATGCGGCTGGATCAGTGTCCCGGCGTCTCCCGGAGCGGAACCAACCATCCCACCCCAGACGGCCGGTGTGTGTGTGTGTGTATGTGTGTCCCCCCCCCCCCTCTTTGAAGATTCATCAGACCGCTTTCCCCGCGCTGTACCGCCGAGCGTCAGAGAGCAGCGTGCCAGGTATCATGACGCACCACACAATTGGGCACTTGCTTGGACTTCTCTCCCTTGAGTCTTGAGACATGCGGAGGTGCCCATGCTGTTTAAGTCTTACCGGCATACGATACTTTTGCAGCCCTGTCTGTCATCTCTGACTCTGTCCTACGTTTTATGTTGTTGTCAGTGTTTGATGATGTCATTATTTATTTCAGATGGATCCTCGCTCTGTCACTGCAGCGTCGCATCTCTCCAAGTGAGAAGACTCGCTCTGCAAATGCGCTTGAACAAACTTGAACCACTGCCTCTGTCCGTGGCGAGCAAATCCAATCCAGGCTCGTCTCCAGCTCTGCAAACCTCTGTCTCTGCTGACTAACGATGTGGAGGACAGTGGTGTGACACTGCAAGGAGACTTCACAGCCCAGAACTATTACCTAACTATTCCACATCAACTTTTTAAAGCGCTATCTTTGAGGTGGAAAAAAAACTGGAGACCGCACAACTATTCGAGCGTTTTATCTTTTCACCTGGAATAAACTGACTGTCCAAAATCCAAAATAGATCCGACTCCAAGGGATGCGTAAACGAGCTTGATGCTCTGCTTTCTGTCGCTGTTAACACACATAGGGAACGAGGTCGGATTATAAACTATGTGGAGTCATTTCTGAGGATTATTGATTCGCTGCTCACCCCGGGTGTATGGAGAAGAGCAGCCCGAGGATGATGGGCGGAACCCGGGAGGCACCTGTGAACTCCTCTCCAGCGGTGGCGTCCAACGCGGAGGGCGAGGAGATCGAGGTTTTGGAAAGCACTGACGTCCTCCCCGTGGCTCAAGAGGACGTAAGTCTAACACACAGTCACCCTAAGTGCACACATGACCACTTATACAGATTCACATTTTCACTATTTCAATTACGCAGCAGGACCTCCACTTTCCTTTGCAATGCACTATTCATGCATTACGTTTGATGTTATGGAGACTCTCTAAGCTGTACAATCCATTCCAAGCTAAATTAAAAGATATACCTAAAACACATTTTAGATGTTTTTTTATCCAACATATGGATTTTAATTAGTTTTACAGAAAAATGTGAGTAGCTTTCTATGAATATTACTATATACTTCGCTCTCACACACATTACTTTTGCTCTAGTAGTTGTTTCAAACATTCACATAGCTGACTGTATAAGAAACCCCTTAGACATTATCATCAACACTTTGATATGTTATTATCTTTTGTTGTAACTAATTGAACACACTGATCGGATGATAGCAGTCTGTGATTTTAACACTGCAATTGAGGGAAATAGAGGGAAAACCTTTTGGCAAATTATAACATTATAAACATTATTTCAACACAGGTGCTCTTCTTCACTTGGGCACCTGTGTCTGAGATGTTTGTCCTATCTCTTTACGTCTTCACTTTTCTCTTTCTTTCTATGTCTAAGCAATGGAAGTCTCTGTTTGACAAGGTATGTACTGCAAGCAACAGCGGCTTGAATCTTTCACAATATGCATGTTTCACTCAGCTGTGTTGTCTCAACTATGTCTGATCTGTGGGTGACTTGACTCTGTTATTAGCTTGCCAACACAGATGTATTGACTAGATAAAGAACTCCATTGTCCTGCTTAAAGGTCATGAAACATGGGGAGATTTTAGATGAACATAATGCTATATTTCACCATAGGCATCAGTAGGAACAGGAAACAGGATAAAGTAACTTTTTTAATGTAATAACAGTCCTAGTTCAATAGGTCAATACGTCTATAAATGACTTTTGATGCTGTGGTTTTTACAGATTCTGTCCATGTATCATGGCCTTTACACCATCATTATGTTGTGACTTAAACCTGCACTACGACATGGTGCACCTTGGCACCAAGAGATAGCTGTCAGAAAGGACATGACTCATGATGCCAAACTTCACAAATATTGCTCATGTTTGCCATGCCTGCTGAGTTGTGCATCTCATGCTGCTGAATACAGCAATTATTCTACCACTCACTCAATGCTGTTTTTATATGCTGGTTAGTGCTGATTCGTTCTCCCTTTCTGTGGGTAAACATACCCGGCACCAGAATTTAATTTGGCTAAATGATGTGAACCTATCAGGTCTCAGCTGGTGGAGATGGCTCAGTATTCTCTCTGCTGATTTAGGCTGATTAGACACATTTATTTTTAGTTCAGAATCTTGCCTTGTGCAGCTTTAAATCCTTTACCTGCTGGGTAAAAATAATTATGGCATAACATGTAACCAAGCTGCAGCTTTGTCGGACCAACCTCCTGCTGAGGGGAGAGCATCAGAGGAGTGGGAGCACATTGGAGGCTGTGGGTGTGTCCGCTGACACTGACCCTGATAATGCAATTGGGGCGATACATAATCCGTGATGCATTGATCCATCAGTAAGACCGATCTTGTAAGAAACAAAAATGGGCATGCATACATACACACATGCACACCTGCACACACACACACACACACACACACACACACACACACACACACACACACACACACACACACACACACCACACACACACACACACACACACACACACACACACACACACACACACACACACACACACATATCAATAAGGCCAAGAAACCCCAGGAGAAGAGAAACAGACCGGCTGATCATGCATGTTTGATTGCCAGACGGCAAATGGGCTCCCTGCTATCTCACACACACACACACACACACACACACACACACACACACACACACACACACACACACACACACACACACACACACACACACACACACACATACACACACACACACACACACACACACACACACACACACACACACACACACACACACACACACACACACACACACACTTATGCACTCACAGCCACCTCACTGTGGGGTTTCTGCAGCACCTGCCCGTCATCTCCAACAGGGAGTTGTTTGCATGTGAGTGTGCAGGGGGATATTTAGGGTTGAGTCAGAGGCTCGTGTCAGGCTCACTCTTTCAGGAGGTCTGAGGTCCCATGGGATTACTGGAAAGGCTAGCTGGGGTGTGTTGTGTGTGTGTAAGTGGGCCTCTCAATCCGCTGTCTTTATGCGTGCGGCACAGCTTTGAATTTCCTCAAGTGGACGTCAGTCTAAAAAAAACGTGGGGTTTGACCAAATGGTGAGGTCGTGCCCGGTCTGGCAGTAACAAATGTCCTTTCACTCTTTTATTCTCCTTTCCTCCTCCCTTCTCCTCACAATGAGTTGCTTCATTTGTCAAGGGGCTAACCTTTGAGACCTCCAGCTTCTGTGACAAAGGAAGAGAAATGATGGCCACCAAAGACAAGGAAAATAAGGTTTTTCTAAACCAGTCTGGCAACCTATGTCAATGCTTGAGAGATAAAAGACAGAGCATGGTTTAGTCTTTAATTGTTTAATGCCAAAATACACCTAACAACGTTTCACTATTCTAGCATGTCAAGTGTATGTGTACTTACAAACATCAAGAATAATGGCGCATTTCCACTGCAGCAGGTAGCCCCGTTTAAGCGTCCTTAATCGTCCTCAAGCGGCCAGGCCAGTTTTGGTGGCCTTTCCATATAACGTAGCACCGGCTAGCGGGTACTTTTTCCCTCTTTTTCCGGCCCCATAAAATCGTGGTTCTATCAGGCGAGGGCCAGGGCTGAACTAGTGACGTCAACACTCTCGAATGCTGATTGGTCAGAGAGAATCGTCACAAGATCGCGCGCGAGATCATCCCTAGCATCGCATATATATCTAGAAGCAAGCTTGCAGCATTTTTATATGCAGCATTTTTGTAAACGGAGGAGCTACAAAAATGGCAACGTCAAAGAAAAGCACACCGTGGTCGACCGAGGAGGTGACGACATTCCTACATCTCATTGGGGATGATAAAATCCAGCGGGAGCTCGACGGAACAACAAAGCCGATCGCCCCGCCTACACTGCGTTGCTACCCCAGGTCTTAAACTGTAATGGAAATGCGCCATGGCCTCGGACGGCCAGCGAGGCAGCCCGAGGCAGCCCGAGGCCTGAGCGAGGTCGCTTAGGGACGCTTAAACGGGGCTACCCCGCTGCAGTGGAAATGTGCCATAACACTGTATAGACTGCGAGGACTAAATTTGAATCTGCAATTCATACATGCTTAAATGGCAAGGGCTGACCTGGGGGCACTTAGGGTTCACCATCTTTGACATTTGGACAGGAGAAGGCAGAGATAGAACTGCCAATCCTGTGATTAAAGGGCGGCTTGCTTGTCCGGGACATTTTCATTGTGACTCTAGTTGGACAACTCTTTTTGTGAACTAGTTTGTTAAACATATACTCAGCTCTTTAAAATATACAAGCTACACTTTTATATTCTGGCCAGTGACTGTCTGCAACTAATCTTATTTAATAAAATGTTCCAGTGAGGATAATGCATCGGCCAAATAAGACGTCCAGAGAAGAAGACAATGATGCATCTCTTGTGTTAATCAATTCTGGCATCCCTGCCTTATCAAATGCAGGGTGCACTCAATTCTGTCTATCCCATAAGGGATGTTTATACAGCAGAGAAAAGGCAGGATCATCTTCTCTCCCTCATACCTATCATTTTGTTTGGACTCCGACCTCCCTCCGTCTTTTTGAACACAGTCTGGGCTGTGTACAGAACCTTCCCCGTCATATCAGTTTTACCGGCCCCCGTGTGAACTCAGTACATACAGCTATCAGTTTCTGGATTTCCGACCGTGGGCTGGAATCAAAGTGCTGCGTTGCTCTGTTCGCTTTCCCCTTCACTTCTCTCTTCTGTCCCCGGAGAGGATTTTGTTGCTGTATAAGTGCTTTCCTCTTCTTGCAGGAAGTAAGAGAGCAAACCTCAGAATGCTTTGATTCATGTTTCCTATCGCCTGAAACAAACATGAACTCAACACAGATACAGCAGTCCAATGAAGCAGCTGTGATGCTGCTAGGAGGAAAGCAGCTGCACTGCCCTTTCTCTCCCTCATAATCAAAGAGTCCGAGCCTCTATCTGTCCCCTAAACACACACACACACACACACACACACACACACACACACACACACACACACACACACACACACACACACACACACACACACACACACACACACACACACACACACACACCAATCTGGAAAGTCATTGTAGCCTAATGTGTGTATCATACTAAAAAGGTTTCTTTTGGATAAAGCGTATTAAGCATGTTGTATTGCACCCTGAAATGAACGTGTGTGTTTTGTAGTTCCTGAGAAGGTTTGTTAGATGGATTTTCTTGAGCTATTGTGGCTAGAGGAGCCATATTGAAAAGGTTTTGCAGAACTTTTTTTGTCTTTTACCACAGTTTTTTGCCTCTGATATGCATCTGTAAAAACTGAAAAGCAGGAGGCTTCTCTATCTTTAAATACGGATATTTTACAAGTTGGATTATGAAAGGCTACACCTAAAGCGCAGACACACTGTATATGTCTAAGAGAACTGGGAATGTCCCAGTGCTTGTAAAGCTTGAGATTGGAAGTCCCGTAAACCTGGCTTAATTCAAAGTCGATAGAGGCAGGATCTATACTAACCATTGACTTTATATATGTAAAATATAATCAAGGCTCTTCAATGCAGCCTTGCAACAGGTCTTTGTGTCCACTGTGTGTGTGTGTGTGTGTGTGTGTGTGTGTGTGTGTGTGTGTGTGTGTGTGTGTGTGTGTGTGTGTGTGTTGTGTGTGTGTGTGTGTGTGTGTGTGTGTGTGTGTGTGTGTGTGTGTGTGTGTGTGTCTGTTTGTGTGACTGTAAGAGACAGATCCGTATGTGTGTCCACAGTTGCCTCTGTGTTGACAGCCTGCTTGCTCCTGGCACAATGGCATGTTGAAATGCCCTGTGCTTGCGCCTGCAGGAGCTTAGTGATTAAACACTTTCACATGGCTGCATACTTTCCATGGAAGTGTTTCCCCCCCCTTAATTTCTTGCTTGGTGGCATATAAAAGCCTTTAAATGTGAGTTATGATCCCAAAAATCCTCAATCAAGCCACACAAATAGAAGTCTTTCAGATCTCAGGAATGTCGTCTAGTCAGAGGGACTTTCGCTCTATGCTCGCTGTTGTAGTGAAAACTATAGGTTACTTACGTAACCCCAGTTCTCAGAGTAACATGAAGTGAGATGTCTCACTATGGGATGCGCCTCATCGCGGAGCAAACAGAAGCATCAATCTCATTACGCCAATCCTGATTGGCTGGTGATCTTGACGTCAGCGTCAGGGAATTCACCCCCTATAAGTAGCTTGCGCCACAACGCATGCATCATTCAAAATAAGCACCTCTTCTCGCTTCACCATAGCAAGGAGGGCCGTCTGGTGAGACATCTCACTTCATGTTACTCTGAGAACTGGGGTTACGTAAGTAACCTATAGTTCTCATTCATAACACTCCGTTCGATGTCTCACTATGGGAAATTGTAGCTCCCGTATTGTCAGACGAGCTTATCTCGAAAATCACCAAACCAACCAGAACTTAACAGGTAGAGCTCTGACTCAACCAGGTGCCCAGCACTGCTTGAGTCACACTGGGAGCAGAACGTCTAGCCCAGGCATCCTCAAACTACGGACTCCGGTCCGGATCCGGACCGAACCACCACTGTCTCCGGACTCTGAGCAAATTATACTTTTCATATGTATTATCTCTCTGTATTATATGTGAGACATCGCCACAACGCATTCACAACGAGTCAAAATTCTCCGCTATGTCCACTGCAAACAGCGCTCTGCATGTCTGACTGTTCCACTGTGTTCCACCTGTGTGTGTCAACGCTTTGGTCCAATCACATTCAGCATCCAGTCAGCGTTTTTTCCCCCCCAAACAATCTGCGAATCAGAGGCACAGTAGGGCGGGTCTTCGCGGAATGCGGGTGGGAAAAATGTGTGTGTCTCTTTCAACCTGTCTAAGTCAGAGCGAGAATAAAAAAAAAAAAAAGATTCAGAGCGAGAGTTAACAGCTCATCTAGTTCCATCTGTACTGTAGCTAGTAGCCTAGTTTCACCTACCGGGGTGGCAACTGACACCCTAAAAATAGGCCTTGCCACCCCAGCTGCCACCCCAGTTGGCAGCTTTGTTTTGAAAGAAAAGTTGTGGCTCATCGGACATTTATGAGAGAAAGTCTCTAATGTCCGAGTGCAAGTGAATGCAGCACAAGATGCACGTCATGTAACCCCTCCCCCGGTCCTGGCGCGAGCGTGGACATACGATTGGCGGCGATTTCATTTGAACTGGACGGCGCAAAACGAGAAGCATTCGGACCCAAGCACTGAAGGAATGAGGTATTTGCGGTCTACAATGACAGAGAAGAGACTGTCAGTTTGGCTGTACTCAGCATTGAATCAAAACGCACTAAAGCTGTTGATCTTAATACGTTTGTGAGGCGTTTTGCTGAACAAAATGGTAATCGCCGCATTCAGCTGTAATAGACATGTCAACTTGATGCTCTGCTCACGGATGAGCATACACAACTATTAAGATGATGACCTTACGTGTGTAAATATATTTTTTTCTTTGAGGGGGTCTGCCCCCAAAAAACTGTTTTAAGTCCTGAGAAAGTCAAATAAGACGGTGTGTAAAACTACACTGCCCAGCCAAAAAAAAGTAACCACTTTGATTTAACTAGGCCAGTAGGTAAGGACTTTCCACTGGATAATAACTGCAGTATAAAAGAATGCATGACTGAAGTGATGGAGACCATGTTGAAGGCAAACAAAAAGAGGAAATAACAGGTCAAATCAAGCAAATCCCCCTCTCAGATTCCACAGCAACCAGAAGAACATAAATACTGGCTGGTGATTTGATTCATCAGCTTTGTGATGGAATAAAAAATGCACAGTGCATTTCCACTGACACCACTGACAATGCTCAGTTGCTGGTGTTTGTGAGTTTTTATGATGAGGCAAAGGGGGGAGTTTGTTGAAGATGTGTTGGGCCTGACGAACCTCAGTGGACACACAAGGGGGCAAGACATTTATAAAGCAATAATGGGAATGCTGAATGAAAGAGGGTGCAGCTGCCTTTATTCATAACTGTGCAGCTCTTACACTGCAACTCTGAGGGGTCAAGCACAGACACAATAACAATGAAAACTGCTGCATACAGATTAATTTTGTTTTTGCAACCTCGTGTTAAGAATCTTGTTGCAATTGTTTAAAAGTTTGAATGACCGTAATAAACGGACCTTTGTCTTATTGAAACATTTATTTTGGACCTTTAAGATTTGTATTTGAGTACCCCTGGTCTAGCCTGTTAAGAGGCGGACAAAAGTGAGCGGCGAGGACCAGCTCGCCGCTGCACCAATGTCTTGGATGGGAGACATCCTGGACAGAGCCCAGGATGCAGCCAGACCCTGAGTCGAAAGAGCTCGCAGACCCGAGGGTGCCTGCGAACTCTGACTCATATGGGCCCCAAAGCAATTGCTTCCACAAACCAGTGGGAGAGCCATTGCTTAGTAACAGGCTTGCCCTTATAAGGGTTAGCCCAGGACACAAGGGGTTGGTCATTATGACGAAGCACCCTTGATCTGTCCCTGTACGTGCGTAAAGCACGGGCTGGACACGGCAAATCCGGCCGCTGTTCCCCGGAGGAATACAGTGGCGGGGAGGATGCCTCAATGTCAAATGTGGTACCTGAACCAACCGCCTTAAGATAAAGGTAGGGTTGGGCTTCAACCACACTCTGTTTGCCCTGGGGCAAACTGAGTGCATGAAGACTGTACAGATAGCGCATGAGTGCCACTGGCTTGCTTGGCAGCTGCCAGGGTCAGCTTCATGTCATACTGTATTCAGATTGTACCACTCACGGGCCAGGCCCATAGAGCCAAGCGCTCTGGGTGTGGGTGAAAGATCGCCCCCCCCGCTTGGGACAGTATGTCCCTGCGTAGTGGGAGCTGCCATGGCTGCCCGCACAGCAGCTGATATATCTCCGCTGGCCAGTACATAGCTGGCCAGTGCGGAGCTATCAGGATAAGTGTGTGGCGTTGCTCTCTCACTCTGGCCAGAGTTGGGGGTATCAGAGCCAGGGGTGGGAACGCATACAGAAGGCCCGGGGGCCAATCGTGCGCGAGTGCATCCACGCCTTACGGTGCATTTAGATCGCGCATCGAAAAGAACAGCTGACACTGAGCGTTGTCTTTCGATGCGAACAGATCCACCGCGGCTCTGCCGTAACGCACCCACAGCTGGCTCACAATCCTTGGATGTAGAGTCCAGTCTGCATAAAGTGGTATACCTCTGGACAGTAGATCTGCCCCGAGGTTCATCACTCCCGGTACGTGCGTCGCTCTCAGAGAGAGGAGACGTCTACCGCTCCATAGGATCAGTTTGCGCGCCAGTGTGTGTAACTGGAGAGAACGCAAACACCCTTGGCGGTTAATATACGATATTGTGGTCGTATTGTCTGTCCTCACGAGGACGTGATGTCCCCTGAGGAAAGGCAGAAAGCGTTTTAGGGTGAGAAACACCGCTAAAAGCTCCAGGTAATTTATGTGCGCCCGCTGGAGGTCTCTGCTCCAGAGACCCCTCACCGGGCGACGTTTATAAATACCTCCCCAACCTGTCAGACATGCGTCCGTGGGGACCACTTTCCGTGAAAGGACAGCACCCATAGGCACACCTCGTACTGGAAAAGTCGGGTGCAGCCAGTGGCGCAGTGCCATTACGCATTTCACAGTAACCATAACTCTCTGCGCGCCATGGCGCCGAGTTCAGGCGTAAACCCAGGAAGAGTATAGTCTGCGCGGGGCACAACATGCTCTTCTCTGTGTTTATTATGAAACCCAGGTTGAGCAGGTGCTTTACGAGGACATTTGTCTGCGTAACAGCCTCCTGCTCCGACTGTGCGAGAAGCAGCCAGTCGTCCAGGTAGGTCGCCAGGCGAATACCCTGTTGTCTTAACGGGGCTATCGCGGCTTCCGTACATCGTACAAACACCCTTGGACTGAGAGACAGACCGAAGGGGAGTACTCTGTATTCATAACAGATCCCCTGAAATGCGAATCCCAGATATTTCCTGTGTGGGTAATATACTGGGATGTACGCATCTTTCAGGTCGACTGATGTAAACCAGTCGTCTTGTCGCACGAGCCGCAGCAGAGATGTGTGAGTGAGCATTCTGAACTTATATATTTTTAGATATTTGTTCAGAGCCCTCAAATCAAGTATTGGCCGAATTCCGTTCCCTCCTCGTTTGGGAACGAGGAAGTACTTGGAATAGAAGCCGCCCTGACTCTGCTCGGCGGGTACAATAGATATAGCCCTCTTTTCTAGGAGTGAGAGAATCTCTCTCTCCAGAATATGGGCTGACTCTCCTCGGGCCTGCGAATGCAGAATGCCCGAGAAGCGAGGGGGGGGTGACGGTGACTTGGAGTCTGTAGCTCCGTGTAACTGTCTTGAGAAACCCAAGCAGATGTCGTGAGCATCTCCCGCTGTATGCTCCTTAGAGCCAGCTGAGATGTCACGTCTCTTCCCCTCTGAGTCTCTATTTATTGTGTTATGGGGCCCTCCAGTGTCTGAGCACTGTGGTACCCCATTTCGACAATCCCCACCGCCACGGTGGCGGTGGCGCCCTTACGGCTCCAGCCGGCACTGCGCATGCGCGTGACGGTGGTGCCTTCACAACACCAGCCGGCACTGCGCATGCGCGTGACGGTGGTGCCTTTACAGCTCCAGACGGTGGTGCCTTTACAGCTCCAGCCGGCACTGCGCATGCACGTGACGGTGGTGCCTTTACAGCTCCAGCCGACACTGCACATGCGCGTGGCGGTGGTGCCCTTACGGCTCCAGCCGGCACTGCGCATGCGCGTGACGGTGGTGCCTTCACAACTCCAGCCGGCACTGCGCATGCGCGTGACGGTGGTGCCTTTACAGCTCCAGCCGGCACTGCGCATGCATGTGACGGTGGTGCCTTCACGACCCCAGCTGGCACTGCGCATGCGCGTGACTGTGGTGCCTTTACAGCTCCAGCTGGCACTGCGCATGTGCGTGACGGTGGTGCCTTCACGACCCCAGCCGGCACTGCGCATGCGCGTGACGGTGGTGCCTTTACAGCTCCAGCCGGCACTGCGCATGCGCGTGACGGTGGTGCCTTTACAGCTCCAGCCGGCACTGCGCATGTGCGTGACGGTGGTGCCTTCACGACCCCAGCCGGCACTGCGCATGCGCGTGACGGTGGTGCCTTTACAGCCCCAGCCGGCACTGCGCATGCGCGTGACGGTGGTGCCTTCACAGACACGTCAATTGTCCGCCCTTTGAGAGAGGCCGTAGCTGCTCTCAGAAGGGGAACAGTTGACGGACTGTTTATTGTTTTTCTTTTCATTTTCGAGCTGCGCCCTTGGCTCGAAGCCTGGATGCGTCAGCGGAAAATGTTTTATGACAGAAAAATCAATAAGTGTGTGACATGTGTTTACGCGGACTTGAGGATGGTGTTGAGGCATCTCTCGAGGCGGCGGGAACACATTTAGAGCTGGGGAACCGTAGACTTCCAGCTCTGTCACAGAGGGGAGAAGGAGGGGCTGTCACGCCGCTCGCTTCTTCTTCCTCGACTGCTGGCCGAAATTCTGGGTTGGCTGCGCCTGGGCTGCAGCCGGAACCGGAGATTTTCTAGGCCAGCTCGCCCTCGTCCCCTGCCTGGGCTGGGGACTCGGGGCGGACTGCGACCTCTGCGTTTTCGGTATTTTGAACCGAGCAGGGTTCGGAGCAGCTTGGACGAAGGGCTGCCGCTGCGAAGGCAGCGGCTGGGCCCTTCGAGGGAGGCAGAGGTGGAGGGCCTCGAAAATCGGAGCCGAAAATCCCCTCGGGAACGATGGGCATGTCAAGCACATCCTCCTTTTCCCGGTCTGGGAGGTTGGTGAGGTTGAGCCATCTAGCTCTTTCCTGCACCACCATGATCCCCATTGTTTTGCCCGTGGCCTGGACGGCGCAGCGTTGGACACGGAGACAAATGTCTGTGACCGCGGCCAACTCATCCAGAACGGCCGGTCCAGGATTACTCAACATATCCTCACAGAGCTCCGCTTGGTATGCGGTTAGCAGTGAGGAAACGTTCAGAGCCCTGGCGGACAACGCTGCGGCTCTGTAGGACCGTTCAGTCATGGTCGACTGGAAACGGTCCACCTTCGCTGGCAGCGTGGGGTTCCTGCTTGGTGACGGGCCCATCCTCGGTAGGAGGTGGGCTGCCACCAGCAGTTCCATCGGCGGTATGCGGAGCAGGCCGAGCCTCTGCGGGCGAGACCATGGTGAGGTCTCGCCGGGAGCTCCCGCCTGGTGAGGCGTGGGGCTCCGTTCCACGCGTCTCTTGCCGCCACCGGGTCCCGGCCTGACACGGCGTGGGATCCCGGTTCCGCAGCTGCCGCTGTTAGTGAGCCCCAGACCGACACAGTGAGGGGCTCAGTCTCTGTGGCGGACGCCCCCGTGTCTTGATTGCCAAACGGCGAATCAGTGGACATGAGGGAGTCCTGTTCCAACAAGCTAGCTTGGTGTGCTAGCCGTCGGTGGAGGCTCTTTCGGGTGAAAAGGGCACAATGCCCGCACGAGCCGGGGTTGTCGATAGCCTCCTGGGCGTGTTCCAGCCCGAGGCAGGACGAGCAGACCTGGTGTGAGTCTGTGCCTGCTATCTTCAACCCGCAGCCGCATGACCGAGCCTCCGAGTCCCTGACTCCTCTGGTGTGAGGGGGAGAGGCGTCCATCTTGTTCGCCTCGTGGCGTGGAGAGGACCCGCTCGTAACAGGTACGTCGTTGAGAGAAAAAGTGTTACCAACCCGTCCTTAATCCGGAGAAAAAGGGACGGTGTGGGTCCTTTGTTCTCAAAGAATATTGACTGGTGTGTCAATATATATTCTAATCCTTTTCTCCTCCGTGAGAGAGAAAAAGAAAAGCGTCCTCGCTACCGTGGTGTCGGTAGTAAGGGGAAGCTAGCTAGCAACAGGTGCGTAGCTAGTTTGATAAAAATCAAAACCTTACCTTACTTTCCGGGGAAAGAAACGGCGAGGTCGATTTTAATACTAACTGGCGTTAGTATTACCGTCTTCTTGCGAAGCAGAAGGAGTAGCCGGCGAGCGCCCGTCGACCGAAATGGTTATATTTGGGTTCAGTCTGTGGACCGTTAAGCTTGTCCGCTTAATATAGAGATGTGCTCTGAAGCGAGAAGAGGTGTTTGAATGATGCATGCGTCGTGGCGCAAGCTACTCATAGGGGGTGAATTCCCTGACGCTGACGTCAAGATCACCAGCCAATCAGGATCGGCGTAATGAGATTGATGCTTCTGTTTGCTCCGCGATGAGGCGCATCCCATAGTGAGACATCGAACGGAGTGTTATGAATGAGAACACAGTTTTATTCATGTAAAACAGGATTTATGACCCATCACTCCTAAAATTAAGTAGCGAAAGTGAGTTCTGGTGTTCCAATAGCTCAGGTATTGCCTTTAATTCAAACAAGCAGGAATTCAATGACGGGGCAGTCACCTGTTCCCGGTGTGACTCGTCTTTTCTCTGAGTTCCTGTCAGGCCTTTCAATGAGCTTGTTAGTTAGATATTCAGTGGCCATGCCTGAGAGAAAAGGAAGATCATTATTTAAAGTCATTTTGTCTGGCACTGCTGTCTCGCCTCATCGTCCCTCCCAACCAAGACACAGCTGGCATCTTCCTCAGTGTCTCAATATTTTTCTAAAACTACACTTCAAATGAATGATCCACCGCCCAGGCAACAGGCACTTAATGGATAAGGAGCCCGCAGCTGTGTTTACCGGGGCATGCAGGGATAGCATGGCAGTTTTACCTACATTAAAAGCACAAAGGAGGGTCACAAAATTATAACAGCTATCACTGCAATCACCAATGGTTACAGCAGTAGACACTATAGCTGCAGCTGTAAAGTTATTATTGTTGAGCCGGAGAGAATGTTTTTTGTGTTTTTTACAACACACGTTAGTCACATCAGTACAAAGACTCATGAGACTAAAAGATTCAAAGGAACCCACCCACTGTGAAAGATAGAAGTATCTGAGAAGAGGTCCACTAACAGATCATTACATTTGACTAATCTTGTGACGACAATACTTCCTTTAATGCCCCTTTATGCATTTTTTCTTGGGTTTCTTTGCTTGAAGTTGTATAGATTTCTCCATCTTCTTCTCTTTTACCCATCCATCTTTGATGTATTGATGTGCATATCGAGCTAATGGCCATCGACACATTCACAGATGGTGGGGTTACAGTCTGCTGACCTGCTCATCTAACTCTACAGCAATGATTGACACCAGCTGAGTCTTGGAGATAACTCAAAGACAAACACTTTGTAGTGAATGGTCTTGTCTTGATTCAGGATCGTAAACGTATTAGGAAGGCAGCAAACAGCACCCCATGCTATTAAAAAAGCTGCAGAGCTGTGTGGTGATGAAGTAACACACAGAGCCTCAAACATTTTCAATGAAAGATTTAATCTGAGCTCATCATTTCCCGCTCCTCTGCCTCTCCCCCCTTTCTTGTCTCTAAATAGATTTCCTTAATGAAAGACACAGTTCCAGTTGGCAGAGTGTGAAAACAGTCTATGCTTTTATGCAGGGTTAAAAATAGCTGCTGTGCCTGTCGATCTGTACATGGGAAAGAGAAGATGTGCCAGTTTACCCGTAATTGGCTACAGTGTGCACACTCATGGCAGCGATGGCATGAAATTGAAATGTCTCTTCTGACAGTTGAATGCCTCAGTGATCTGGCATCTTCCATATGCTTACTGTGTTTATGTGTGTGTACATAAAGTATGGCAGTTTGTGTAAAATTGTAAATCCATTACTAGAGGTCAAAGAAGGGCAGTTCAAGTTGAAGTGACACCACACAACCCCCTGCTGTGTGTGTGTGACCTAGCATTACTATCCTTGTGGGGACCTACATCTGTTTTAGACAGTCACGTGTGGGGACTCGCCTCCCTTATGGGGACATAAGGGAGGGGAATCATTCATTTCAGGGTGAAGATTTGGTTATGGTTAAGCTTAGGATAAGTCTCCAGGAAATGCATATCAGTCAATGTAATGTCCCCTGAAGTGATGTATACATGGTATGTGTGTGTGTGTGTGTGTGTGTGTGTGTGTGTGTGTGTGTGTGTGTGTGTGTGTGTGTGTGTGTGTGTGTGTGTGTGTGTGTGTGTGTGTGTCATCTCTTTCGACTCCACTTCAAGCGATAGAACTATTAACAAAGCACTTATATACTAATAAAGGACTGGCTTATCTAAAGCCAGTTGAGTAGCACTTGAAATGTTTTTGCTCTATGAAACCTGATGTACTTATATGATTCTGTTTTCTTCAAGTTTGTATTGTTGGTCGAACGCACTTATTGTAAGTCGCTTTGGATAAAAGCGTCAGCTAAATGCAATGTAATGTAATGTGTGTGTGGTAGAGGTTCGGTTTGCCTTCTTCTTTTTAGGACCAGTGTCTGTGTAAATGGTTACGTGGCTCCTAGACATATCAGCTGTGATATTTCTGCTTTCTATCTTCCCTTTTATCTCATTTCTATCTCTCTGTCTCTCACCTTTTTTTCTGAAGTCCATGTCAGCGTTAAGTGGATGACACTGTAGATGTGAAGAGGGTTCAGTCTCAGTTTGCTTTTTGATGCTTTCATCTCATCTACTTTCATTAGCTCTGTTTAAGGTTAAACACACACGCTAGGTCATCCGTTGTATATAAATGGCACAACAACTCAAGGTAACTTAGTGGAAAAACATCACTTTCTGGGTTTATCGAGGAGCTTAGACAGTTTTTCTCTGAGGTTACATATTACAAGTGTCATTGTGAGTGCAGTGTGTCATTTCTGGTTGTTGTTCAATGATACCCGTTGAAGGGGCGCACAGTTTTTGATTATAAAACTATTTGCACCAAACCCAATGTTTTCATGTCTTCTTTATTATTATTACCAGACAGCTGAACACATATTATATGTTAATCTAATTACTCCCTGTTGATCAAGCAAACAATAAATCATGCTCAATCAATAGTCACAATAATTCAATTCAAAATAAACCCATTTTCAAAAGTAAGATAAGCTACATTTTGAATAAGGGCTCATTGAGAGTGTCGGAAGTATTTCTGTTTCACAGCCCAAGCCAATCCCTGAGCAAACATACAGTACAGGAGTGTTTGACAAAAGCTTGTATTTAACAACCAGACATTTTTTAAATAACACAAATAACACTAAGTGTGGACAGAAGGCCACAGTGGAGAAAAATATGTTTTATGTTTATTCAGCCAAAGGTATGCTAAAAAAATTCAAACTCAGATAGAAGTAAAAGTGTCTAAAGATCCAAACGTCCAAATTAAAGGTGGGGTTACTAGTGTGTATCATTAGGTTGTTGCCCCAAAACTACCTTATTTTAATTTTGATAATAACTTTCCAACCTTTAATTCACCGATCAACCGGCACTGTTGATCCGCTCCCTGTTTCAATCCGTCACTCCAGTCCTCCCGAGATCAAAGACACAGTGCAGGTTCCTTCATTCCTTATGGCTGAAACGGTATACCTTCCCACAGGTTATGGTTACAGAGCACTGACACAGTGAAGTGCTGGCCGTCAACCATCACACCGAGTCGTGTGTGTAGTTGTATGTGTGCATGAGTGTGTGACACCTCAGAAGTTTGAGGGACCTGTGAAACATGAAATGGAAAATGTCTGTTTTTGTCACAGAGCTAAAAGTCCCCACTGGAATGTTAATAGACTCACACACACATGCACATAGATATATCATTTGGGGCTTATTTCTATGCCATAGGCTGACCAGGTCTGCATACAGGTGCACTGCTGGCAAGGGTATAACCCTGTGTGTGCTGTGTACACCTGTCTGTGGGTTGCGTGTTTGTGCGTGTGTGTGCGTATTCATGTTAACTGATTTCTGTCTCTTCAGTCAAGCGCTGCCCATTAGGGAATGTTCCACACAGAGCGTACGACTCAGCCGTCTCTTTCATTCTCCCCTTGGAAAACTCTTTAGTCTGAGACAGATGGCAACGTTGACGACCACCACAAACTAAAGCTGACAACTACAAGCGCAGATGTGTAGGCGTGTGCATGGATGCCTGCTACACTTTCTGGATTTCTACTTCAAATAGTTTGCTGGCTTTCTGATCACTTATTCTTGCAATGTGCCCAGTTCAAGGAACTATGTATTCCTCCTTGTATTCCTATCCCCTCTACGTAGAGTTTGCCCTGAAGTTATGGCAACCTGCAATGTAGGCAGTATAATTTGGGACTCATATTAAGGTTAATGGCATATTTCTGTCGACATATGCATCCAAGCTAAAACTGTAGAACTGCAGGTACTCTAGTTTGCGGATCACAGCCCATCAGATACAGCTCAGTTCTTATTGTCTCATTCCTCCTCAGTGGAAGCATCTCTGGTTTGTGTTTTCATGTAAACTTTCCAGAAGCTTTAAGCTTTCCGTGCAACCAGTAAAGCAGTGTCTTTTTACTAAACACCTGGCCCTTGTCGTAAAGCAGGCGCGGTCCAAGTTAGCTTTGGGCCTGGGATGACCACGATAATCACAGTAACCACTCCTCCCACAGCAGTCATTTTCTCCATGCAGCTCTGTGTTACATTTCCTGTGTCTGACGATCACTGTAAGATTGCTCAAATAAATCAAGCAGTGCCCCAGACTCTTTGGTTGCCCCAGTTTCAAGGTCAGAGTGAAGAAAGAAAGGTAATATGACTGACACTGTTAGCATTCACCAAACAGTGAAGTTAGTGTGAATAATCTGCTGAAAACTATAGCTCATTCAAGGTTAAAGCTGCATGATCTTTCTGGTAACTAATTTTTAAGGCCATTATATTGTGCTTCCATCCATCCACCCTTCTAAAATGTATTTATTTATTTGTTTGTTTACCCAGAGAACTCCATGCTGCAGTGATGCACAACCTAATACCTTGTTATGTAAAGTGGGATTACTCTCACTTTTTTTAAAACAAATGATATCTTTATGATATCATTTATCAACTTTCTAATTTGTTTTACTCTTCAAAAACTCTGAATTGAAACATCCTGTAGTATTTACTTCGCTATGGTTACACTGGGCATTTCCTTGACACATTGATTTAATTAGGTTAACATCAGATTACTCTTAGAAAACATCATCAGTGTCACTTTCAACACGCCCTGCTGAATATTTTTTATCACAATTTTTTTTATAGGACATTAAAGCCGGGTTTTAGCTTGTAAAAAAAAAATGTATTTAGTTGTTACCCCCTGGCTGTTTTGCTGTTGTCATAGCAACTTGGCCCGTCCCAGCCTGGCAGGCTCAGCAGATGCCCAAGGTGAGCTGCAGTGCTTAGCTTTCACCCAGATCTCCGGTCCCGTCCGGTCCCCTCCGTGTCGTCTTACAGGGCATCGCTGCCAAAGCCTGCCACCGGGGCCAAAGTGCTGAGTTGAGTGCCAACTGTGACAAGGATAAAACCACATCACACACAAAAAACACACCAATAGAAAATACAGCCATTTATGCCCTTCACTCCCTGGTGGGATGTCTGACTTTGTGGCTGTGTTTTTGCTGCAGGTGTGTTTTCATGAAGAGGTACAGTACATCAAGCACTCCCTTCCTTTGCAACATCGAATTATTCAGTGTATAAGAACTTGGCCAGATGTCTTTATGATTCGTTGATGGCTGATGCCGAAATAGGTTTGAGAAAAAGGACAAAAAATAGGTCACAGATGGATTTGGTCCCACTGGTAATAAATGAACTCACATTTACCATGAAGTATGAACTATGGTATGATTCTGTTTTCCCTTCATAATAATAATTAAAAGATTGTTCAGCAATGTGGACCGCAATAAAACAAATAAATTGTCTCTTAGTATATAACCATTTAATAATGTTTTTTGTGCAGAGATTATTCTAGGGAAGAGTTGATACATTAATTTTGGTCTCGAAAATGAATACTGAAGGCCAGAAATCGTACCTTTCAAGAGGAAAATGTTTGCCCTTGAAAAAACAATTATAATAATTTAAGTTAGATTTCTGCAAATATTGACATCTGATCCTATGTTTCATAGTGTTGATGAAGGTAAAATTAGATCACACAGATAAGGTCAGTTTCGGGCAAAATTGAAATGTATTATGTTTTTATGAGACTTCCTTTACTACACTAGCTAAGTCCTGCAATGTTTAAAATATTAATGGTTAGAGACCTTTTTTTTGCAACTGCAATGAGTCTGTAATTTGTCCGTGAAATAACTAGGTTGTATATATATATTCAGCTCTGTTCATTTTTCTCAAAACTTGCTCTGAAAAAAATTATAGATACAGGTTGTTCTGGCCGGCATTCATTTTGCTGCACTTTGAGCACATAACTCCCTACAGCCCTGGGAGATCGGTTTTTATCATTCTGTGCTATGGGGTCATAAAAACTGTATTTATTGCACCAATTTAGAGGCTTCTCAAGCTTCCTTCTGTCTAGCTGTGGAATTCCTTCTTGGTGTACTTTTGCTGTATTGTATTGAATACAAAAAGCAGCTGTGTAGACAACAAGGGAGCTATCCTCCTTTTATAACCGTACATTTTAAAAGGTTTTCAGTGTGTGGATCAATCTCAAATACTTTACTAACCCCCTGGGGATTTGTGCTTTTTTGCACTCATGTGGACATGTCACCTTCAAATTTGGCTGTGGCGAATGCCAGAGTGTCCCTGATGCATTTTGGATGTAGTCACACTTATATTTACAGCTGTTTGCTTGGAATCAGATTACTGCATGTGTGCTGAATGTGAAAAAAGGGCCAAGGAGAGCCAGGCTGTCCTGTCCAGTGACAACATTATCTCCCTGACAGTGTCGCTGTGTATAGAAATCTTCTCAACATTTCATGGTCAAATGGGGGGAATTCTTATCTTTGTCCCTGGGTTTACTACAGTTGCAGGTACAACAGCTCATCGGGGTACCTGTCAGGGTGTCATTATGATTAGAGTTATCTCCTTCAGGGGACCAGCTGCCAAGGTTATGTTAACTTCAAGTTACATTACAGGTGGAATGAGGATCGCTTTTTATTGATCACTTTCACAGCCTTTCCCAAATAATTTCACTTTTTTTAATGGGGTATATGCAACATGGTTTTATTTTTGATCCTGTCTTATACCTCAACAAGAACTGCAAGTCATAAAGATATTGGCTGTTAGACTCTGTAATCGAAATACTCTTTTAATTAATCACAAAGGGATGGGTCGAAGAAGTGGCAGGCAATTTCATTTCCTATGCCTCTTAAGCTTACCTTCCTTTGAAACTTTCTGAAGGACCAAGTTCATATAAACTCCTTCATATGAACAAGACAGTCACAGGCTTATTGACAAGCAGTCAAATAGATCATGTGTTAGCTAGTGAGCTTGACAGGTGTTGCTAGATTGATTTGTTACATTTTGACAAAGCAGGATGGCAGTTTTTCACCTGTTTTGCATCTTAATGCCTATCAGTATCTGTGTACTGAGGAAAACAAACTCTAAATGCTGAACTATTCCTTTCTTTCATAGAAATGTGGTCATGTAACATCTTCATTTAAGAACAAAAAGGAAATCTTCTCCCTGTAAAAAGTAAAAATTGTCTTCATCATTTCATGAAGATGTGAATCCCTTGGCTGCTGAATGAAGACATTATATCCGCCTGACCTCTTTACAGTAGGTCCCTCAACTACTTTTTCTTAAAGTTTGAAATAACAATTTTCTCACCTTAAAGGGAAAGAGGAAAGTTGGGACTGTTTCTCGCTCCCTGACCTCTGGGGATTATGGGAATAGGATAATGAAGTTGAGGGTGCCCTAGTGGAGCTTTCCACCACCACCAAGGATCAGCAGACAGCTGACTAGCTGGCCGCCTGATTGTGGTAGATTATTAAAAGCTCCTGTTTGTACAATTGCCCCTAAAACAGTCCAGGAAGTTAAATGTCATGGGTGACGGAGGGCATTTGTCCCTCATACTGTTATAACGTATATTTGTTCTACCCTCAGCCTTATCCATCTGGCAGGGGAGGGGTTCTGGTTCAAGATTGACAGACAGTTTGAAGGGTCCCACCCGACCCAGATGGCAACCTTGAACATTTTTCCGACAGTCCTTAATTCCCCCCCCCCAGCCTTGCTAAATTCCCCCTCTTTTCATGCCTTTTCTTCTTGAGATTTAAATAAAATAAGTCGCGGGCCTCCCCTCGAGGCAGCCCCAGTCTCAGGTCCATTTGCCAACTATTAGAGATCATAAATCTCTACATTGAATGGAGCTGCTGCCATCGGTAGTGCAGGGTTTTGATGGTGTTATGGGGGGGTTGACCTCAGGACAGGCTTAGAGCAGAAGATGCGGACTGAATGGGAGAGAAAGACAGCCTGGAGACGGCTCGTTAAATAAATGTTTCTCCCTTCTTTTTGTTCCCCTTCTTATTATGTGAAGAGCTGCTGAATGCTTGCAGCAGTGGAGGGATGTTTAGTAGAGGGTTGGGCCTGCTGATAATAAGGGTTCTCACCCCGGTGTAAATGGGAGGTTTTGGGGGAAAAGGTCGCCAATCTCCATCTTTGTCTCTGTGGTGACCTGTCCGTGCCCTATTGAGTGATATGGATACTCAATCACACTGTGTATGTGTTTGTTGTAAAAATATTTAAAAGAGGATTTGACTTCTGTTGTTTTGGCGGAAGGGTCTCAGTGAGAGTGACATTAATAGCTAGATATGTCTGGCGTTGAGTCCTGCTTGTGTGTGTTTGTTTGTGTCTTTATACATTCTTCTCTCCAGTGGGAATGCTTTCATAAGCAGCGACAGGGGGTAAAGTGTTTATTTGAATGCTAGAGAGTCTGCTGAGGGCCATTTGGCTGTCTGCTGCAATCCCCTCTCCTTGTGGAGACACCCTGGGGGCGTCTTTCTCTCTCTCATTTAGGCTGTCTCTCACCCCTATTTTAAACTATCAACCTGTCTGTTATGCGCCATCTCGCCATAAAAACCTGTCCAAACGAATGAAGATCACACATATTTTTCTCTCAGTTTCGTACCTTCATCCACTCTAAGATGTCTGGCTCAGAAATTCAGCTTTTAAAATTCGGTCTAAAATGCCAGTTGTTGTGTAAAAGGAGAGAACTTAATATGTTTGTATTAAACCTTTCACAAACGTACAGTGGCAAAGAGACACCTTCAAAATGTTATTCAGCATGGCAGATGGTGTTTGTCAAGTTTAATTTAATAGGATTGTTTTCCTTTATTTTATTCTAGAAGGAGTCAGATGTTGTTGCAATTCTCCTGTAGTGAAAGTAATCTGCTTTGGTGACATTTTTGTACCAAAGCTGAGCAATGTCAGATCTGGTAGAATAACACGTGTTGACCTATTCACGGTGAGGCTTAATACAGTTTTAGTCAATTCGACATTGGTCTTTGGCGTCAACGGAATAAGCTTCAGTGAACAACCAGCACTGCAGGACTTTAATAACATCCAAGGTATGATGAACTACCTATGTTTGATATTGAAGCATCTGCCAAATAAAAGCCTTGATAATAATATGATCTCATTTTGTCTCTCTTTTCGGGATAGCAATGGAACCTGCAGGGGATTACAGTTGTACACTTTAGGGACCAAGTTTGTAGAGGGGAAGTAGGCTCTGGGCAATAATAACAGTGCAATGAACTGTGTGTGTGTCTTTATTTCTGTGTGTGTGTGTGTGTTTTAATGAATGCTCAGGGTAGAGACAGAGAATGGTGAGTGTGCTGTGTAATACATCTTAGTGCTGTCTGTGGAGCATGCTGCTGCGATATAGTGGGAATTAGCAGAGGTGTTGATTGGACAGAGGTGCAACATGTCACTGGTTGATAAAGTGTATTTATATGCCGCTACTTAGAACAATTTTCATTTGAATTAAGCTGCTCCAAGGTGGCTTCACTCCTCAGGTCTTCATGGCTGCATTGAAGAGAGTTTTCCTTTTCTAGAAGAGATTGCTTAAGGCACATTATTTTGCATTCAGCCTTAATTATTCAAGTAAGATGGAGAGTGTGGCAGCATTATTCACAGCAATTGTAGTGTTGGTTGCAGGGAAAAGAAAAGTTGCATATTTCACATCCTCAGCAAAACTAATATGACATGAGGTTCCTTGAAGTCCGAACCGGAAGACAGACTGCGTGATACACCGAGAGAAGAAGAACAGACTGCGTGATATAAACAAACAACAAATAGCGTGTGCGTTCCATTTTCACTCTACAGCGAGAAACTCATGGAGCTTTCCTGAACCTGTGTCGAGAGCTGGAGTTAAATGAAATCTCAGATTTGCCTTATTAATAGTTTGTTTGGGTCCTCACTTCCGTTTCACTTCCGTTTCACTTCTCATGCACTTCGCTAAGCTGAATAGCCAATCAGAGTGATTTCTTTCTCCGATTCAACATGTCGAATCAGCGGGGTAAGGTGTCGGCACGGCCAAAAAGACACGACGGTGCAGTACACACCAATCTGAGTAGGGCGACACGACGCTCACCAGGGGCGGACTGGGGGGAAAAAGTGGCCCGGGGATTAATTGACAGACAGGCCCACTTAATGCGCGGCATGTATCGGCCGGCCGGCGACAAAAGTATGTTACTTAACAAAAAACCCTATGCATTTAATGTTATTTTGGACAATTATTCATATAGTCATCACATTACCTGAGCCCTTGAGCAAAATAGTTACGGCATATATTTAGTGATTTTAATGTTAACAGATCATTGATGCAATAACATTTTGACCCAATTTGCCTGACTTGACACATGGAATAAAACATGGGCGTAGGAAGCATCCTCAATGTGGGTGATACAATTTAACAGAGGGTGTGGGCAGGTGGTGGATCTCACCTCCTCTAGGGGGGTCCGGGGGCAACCTCCCCCGGAAAGATTTTTTTTTAAATGTTGAAGTTAAATGCATCAATCTGGTCCATTTTGAGAGCAAAATTAGGGACTAAATCTATGGCAGTCAGTAGGGGCTTGGACTGTGAGCCGTAGGGTCGCCGGTTCAAGTCCCTGACCAGACCTACATTTGGAGTGTGGACTTCTACTTGGAGAGGTCCCAGTTCACCTCCTGCCGTGGTGCCCTTGAGCAAGGCACCGGACATCCCCCTTCCCCCCCCATCACTCCCATTGCTCCGCGGGCGCTGTACAATAGCTGCCCACTGCTCCTAGTACAAGACTCCTGGTATTAGGATAGGTTAAAAGCAGAGAACACATTTCACTGTGTGTGCTGTGTGCTCTGCATGTGTGACCATTAAAGAGGGTTTCATCCCTCCCAATTCTTCTTCTTCAACACCCATATAAAACAGAACTGTAAACAGATTAACTTTTTCTTTCAACATTTATTTGAACAGCAAGTGGAGGCAAAAGTGACTGCACCCAAAACAATAAACTTGCTAGCTAACTAGCCTAAACTCCGTAACAGAATGTGGGCAACACGTTCTTCTCCTGCAGCCGCGCGACCTCTGAGTCAGACATCACTTCCCCCTTTTCTATCCTACGGGTACAGCCGTACAGCCACTCCCCCTGAACCCTGTTGTAACAACATAATAAACTTTTTGGGGATGCAGCTTGGGATGTGAGGACATGGCTTAGAAAGGGCGTGTCGCCTTCTGTCTTGCCAGTGTTGGCAGGACATTAATTAAAATGTCGAACTCGGACTTCATTTTAAGGATATTTCGGCCAGGGGTGTAGAGCTATATTTGTTTAAGCACCGGATTGGCAAAACAGGAGAGTGTGTGCACCAGTCTGCCTTGATCTATGTATTCAGTATTCATGTCTGTGACACTCACAGTATCTGCTGCCCGCAGCTGTTTTATAGAAGGAAAACCTCCTTCACTTCATGAAATCTCTGCAGCGCCAGGAGGCAGCGGGAGGGTTAACTCAGCCTCTGAGAAGAGGAGCGCGCAGTGCCTTTCACGCACCGCCTTCAGAATCATTAGAAAGGCTAAAGAGCCACACACACACACACCAGCTTTTAGAGGCTTTAGATTACCTGTCATGCATCTATTTTTCTGATGTCCAGCCGATCTGAGGTTTTCATTTATATTCTCTAAATGTTATCGTATCTTAAAGGTTTAAACTTGATAAAAGCACCGTGTTCAGTTAAGATTATCCTCCTTCAGTCTCAGGAACATTGTGAATGCTTAATGATTACATTACATTGCATTTAGCTGACGCTTTTATCCAAAGCGACTTACAATAAGTGCGTTCGACCAACAAAATACAAACTTGAAGAAAACAGAATCATCAGGTTTCATAGAGCAAAAACATTTTAAGTGCTACTCCACTGGCTTTAGATAAGCCAGTCCTTTATTAGTATATAAGTGCTTTGTTAATAGTTCTATCGCTCGAAGTGGAGTCGAAAGAGATGAGTTTTCAGTCTGCGCCGGAAGGTGTGTAAGCTATCTGCTGTCCTGATGTCAATGGGGAGCTCATTCCACCATTTTGGAGCCAGGATAGCAAACCCATGTGTTTTTGCTGATGGGAACTTGGGTCCCCCTCGCAGTGAGGGTGCAGCGAGCTGTTTGGCTGATGCAGAGCGGAGTGCACGTGCTGGGGTGTATAGTTTAACCATGTCCTGGATGTAGGAAGGGCCAGATCCATTCGCAGCATGGTACGCAAGTACCATTGTCTTGAAGTGGATTCTAGCAGTTACCGGAAGCCAGTGAAGGGAGCGGAGGAACGGTGTGGTGTGGGAGAATTTAGGAAGGTTGAAGACCAGACGAGCCGCTGCATTCTGGATGAGCTGCAGAGGTCGGATGGCACATGCAGGTAGACCAGCCAGGAGGGAGTTGCAGTAGTCTAGGCGTGAGATGACGAGAGCCTGGACCAGAACCTGCGTCGCTTTCTGAGTCAGCTGGGGACGTATCCTCAAATGATCAAAGTAACATGGGGAATGTATTTGAAGACAGACAGCAGTGGTTGGAAAATATGAAACAGCTTGTGTGGGTTGGATGTAACCTGTTGGATCAGGGTGAAGCTGTTTCTGTGTGTTTCCTCGTCAGTCTGCCTGCTCATGTGCTGTACTGTATCTATGTGCTTCAGGTCCTGCACTATAAGGGGATCAGATGTCCAGTGATTTAATGTAATACCATATGTCTGACACCCATCCACACATCAAGCCTCATATGTGTGTGTAAATGCACATGTACCCACTGAAGACATCTTCACACAGACCAACGTTGCCTGGTTACAGGCCAGTTAGCAAGGATACGGTAACTTTCCGTGCTAATTTGTGATGGCCTCAGACGTTTTTGGGGCTGCATGTGTGTGTGAGATTATAAATGAGGGCTTCAAATCCGTCAAGCAAGACAGGTGACCCAATGCTCTGTTGATTAGACAGACATGTCCGTCATCCATGCAGCCTTCCTTAACACGCTTCTGTGATGGAAAACCATTTCAGGACTGTCTGAAATCCACATTAGTTATTTTGACTAAATTAACTATTTGGGTGACTAACTTAAACATTTTAGTATGTGTGTATCATATGTGCAATGTTTAAATCTTGCTATACATTTTGCCAGCACAGCAACGTCTGTAGGATGTGCCTTTCATTGCTATACAGCAGTGTACCAGGACTAAAGTTGAAAGAAAGTGTTGCATGTGTGTGTGTTAAAGCATAGCAGTGCAACACATGCAGGATCTGAAGATTCATTTTGGTCCCTGAATATGGGCTGCGTGTACTCAGTTATCTGTATTGTGGTGAAAAGGATGGAGGAAAATAATGAGTGCAGAATGAAAGTATATTAGAGTCCTGCATGCAAGAGAAAGCAATTACCTGTGGCAGACTACCTGCATTTCCCATCACAGAGGAGAGGAGAGCAGTGGAGAAAAGGAAATGAAAGAAGGCTGATGAGGAACAGAAAGGAGAGAGAGGAGATACTGTGGCCATCAGGGCCTGCAAGTCACTTCTCAGTGTATCGTCTGATAAGACTAATCTCAGTGAATATAGCTCTAAGTAATGCCATGAACCTGACATTTCAAAATCTTTGGTAGGATATTGGGACTTTGACTGGGCATTATTTTGCAGGTCAAAATGAACTTTAGCTTCACTGCAGGCATTTGCTGGATTTGGATTCTTCCCAATCTCTTTACATGGTTCTCAAATCTGGTCAAAATTATTATTATTATTATTATTAAAAGCGAGCTTTATTATAAAAAGCCAAAGGCATGAAAAAACAAGAAACTAATTAACAGAAACAAAACCGGGGAGCACGACAGACAGGAACAAACTTACATACGGGAACAGGCAGGAGACACGGACAAGCATGGGTGACGGTGACATGAAATTACGACGAACAGACATGGAGCACAGGGGAAGACAAGACTAAATACACAGAAGGGTAATCACAGGACAAGACACAGCTGGGCAGGGGAGGAGAAACACAAGGGCAACAGGTGAACACACTCAGACAATTAGACACACCAGGGAAACTAATGACAGGGAGGAAAAACACAGGGAGAGGGACCAGACATTGTACAAAGAGGAAAACATTTCAAAACAAAGGTGGAAAACATAAATCCAAAACCATGACACTCTCCTATCTTTATCTTGCCTAGTCTGCATTCTTTCTTTTTATTTATGCATATTTGACTAATCACTCCCCTTTCAAACTGTGTTTTTTATTTTTGTACTGACCTATAGTACACATTGGAAGGATTTCTTAACTTATTTTATATACAACTAATATTACATAGATGGAAATATTTGTTTACAAAGATGACCAAACTGTTTGAGACCCACTGAGATAATTTAGAGTCCTTTACCTCCCTGAGCTGACGTTATCTCTCGACAGGAAAGAGCTCTCCCTCTCCTTATTGTTGAAACAACTTCTAATCTCCGTTAGCTCCGAGCTAGCACCAAATGCTAACAATTCTCTCTCTCTCTCTCTCTCTCTCTCTCTCTCTCTCTCTCTCTCTCTCTCTCTCTCTCTCTCTCCTCTCTCTCTCTCTCTCTCTCTCTCTCTCTCTCTCTCTCTCTCTCTCCCATTTTTCATTGCTTTACGGAATGTGGTCGACTCCTTTGTCTTTTTCAGTTACTCACTCAGATGTTGATTTTGTTTAATGTGTTTTTTTCTAAGACAATGTTCATTTTGGGTTGTAGGTACAGCCAGAAGCAAAAGTCAGCTTTTGAATTTTTTGTTGGGGCAGGCTAAAATGGCCATCTACCTCAGCAGGAGGAATAAAGTTGCGGAATCATTGGATAACGATGCAGTTTCGATTTTCAAGCGTATGGTTAAAGCAAGACTGAAAGCGGACTACGGTTACTTTTGCTTAACAAAAAATGTGGGAGAATTTGAGGCCATGTGGTTAAAAATGCTTTGTGTTCTGTGGAGAATGAGGATCTTATTTTCAGTCGTTGTCTGAACTGACAATGTGTGTCAATGTGTCTGTTTGGTTATTTGCTTTGTGAATAACCAAATCTCTCTCTCTCTCTCTCTCTCTCTCTCTCTCTCTCTCTCTCTCTCTCTCTCTCTCTCTCTCTCTCCGGACAATTTTTTGGTGCTCGAAGCGCGAAATGAACCGGATTCCGGAGCTAAGAGGCTGCTCCGCTGCAGTGTGAACGGGAAAACCCGGTGCTTTTCAAGCACTGTGACGTGCGGTGAGGTTCATGGCTCCATGGAATGCTCTTAACATCCCGATAGCAATGAATATCTTAAGTGCTTTGACAAAAGATCCATAAAAAAATGTCATCTGTGGAAGCCGTAGTACTGTAAAAAGCACGACCAATCATTTTATTTATTTATTTTTATAAACTTATCTCGTGCCCTCATTGGTCATGTGCACATTTGTTTGTGTTGGAGGAGGGGCTCTGTAAGGAAGTAGCAGATTTCTTCCGGCTGTGTATTTTCAAATTCTAGCGCACTCGAGCTGGTTTCTCCAAAATTACCTACCCCACCTTTAATCGAAATATTCGGTTATTTTCAAAAGCTTTTTTAGTCTGATGCTTCGATTCATTTTAAACAGACCGTTCAACAAAAGGATACCCAAAATCTAAATATTGGATTGTTCTTTGTTAGTAAGATCCCATTTTCATTACAATTGTGGTCTTACCTTGACTTGAAGATGAAGTCCATGCTATCCTTCTGGACAACAATCTCTATTACTTTTTTGTAAAAGTCCTCCTTATCTTCCTCTAGTTTCAAAAGTCTAGTTTGTTGTTTGTCGACCGTCTCTGTGTAGAATAACAGTAGCAACAAGAACCTGTGGGCTCACTTGCGCCCCCTTCAGTGCGGCAGAGTTTATGGCTGCCTCCCCTGGTGCTTTTTTCATTGCCATTGTATGATGAGACCAGCGAGCTTAAATATCATATATACGTGAAATAAGTTATTTAGAGACTATGGATGGCGAGGATAAATGTAATAAAGGGATCTACAAACATTACATTGGTGACATACAGTGAGATGGTGCAGGCATGCGCTTAGGGCCCGCTTTCCAGACAGTTTCTGTGGGGTGACGCATTCTGAGTTGAGGCAGATCTCATCTGTGCCTCACCTTACCCCACAGTAACTGGCTTGAGCGCGCTCACAAAATAAGTGCCCGCGTTAAATTAGTGCCCGCGCTCCAGCAAGTTACTGTGGGCTTACGTGAGGCAGAGCTCGTCCCTGCCTCACTTCTCATCGCTACCCGTAGTTGTAGCGGAGCTCGTCAAATTTGCTGATTTTGACTATAAAAATCGATTGGAATCATACAGAAATCACATTTACAACACAGATCAGTGGAGACATTTTATTATTACTACTATTTAGTTTTTCTTTAGTTGTTTTTCCGTTACATTGGAGTATGAAAGGTGAGGCTCTGCCTCCCCTGACTGCACGTCGCTGGTCTCTCTTTCTATCTCTCTCTCACAAGATGCGCTTGTGGGGGGGACATGTCCCCCCTGTCCCCAGTGGAAATTACGCCCATGCCAGTATGTATCAGCAACATATAAAATGGTCTTTATTTTTGGCATAAATATGTCCTTAAAAAAAACGTGTTATTGTAAAAAGGCATAGCTACTTAGGGCATACGATAGAAAACACCTGTAGAATATGATGGATAACAATCTTACAGTAAGCTACCTCTGTGAAGCTTATTATGCACAACCTTTGTTGAGAATGTGTCAGAATTGTGTGCGTTTAAATCCGTTGCCTTTTTTGTGTTATTCTCTATTGTTGAATCAAAATACTTTGTGATTTTCCACTTAACTCCTAACCTTTCTATTTCAAAATGACAAACAACACTTCACAATTACCACCTGCTACTGATTAGTCCCCATCTGTTGCCTCTCTTTCTATTCCTATTTCTTCACACTTCAAAGTAGAGTGGCTTCAGTCTGCTCCCTACAATAATAATCTCCTCACACAATAAGCCGGGGAAATAATAAGTTCAAGTGTGCAGACTTTGCAACACTTGCCCTCTCACATTTTCAATGGAGTTCGCCCCGCTGAGAAAACACTGCTCACATTCAAACATGAGTAACGAGGGAAAGAAAGAAGAGTGGGTGAGCAATTGTGGAGGAGCTGCTGTTTAATGAAAGTGGGTTATAATAGAGTGCTGTGCTGGGACAAGCGAAGTCCTCTCTCAGCTTGTTGATCCTGCTGATGTATGCTATGTCAGATTGTTGCTTAATTAACTTGGTTTGTGGCCAGATGAGGGTTATCCTAACAGAGGCAGACATTTCACCTGCCAACAACTGGGGAGTTGTTTCTTCTGTTAAGCTAGGCAGGTTTATTTCAGAAAATTTAGGGTGTTTCTTTAAATATAGAAAGTAAATCATTAGTGTTAAAATGTATCCTAAACAGGGGGCTTGTGCATAAATGATATTTTTACTTGCGGTAACGACTTTGGAGGAAATCTGTAGCCATGTTCACTTCAGGCCACCTCTGAGGTCTCATCTATTTATAATTTCCCCTTTTTTATTTTTAAATCCTTCACCCATGTTTTTTTTCTTGCGTTTGTCTACTTGTTTCTTTCCAAGTCCACCACTTCTCTTCCTCTATCTCCCTCCAGTTCTCCCCTCTCTTTCCTGGCTCCATGGTGGCCTTGGCCTTAGCCTCTGAGTCTCCGTGATGTTTATAGCTGCATTAAAAGGCACTGCTGTGGCATTTTGGGGCTATTAGAGGCTCCTGTCATGGCCTATGAAGTGTGACGTGTTCAGAGCACACTGGACTGGCCAGTGGGGGCCGTGACATCCATGGTGAGCTGGTCTTTATGCAAGGCAGACGCCTGACCTTTTCCTGCAGAATCCTATGTGACAGGAGATGTGATGTCTGGGTAATTAATGGTGTGAAATCTCGACGGCTCATCACACATATCCCTTCTGCATCCTGCCCCTCTCTGCTGTCTCTGTGTCAGTGTGAAGTGATACCAGTGGGAAGTCTGACTGGAAAAACCAGGGAGGTATTGGATCTGCCCATCTGTGTTTGTCCCTGGTGGAAATGTGTTCCCACATGAGATTAAGGCAAAGTTCAATTTGAACCCTTTTGTGATAATATAATTGAAAAGAAGGATTGAGAATCTGAGTGACAGCCTGCTGAAGAGAGTCGTCTAGTTTCAGTGTCACACAAGTCAGATTGCACTGTGCTCCTTTTTTTTTTTCAGTGGAGGATTTAAAAGAAGACGAGCAGACAGAGCACAATTAGAAAAAAAATCCTTCTGGAGTTTACATTATTAGATGATGTAACATTTCTGCTTCTTCACAGTACTGGTTTTGTCTCTGTAACTCTGAATTCCCTCTCTGTCAGAGAACAATGAAACAACCCACTGGCTACTGGTTGGTACCCCGTCAGCGTCAGTGCCTGCCCGAGCCGGGAGCTGTCAGGTCGGACACAGACTGTGGTAGAGATTAGACTTGCTCATGTCAGATCGACCTCTCCGTGAGCGTGGCGCTTTATTCTTACAAACTGTCCTGACCGCTGTGTAAGCTTATACAGTATGTGGATTTATATGTGCGGTAGGCTCCACATTTCTTACAGTATGAACAATTTGCTCCTGATAAACAGTTATATGTACCATAATTACAAAGGAAAGTATGGTTCATAAGGGCTAAGCATGTACACAATGAGGCAAGGCAAGGCAAGTTTATTTATATAGCACCTTTCAACACAAGGCAATTCAAAGTGCTTTACGAAAATGAAAGACATTAAGAAAATGTCATTTAAAAACAGTCATTAAAAAGCAAAGATAATAAAATAAACAATACAAGTTACAGTGCAGTTTAAGATATGAATATATCAATTAAAAGCAGCGGCAAAAAGAAAAGTCTTCAGCCTGGATTTAAAAGTAGTAAGAGTTGCAGCGGACCTGCAGGTTTCTGGGAGTTTGTTCCAGATATTTGGAGCATAATAACTGAACGCTGCTTTACCATGTTTAGTTCTGACTCTGGGGACAGAAAGATGACCAGTCCCTGAAGACCTGAGAGACCTGGATGGTTCATAATTTAGCAGGAGGTCAGAAATGTATTTTGGGACTAAACCATTCAATCCTTTATAAACCAGCAGCAGTATTTTTTAAATAAATTATTTGACACACAGGAAGCCAGTGTAAAGACTTCAGAACAGGAGTGATGTGATCCACTTTCTTAGTGTCAGTGAGGACTCGAGCAGCAGCGTTCTGAATCAGCTGCAGCTTTCTAATAGATTTTGTTGTGAGACCTGTGAAGACACCATTGCAGTAGTCGAGTCTACTGAAGATAAAAGCATGGACAAGTTTTTCCAAATCCTGCTGTGACATTAGTCTTTTAATCCTAGATATATTCTTTAGGTGATAGTAGGCTGATTTAGTAACTGTTTTAATGTGACTGTTGAAACTCAGGTCAGAGTCCATGACTACACCTAGATTTCTGGCTTTATCCGTTGTTTTGAACATTGCAGACTGAAGCTCAGCACTAACTTTTATAAATTTTGCCTTGGCTCCAAAAACCATTACCTCAGTTTTATCTTTGTTTAATTGGAGAAAGTTCTGACTCATCCAGTCATTGATTTGTTCAATGCACTTACTCAGTGTTTGAATTGGAGCATAGTCTCCTGGTGAAATGGTTATGTAGATTTGTGTGTCATCCACATAGCTGTGGTAACTTATTTAGTTATTTTTCATTATCTGAGCCAGTGGTAGCATGTAGATGTTAAAGAGAAGAGGCCCCAGGATAGAGCCTTGAAGAACCCCAGATGTCATATTTGTCAACTCAGATGTGTATTTACCAATATAAACAAAGTTGTTTCTATCCTTTAAGTAGGATTCAAACCAATTTAGAACTGTTGCCAAAAGTCCTACCTAGTTTTCCAGTCGGTCTAGTAATATGTTGTGGTCAACAGTGAGGAAAATAAATCAAGTAGTATTGTTTTCTGAAAAAAGGTGAGACGTCTTAAAGATTCATCCTCTGGGTACCATGGATTACCAAATGTCTTGGCATACCAAGAAATGTATTCTCACATTGATGCTAGAAAAAAAGTCAGTAAGGGACGTTAAAAATCTGTACCAACTTTTATTGCAATCCATTAAATAATTGTAAGTGGTGGATGTATGTCCATAGAAATGTAGAGGGTCATAAAATATGCATTTTAAAATTTAGCCCGCTTTGTTTGGACATGGCTACTTGTTCTCACAAACATACATATACAAATATCTCACTATCCTGAGGATTTCCATCAATGATGTGTGCGTGACAGCCTTCACTGGTCTTCTGGGCCGTTTGACTTTTCACCTCTCCATCACTGCCCCCGCACATTCCCGTTCAGAGACTTCTCCAGACAACAAGCTTTCAATTCTACTCAACCCGAACAAGTCTTCTAAATGAGACAAAGTGTTGGGCCTCCATCGGGGGCGACAATATCCCCAAAACCACAGAGCGGCTCACAGCTCAGAGTGGCCAAAAGTACTGATAATGTAATCTTTTAGCTGTGTCTAATAATGTGACAAAAGGGTGTGCGTGGGTGTGAGACTTAGATAGAGGATCGAAAGATATATGAAAGACCCTCTGGTGTTGAGGGCATGGTTTGAAAAGCCTGATTAACATGAGTGTGTTTCCTTTGTACCTTCTATGTCGGAGTGTGTGTGAGTGTGTGTAAATGATAGCCAGTGAATGAGATGCCCCTGGTCTTCGCCTGTCCTCCCTCGTGCTTCAGTGTAATTATCGGAGAGACTAACGAGCTTCTCTCTGCTAACGAGGCTGGCTTTTTATTAGAACTGCTAATTGCTCCATATCAAGGGAATGCTCATGCTTTGTTTTCAGAAGCATTAGGAAACTGTACCTGTAAAAATGTGGTATTTGTGCGTATATTTGTGTATGAGTGTCTGCAATCTTTACTGGTACTCTGCAAACATCTGCACCAAACAATAGAGAACTTAGAGAAGAGATAAAAAAATGTATGTCCATTGACAGTAATATAATCGCCATGTATGATTAATTTATTAATTGTTAAAATCATTGTTAAAGCAAAAATGGCAGATATGGAGATTTTGGCTTTCCTCTGATTTATATCAAAAATATATTGATTATCTTTTATGGAATTTAAACACATCACTTGATTGACATACTTTTCAAATGTTCTGACATTTTATAGAGCGTATGTGCACCTGATTGACTTTGCATTTCTCCAATGACCAACATTAACATGAGTGTGATGGAGATGTCAATCAAGCGCAGTTCTTGAGTAGTAGGCCAATCAAGCAAAAGTGAAAACACCTGCGGCTGTACCATATCTGCAGTAGCTCTCTCAAAGCAGATATTTTCTTATCAGAGCAATAAAAGCACAGGTGAAAGAAATGTAAATGACACTGGCTCAGTTCAAGTGTCCCTGTAAGCCAGACCAGAGAGCGAGCAGGCACAATACTAATCTGGAAGGCAGTTGTTTCTCAGGGACACCTGTGCTTTTCCTGCTATTTCAAGCCATAATGTCTACAATGAAAACAGTCCTGTTTATGAAGATTAAGATTACACCCTGTTGATCAGTGATGGATTACATTTAGGCAAGATGGTTATCAATTGCTGCCTCTGGGACTCATTGCTACCAATTTTTGGTTTCTCATTTCAGATTTGAAAGTAGAAATTAAGCAATTAATGAACAATCTGACCATTGTACTATTCAGTGGCGAACCGTCAGGGCCTTCAAGGTATTCAGAGAATACCCTGGAACACTCAGATAAAACAAACAAAAAATCGATTTAATTATATAAATAAAATGTATATAAAATGAAATGGGGCGGCGGCAGCGGGGGGTGGGTGTGTCTACAGAAGGTCCAGTTGTGATAGCCACGGTTCACCACTGGTAATACTTGATATGCTACATATGATCAGTGATTTTAATTTCCTCTGGAGAATAAACTGTTTTAGTACAGTATTATTTATAGTCACATCAATACAGTTTTTTGCTCACAAAATGTTAGTGATAAATGAACACACTTTGCATTTTAAACAAGTACATCAGAGTTTTTTACGCCAACAGCCGGCAGTTCAGATGCAGTGAGGACCCTTATGACTAAGGGAAAAAAAAGGAAAGCCATGAGAAGAGAAAGACTGCCAGCTCATTAAATGGGTTGTTATAATGTCAGCTGCAGGTAATTAGTCTGTCTTGGCTAGTCTTCATGCAATAAAACAGGTTTTATTGGTAGTGCAATACACTATTACATCAGTTTTAACCCTTTGAAATAGAGGCTTGAAATTGTTCAGGAAAGAAAACATATTGACATGTTTATAGCATATGTAAAAAAGACCCTTGAAATCTGGATAATCTAATAGCTTGTTTTGTCTGTAGGTCAGCAGATTGGGCAGGTAGAGGCTGTTTCTTTTTGCACCGTACTTATAATAGCCACAACTCAGTGGTGCACACTGGTGGACTTCACGGGGGGATTGGAAGTATTTATACTCTGGGACAGGCTGCGCCCTCACTGGATTTTGCTGTACCAGTTATTGAGTTAATGATACCACAGAGATCCAATAATATAGTAATATAGTTTGAGCTTAATACCCACAATTACAGCTTGTAGCATAGAGTAAATATTTGAGATGAGGCCAGTTTTGCAGAATAATAATTGTATATTGACTGTGTTTATCAAGACATGCAATTTTGTAACAGTAATAAGGATGTTTTCTATGTGACGCATACTGTATTAACAGAAATACATTTGAGGTAAACTTGCAATTTTTTCTGATGCTTGTTAATATAAAACAATGCTGCCAAAACTATGTCTCCTGCATCGTCAAAACACACCCACACACACGCTCATAATACTTCCTCAATTCATTATTTTGTCCTCTGCACGACTATCATTACGGTCACACAGTGACTTAAGGGCTATCTGAGCTCCTGTTGCTTAGGTTACCCGTTATTGCCCCTCTCACTCAGTCTGGTCATGTGTGTCTCCATGCTGATTGGTCATGCCCTAAACTCCCTCAGCCTGGAGGATGATATCATCTAAAAGTGTGACATCTTTACTGAAGTCTCCGGCAGCAGCCATGTGTTGTTTTTATGCAGTGTGTTTACTGCTTCATGTCGTCATCCACCAACACATCTTTGCTTTCATTTTAAAGACAGGTCACACATGTTAGGGTGTTGAATGACTTGTTCATGCCTGTTACTGCATGAACCTGTACAATGGTGTTTATTTCCTGTTTACATTTGATGACTTTGTTAGGGATAAGACTTTAGTTTCCATCCCTGTCAGATTGTTATTTGATTTTTCTGCTTCATCGCAGTGATGAGTGCAGGAGTGGCTGACAGGATCTCTCACAGCAAAGGTCTTCATCCCAGTTCAAAGCCAACATTCAGTGATTACATGGACCAGTTTGAGCTGCTTCCTGCAGAGCTCCCAGGCTGAATCCTGTCTGAAATGTTGATGATGTTATTGTCAAAGGTTTTTTAGATCCGCTTTCTGCTTATGCAGCATAAGTTATACACACATTTATTGTTATGTAGCACTTTCACTACACGATGATCACACAGTGCTCTCAGCTCTTTGTTTTAAGTTTCAGTGTGTGGGCGTATGTAAGAGCCTTTTAGAGAGGCCGCCATTTTTTGCTGTTAGTAAACCAAGGTAGGATTGAGTAACTCTTTGTTGATTATGTCTGGACTCTCTCTTCATTCATGCACCATGCTTCCTCCAAGTCTGTGTCCACATGATTTCTCCAGTATCTGTGTGTAATCTTCAATAGTAAAACAACTCCCTGACCCCTTACAGACCGCCTACCCTCTTATTCCTTAATATTCAGCTTTAAGAAAATTAGGCTGAGGATAAAAAGCCTTGCATTGTGTCCAGTCAGCACCCCCTCCCCACAACCCAAACCAACCTCCTTTACATTCGGCCCCCCCCCTCCCTCTGCTGTTTTTCTCCTCCACACTGACACCAAGCTGCTGAGAGACCCTCAATATGAAAGCTCATTGGCTGCAAATGTTTTGTGGTATTATGTCTGCACCAGGATTTGTGTGTGTGTGTGTACTTATTTTAATCTGAGGGATTTGCATCACGCTCCCTTTGCTGTTCTCAAAACAAGCCTTATGGAGCAAAGACAGCAACATGGTTATGAAATTAAAAAAAATAGGCTTGGATAAAGAGTTAAGTCAAATTTACAATCTGGTGACTGCTCCGACACACACAAGCAAAGTACTCACCAGTATGTAAGTACTGCATTACCAAAAACATTCTGCTCGTATTAGTGGTGGTCTCTCAATGCAGAAAATACTTATCTCCAATGTTTTTTTATTGTAATGACCTAGTAAAAACATATTAAACTATCAGCCAATTCATTTACAGAAGATATTTCAAATGTCAAATTTGTTTGGGGTGGGTTTGGGTACCAGCATCTTAATAGTATACATTTGCTGCTATTCTTTGTCTTTTATGAGAAGAAATGTAATATATCAGTATCTGAACATTGGGGGGGGGGGGGGGGAAGTACAATTTTACATAATCTTCTTAATATTTTATCTATTTATCAAAAATGAATAATATAGGATTATTAGACAATGACAAAAAGTTGTTGGTTGCAGGCATACAATTGAGATTTTTTTCTTAAATCTGAAACACGTTCCAGTTTGACTTTTCAGTTTGTTGTGAGGCTCATGAGGTCTTGGGTGGAGATTTCTTTTTGTAATGTCCTCCTCTGCATGTACCTCTGGGTGCATCAAAAGGAAATGAACCCTAATTGGAGTGAAGGGATTGGGTGAACCTTGCATGAAATTGCCCTCGGTGTCCCATTGTTGAGTGTGTGTCCCTCCGCCGCTGCGCCCCAGCAGCCGGCCTGTTGACTTCAGACAGTGCTCACTCAACTATGATGTGTTGTAAAAGTTGAGCGAGGGAGTGTTTGTGTGAGGAAAAAGCTGCCGGCCTCTGGGAGAGACAGGAAAAGAGATAACAGGGACATGTATTGGACTATTTGTTTTTCTTCTGAGCGAGTGCAAATGTTAGCTCTGAAGAGAGAAAGTGAAAGGAGAGCATGAAGGAATAATGAATATAGGGTGAGGGGGTGTTGTGTGTGGGGCGGAGCGAGGAGGGCAAGTGGGGTTTTAGGGGTGTGTGTGTATGTTTTTGATTGTGTATTTGAGAGAGTAAAATGGGGGAGGTGAGTGTTTAGGATTTTGGATTGGACTGTAATCCTTTAGTTCTGGATAAGAATAACCATGCGCAATCTGGGTCAAACAATATGACAGGGACACACACACACACACAACATATTGTTTTGCTCACATACTGGTGGTGAGTGTTAATATAAGACTGGTTTTGCCTGTGGTTACCTCATCATGACAAAATGGCCTCGGCAGAAGGTGGCTGTTTTACTGCAAGAGAAGGTTGGTTCCTGTTTGTTAAGTATAGTTATTTTTGTGCATCTAGTGTTTGTGTTTGTGTGTGAGAGAGAAAAATATGTGTTGGTGTTTCATGCATATTCATTAGAAGGTTATGGTGTGTTTGCGGGACTCGGTAATGCAAGTCATTATTCAGGAGGTTTTTGCCTTTCCAGAAACCTAACAGTATTGTAAAATGCATTGTCATTGTAAGAGCATTCTCTAGTTTAAAGGGAATATACACATTATTTCTGCAACACACTTCCTCCTCCTCTTCTTCTGGTGGATGCCATGTGGCAGATGGCACACATTCAGACCGGTTGTCATAACTGAACAGCTGACTTCTGGTATGTTTGCGCTTGTGATCCCCAATTTGTCATGTATCCAAATACGAGAACACGTAAAATGCTTAATTTGATGGCATCAATATATGATAAGATAAGATGGACCTTTATTAATCCCTGTGGGGAAATTCAGTTGTTCAAACAGCAACAGGGTAAGGGTGAAAAACAGGATAGCACAGATTCACACAGATTAATAAAATCAAAAATAAGATCAAAGATACAAAATAATAATAATATGATAATGAGAATATAATAGAATAGAATCGTTTAATGTCATTATACATGTACAATGAGATAATAAATGCTTCTCCCTTTCAAGGGTGCCATCAAAACAAAAAACATCACAACATAAGACAACAAATACACGCAGCATACATACTTACTATGAAATAAGAAATGAATACAACAAAAATAAAAATAGAAATGAGCATATATACATATTGGGTCTTATAAACTATGAATTAAAAATGAAAATGGACATATATAAAAAATTGGGTCATATACATATTGCATATTATATATATTAACATGGGTGTGTGGAAACAGTGTGAATTTATGTCCAGTGATGATGTTACTCATAGTGCTGTCACACCTCCCACACCAGATATGTTCATTTAAGTCAACACATTATAGTTAACCCCAAACTGATCTTTCATAAATCGTTTACTCACCACATGCAACCTTGAACTCTTGAAATGTCTTAAATAATTTAAGTAAATGGAGGCCGTGTTCAACAAAAGCCAAACTATATCAAAACATTGGTTTAAACTCTCACACACAATTCTGAGTATAATCCAAGTCTTATTTATCAAGTTGTAAAGTCTCAAGCTTGCAAGAGCACTGATATGCACTTTGGACAAATCATTTCCCATATCCTTCCTCCTGTCATGCCTTCCTGCATTCACTGTCTGCTCCAGGTGTGATGGGGGTGTTGATGCCTGGAGATCCTCTTTAATTGTTATTCCATTCTTCTTAACATACTTACTATAGCATTAGCATACTTTGCCAAACAGCTATACTGAAGACACAATGATGCGATGCATTTAGAGATAATCCTCACATCACATACAGATTAACTGCAGCCAGACAAGCTGCATAAAATCAATTTTCAGGCCAAGTGTGAATGATAATAACCATCAAAGATGACATTGAGTGGAAAGCGGGCAGACAACTGTAACCTTAACTGCAAAAAAAGAAGCCGTATCACTGTTAGGTAACGTGGAGAAAAACAACATGAGGGAGAGCCAAAACCTCTTCTCCCTGTTGTCATTTGGTCGAGCTGCCAGCCTGGCTCTACTCAGCATCTGCCAACCCCGGCGTATGGCAAACACACACTCACATACACATACACACACACAGTCTCAGGCATGTACACACTAAGTATGTCTGGTTCAGGGGTGTTGGAATCTGGCAGGCGGCTCACATTGTCTGAATGTCACATCTTTATGTATGAATGCAGTGTATTTACACACACAGGCATGGCTACACTCGCAAATGCAGATTTGCAAATATATAAAGACACAGACACACACACACACACACACAGAGCTACACATGCATGCACAATCACAAACAGGCGCTCAGAGAGGCAGCAGCTGTCTTCCACTGCCTGCATCCACAAACAACTTGACATTCAAATCAAACATTCAAGTCTTTTGATTGATATGTATTTCAGGATAGTTTGTCCTTACTTGAAAATAAATACACTGCCAAACAGCTGCAGTCTTTTTTTCTGTTTATCCAGGCTTTGGGGAGCAGCTTGATGTTTTGTATTTTCCATTAGAAACAGAAAACGGTATTAAAAAAAAGGTGTATTTGCTCATTTATCTTCAATTAGTAAGCAGTTAGCCTAAGTTATAGCTTGTAGCTCTGCTGGATATATAGTGCACAATATAAAACACATAACATGCACAATACTTTATATGTTTTCAAGTGGCAGTTTCATTATGAATTGCCACTTAAGATTTGAAGCCTTAAGCTACTAAGTGCAAGAAGAGAGTGAGTGGGAGCTAAAGTCTGAGAAAAGTGCAGGGCTCTTTTCACATTCAAGTGCTTAAGTGATCACTTCTCTGAAGGTCTTTTGAATATCCAGCTTTTTTAAATGGTGTTTTGTCAGAATATCTGGTGTTTTTCAGATACATTTGAAAGCCTTCTATACTGGCTGTGAAAGCAGAAAAACAGCCCATTCTGAAACGAAGAGCTCGGTGTCATTTCATACCAAAATCCAAAGCTGTTCAAAGTTACTGCTGCGTCTTAATGGTTGGATGCTTTTTGAGCAATTCAGGCTCATTCACAAGAAGCTCAAATTGTGACTAAACAAAACCACTGCAATGTTTTTTTGAGGTTTTGATGTCTGGCTGCACAGCAATTTTTGCTAACTGCTAACAAAATGTGCATCTTCATTAGAATCATGCGCTTATTTAAAGGTGGGTTAGGTAAGTTTGAGAAACCGGCTCGAGATACACTTTTTGTTATATTCCATGGAATGCTCTTAACATCCCGATAGCAATGAATATCTTAAAAAATGTCATCTGTGGAAGCCGTAGCGCTGTAAAAAGCACGACCAATCATTTTAGCCGGCCCGGCTGAAATAACTGGATGGCCTACCTGCCTGTCAGCCTTCCATCTGTGCACAAATGTATCTCGTGCCCTCATTGGTCATGAGCGCGTTCGTGTGTGTTGGAGGAGGGGCTCTGTAAGGAAGTGGCAGATTTTTTCCGGCTGTGTATTTTCAAATTCTAGCGCACTCGAGCTGGGTTCTCCAAAATTACCTACCCCACCTTTAAATGTTATTTACCTATAATTTTCCATTACATTTTTGTATATATTATTATATATATTAACTTGCATGGTCTTTGTGTGTGTGATTTTTGCAGTATGACCCAGAGAATTCAGGCTTCATCAGTACAGAGCGCTTCAGAGACCTGTTGGCGACCCACGGCTCTGAGCTTGACCCCCACAAACTGGAAGTCCTATTGGCCCTCGCCGATGGCAACGCCGACGGAAAGATCTGCTACCAAGACTTTGTGAACCTGGTAAGATGTTTGAACCTTTTATAGGCTTCCTGACATCAGTGTTCAGTGGAAATCAATGGTTTATTGGTACCTCTTACTGTACAACATGTAATAACCTCTATGTTTGGATTTAAGGGGGGACCCTTATCAAAAAGGTTTAATTTTGATAAGGTGATGCAACATCTAATGGAAAAGCCACAAGTCCTTAGATCAACTGCAATATGACATATGCATAAATATTCCTCTATTGGTTTAGCCAATAGAGGAATATTTATGCATATATAACATTACATATTCGTGTAATTGCTAAACCCTAACTCCATAGGCGTTTCACAAAGATTCAGTCAAGATTTTATTTCCTTTACACACAAAACTAAAATAGTTATGGAAAATATATGATTGCTCCATCATAGTGTCATAGTGTGTTAATGCCGGTTATCTGTGTTCATTTGCAGATAGGTAATATCCCTCACCTGTTGCCAAAGGCCATACCCAATGATATCTGAAATTTCGCATTCAACTTTAAGGTCTTTAAAGAAGGTTACTGTGACCCTTAAAAACACTCCACAAAAACATCTACTCATTTTGCCTTTAAATGTTCTGAAAAGTATTACAATTAATAAATATAAACTTCCAGGGCTAAGAGCAATAACGTATTTCTCTGCTCTAAAGGCATTGGAATTGTTCAAGGGTATAATGACTTGTGAGAGACTGGAAACACAAAGTCTAGGATTTTGTTGACTCAGGAACTCATAGCCAATAACTTATTTGTGACTTGCAAAGAAATGTTTGTTTCCAAAACATTATAGTCTATTTTTCACACATCAAGCCTTTTTTCCATGTTAACATCAAGCCCCAAAGGCAATATTCCAATATCACCTCAACAGTAAGGTGGAGAATCCTTCCAAAAGTAAACAAGTCTGTCGGGTGATAAATTCCCCTCTCAACGCTCACCTTGTCCCACTCTTAGTTTCACCTTCAAACTGCAGCATGATGCTGTTTGTTCAAGGTCTCACTCAAGCATCTCCAGCTGTGCTCGCTGCCCCATAACCTTCTCATTTTCTGTTTTCCGCTGTCTCGCTGCTCTTCCTCATGGGAGGCTTAACTACTGACCCGGGACAGTGTGGAGTGATCTCAGAGTGGGAGTAGTGGGTGGTACACACTACACAATAACTACTGGGTGGCAGTGGGTGTGTGCGTGCGTCTGCAGAGCCTGTAGGGAATTCATTGTTGTCTGAGTGTGAGTTTGTCCATCTCTCCCTTTCCCTCTTGTTCCTCAGAGCGGTTTATTGTCTGATACAGTGGGTGAGGAATGAGGCCCGTAGGAAGCTTGGAAAAATGTCAAATGGATGTCTGCTGCTGGTTTCCAATTGGTGCTTTAATATCATGTGACAAGCTGTTGGTCACGCACGGCGTGGAAGTGGGACAGACAGGAATGGGGTGTCAGCGTCTGTGTGTACATTCGCTTTTTACATAATCACTATTGTGTACACCCCCCACAAAAGATTATACATTAACAGAGGCAGATACAACAAAAGCTAAACACAGGGAGGGGGTGTATTCATGATTATGGTAATAGGCTGTGCAATGAATGGGGTGTTGAAACAATTATTTTTGTCAGTTAGATTAATTGATTTTTTTATCATTTATCAAACAAAATTGCCATTTGCTTTTTCAGATTAGAATTGTATTTACATACTGTAATTGTCAATATTTTGGATCTTAAACTTTTGGTTGGAAACACAAGTGACATCATTATAATACAGGGTTGCCAACTCTCACGCATCTGGCGTGTGACACACGCTTTCACTCTCAATCTCACGCTCTCACGCTGCCCAAACTATTCTCACGCCAAAAACAAGATGAACCGGAGATCGTTTTTGGTTGGTTATTTACAACGTTGAGTTGACAGCTGCTCAAGCTGTCGATCCGCTCCCTCCCCGCCCCCACCACTCTTAACAACGTTAACAGACAGCAGAGCAGTGGGAGCCGGTTGGTCAATCCCCGACCCGCATTGCGCATGCGCAGATCTAAGATCCAGCATAAATGATAACAAAGTCAAAGTCTGCTGCTTATTGTTCTACTAGGCCAAAATAGAGTCAAACAGTATATGAGAGTGTGTTAATTAATATATTTGGCGGTTTGGAGTAAGTCTGTAGATTTGTGTGTGTGTGTGTGTGTTTCATGTATAGGCCTCTCACGATAATTAATTTTGTTGGATACATTTTCCCGGAAATTATTACGATAAACGATAATATTGTCGGCACCGTTGTATGACCATTTTAGACCACTGACATAATGATAATATATAATAATAATTGAAGTACATCCTTTCAAACTGCTAGTCACATCCTCATGTAAATGGAAATGTATCGAGTGCATTTTTATTTATCGTACGATAAGTCAATGAATTGCTTATCGCGACAGGCACACAATAAAACAGTGGAATCAAATGTGTTTGACTTTCATCAGTGAATGAAACTGTGTGTCCTTTATAGTCTGTGTCCAATATTGTGTATTTGTATATATTGTATATATATCCTATATATATGCTAAGGTCCCGCTACTGACACGATAGCAGTCATTTAGTGCGCATAAGTGTAATTAAATATCAAAATCTCACTCCAGCCAGGAACCCAAATTTGGCAACCGTGTTATAATAATACATACTTTAAATAAATAACAAAATAGTACGAAACTCTTTGCTTCTAAAGTAGAAGTATAAACTGCCTTTTTTAAAAACATTTTCATGAGTTGGTCAGACCAAAGAAGTAATTCTAACACATTACCTTGGGTCCTTTACATTTTTGTACAGGTATATCTTCACTTTCTTGACATTTACAGACGGAGCCAGTAGAATAGATGAGTCCTATATTGACTCAAATTAAAGGTTAAAGGCTAAACTGTACAACCAGCAAAAATATAACTGAAGTCTATGCACTAAAAGTAAGAGACTCTGTGTTTCAGGGGACACTTATTCAAGGTTAAGTGTTCGGTCTTATCTACAAGGATTTCAGCCTTTTTCTGAATCCACACTTTTGTGAAAAAAGCGTGTTAATATGATATCAATAACTCAAGGTATGTCAATATGATATGATGAACCTTCGAAGGAGCAGGCATTAATGGTTTCTAAGATAAAGATCAAAAGGGTCAAAGCATATCAGTACTTGAGCGAGAGTTATAATTATTTTCACAATCTAATTGTCAGTGCCTGGTTTCTGTTGGTACATCTCTATCTCTCCAGCTCTGCTGCCTCTGCACCACAGCTCTTCCATCAATGTGATTGTCAGTAATTGCGTGCTCACTGCTTCGTCACAGTCAGCATTCAAATCATCGCTCACTCCCTGTCTTTACCTCCTCCCCCCTTCATCTTCTCTCACTCTTTACCTTCTCCCTTCTTGTCTTCTTCCTTATCAATGCCTTCCTTCTTCTTCTTTCTGTCCATCCATCTTCTCCTGTCTGACTCTTTCTCATAAACCACACTGCGGCTGTTCTGTGAAGAAGCTGGCTCAGTAATATGTTTATACTTCCTAAAATATCTACAAACAGCTTTGAACTGCTCACATTTTACCTGTGGGATGAAATTGTGGGATGATTTAGATGCTGGTGTTTACAGATGCACTCATGTATATCCTGTGTGTATGCCTGATTGTGTTTTAGATACACTATGTTCACAATCCTCCTATATATACTCCTATGTTATAAACCTAACGGTACATCCACACGGCAGCGTCGCGTTGAAGGCGTGTCTGGTGCGCGACCAACAACCAATCACATTGATCTCCCGCCCCGGACACACAAGCACGCGGTTTGATTGGCTAGGGCTTGTACTGGCATATGATTTGATTGGCTAGCGCTTCCGTCGACGCTTGAAAAGTTGAACTTTTTTCAACTTTCGAAGCGAGCGACGGAGGCAAAGCGACACGACGGAACCACAATGCAGTTCGGCAAAGCGTGACGTCACCCCATTCAAAGTGAATGGGAAGCATCTCCGTTGGACGTACCGGAAGGCACACAATGATTTCATATTTAATTATTAGACAAAAGTTCCTGTGTTTTTTGCTGGATCAATTTCTTTAAAGAGTTCTTATACTGGAAACCCTTGATGCATTTCACTGTCTTAAATAAAATGAAACAAAAACATTTGATCAATCCCTCTTTCCTGGCCTTCTTACGTTCCCCCAACTTCCTTTTTTCATCTGTTCATCTCTATCTTTTCCTCTCTCTTTTTGTATATCTCTTCCCTGTCCCTCTCCTCTGACTCTGCCTTCTATTGATACAACAGTGAAATTGTCTATTGCTGGCCGAACCCCCATTTGTCCCCTTCACCTCTTTCCCTCTCCTCTTGCCAGTGGGCAAACAGACAGAACGTCATTCTCTCTTTTGTGTCGTACAAAGACGAGAGGAATTGCAGTCACTTCACACGAAGAATTGACTGTCTTTATGGAGCATGCCTGCCTGGGGGATGTGTGTGTGTGTGTGTGTGTGTGTGTGTGTGTGTGTGTGTGTGTGTGTGTGTGTGGTGTGTGTGTGTGTGTGTGTGTGTGTGTGTGTGTGGTGTGTGTGTGTGTGTGTGTGTGTGTGTGTGTGTGTGTGTGTGTGTGTGTGTGTGTGTGTGTGGTGTGTGTGTGTGTGTGTGTGTGTGTGTGTGTGTGTGTTGGTGTGTGTGTGTGTGCTTTCTTTGGTATGTGGACTAGAAGTGCCCATGGTCACCCGTAATCATTTCCCCACAGTCCTCTGTAGCTAACATAAAGGCTGAAATAATTGGCTTTTTCGGAAGTTGATCTCCAAACAGTGACCCGTGCAGAGACACTAACGTCACATTAAACAGTGCCAGAAGCACCATCAGCCTGCTGTGTATACAGAGATTTTATTGATATTCTGATTTTGTATCTGTCATCTTATCGCTGTTTCTCGCCTTACTATGTTTGCTTCTCCTATTGTTTGCAACGTGTTCACAGATAAGTATGTCCACTATCTTCAAACTGAAATGTTCCTTATTTCTCTGATAAGTGAGTGCTTGTACCTGAATAAACATCAATCACTGCCTCAGGTGACACTTCAAAGTTGTAGCTTTTGAAGTCAAGGTAGTTACGATACAATAATAGTTATTGTCAGATGGAGTCTGACATTTTTCTTGCATCTCGGCAGCTCCTTTTGCAACATCAATAAGGACAAATATTTTTAAAAACATACATGGAAACAGACATTTAACATAACATCACATCACTGAAGAGAAACACGCTCAAGACCTTCTATCGACCTGGGATTTGACTTTGTATTTAATTTGAGGATTGACTGGTGCACAAATGAAAACTTCAGTCTGACCTTATTAAATCATAATATTATCAATCATCATTCTTATTTGACTTGTATTAATGATTATTAAAGTAATCTATCTTGCAAATCTCTGCCCTTGCTTAAAACAATATCACTCACTCATGCTGCCTTAAATAACACCAGCTTACATCTGTAATATTAGAGACACAAACACAGTAGCAGGTTTGAGTTATGGAGTGTGACATAAACAGAGCGGAGTGAGGAAGAGACTAGGTGTGAAGTGGGACAGATGTCTTGCATCGTCATGGAGAATGTAATAAAACACACAGCAAGTGTAATAAAATGCACAAAGCTTGGAGACAGCAGTGATTTAGTAACAAAGCTATGGCTGCCTCCGAAGAGATTAACAAGAATCAGTTTCACATCTATGCAAAGGAATGCTAAATGTTTTAACACTGCTTTTTAGATCAAGCTCTTTTAACTTAATATTTTAAATGACAAATGATATTCATGCATGATAGCATGCAAGGTTGTTTATTATAATGAATACAAGTAGTATTTTGCATTTCCATTGCTCCCTCTATGAATATGCTTCTTCTCGAATAATAATACCCAAGTGTGTTTATAATGTAAACAAATGTACAGCATTGTCACATATTCTCACTTTTTACCTGCTTGTTATACTGTCACTGAATTGTTGCCATTCAAAGAATAACTGTTTAAAATTGGCACAAAAAAAGCGTTATATGATAAAGCTTGTGATCGTTCTTTAGTTGTAGACGTTGCACTCAGATGAGATGTTCACTTTCCACTCATTGCTTGGGGTGAGGAATAAATGCACATGCTCTCGTCATTTCTGCCTCTAAATGTCAAGGACATTTTTCTGCCATTTAAAAATAGATTCTCTATCTGAACTATACATTTGGTCCAAGGGAGGTCAAGGAATAATTAGAACATGAGATTCAGAGGAGGAAAAACATCCCTAAAATCATCTCTGTGGTCACTATTGTGTGTTAGGCCTGTGTGTTTTCAACAAGAAATCTGTGCATCTGTGTACTACCTATATGGAGGTGCATTAAGTCACGTGCAAGCAATTTTGAAAATAAGAAGCCCAGAAGTTGTCAAATCTGAAACCTGTGCTATAAACCTGATTGCTTCAAATTAAAAAAGATGGTACCGCTCAGAAAACACATTTTGTTTCTGAGTGATGAACTTCTTCCCGCTCCTCAGGAATGGACATATGTATGCTTTGAAATGAACTCTATGACGGAGAGGGATTAAGAGAGGGGTTTGGTGGTTGCTAGGTGATGTGACAGGCATTCTGCAGCCATGGCAGGCTCCGTCACAGTGCTGATGTGTGCGTGAAGCCTGCACCCAGTGTGTTCACACACTCTGTCTGTGTACATCGAGTCATTTGGCAATATATTTCACACAAAAAAGTATCTCAAAGTGTTTACATGATAAATAAGGCAGGATGATCATCGATTTAAAAACATGCTCAACCACTGATGAGCAAATCTCTCATTGTCTCCTCTTTCTTCCTACATCTCTTTTTCAGCCATTAAAAACTGTCTACTGTTTATATTTCCCCCCCTTTCTCCAGATGAGTAACAAGCGCTCCAATAGTTTCCGGAGGGCCATCCTGCAGGGGAGCCGGCAGCTGAAGGGCTGCAGTCTCAGAGATGAGGCGGGGCTGGGTCTGTCTCAGCGTCTGGTCCGACACGTCGCCTACGAGACGCTGCCCCGAGAGGTCGACCGCAAGTGGTACTTTGACAGCTACACCTACTGTCCCCCACCCTGGCTCATCCTGGCTATCACCATTGCTGAGGTAAATAGTTTAGCAGATGATGGCAATGCAAGAATGGACACATCATGTTTTAAAACAAGTAAGTTACATTAAACAAGTAATAACTTGACAAAATCCCACCTAAAGTCCCGCATGATAAGATGCAATTCTCTGCATATTGCAGATTCTTACAATTCATTTTGTGCAATATATATTTTCATCATCTCTTTTTAAATGTTTGTCACATGTCATTATTTGTTCATATAAAACACATTACCTACAAAAAAATCGTGATATATCATTTGCTCTTAGAAAATTGATAATAGCTTTTTTTCAATTTTAGTTCTAATATAATTTGGGTGTTTGGGTTCAACTTTCATATAATCCCAAAAGCACTTTGGTCTTCTTTAAGATGTTGAGCATTATTTCTTATGTGTTGTATAGTGTGTAGACTGCTACCACTCCTCCTAAAGTCACACACTATCCACCTGTGTTCCTCAGGTAGCCGTGTTCATGTACTATGGCTTCCAGCTGGACCGCCTGGTGCTGCAGGTCTCCAGCCCGTCCTTCCTGAAGAGCCCCTTACCATACCACCCCCAGCTGCGAGCGCAGGCCTGGAGGTACCTCACCTACATTTTCATGCACACTGGGTGAGTTCACATGTCTCTATTTTCATGTACTGTATTATCTCAAGAAAGAAATGCCACAATAACACTAATATAATTATTATATAATTATTATAATAATATAATATAATAATATATATATCATGTTTTAAAAACAAGCATTATTTAATTGTTGGAACAATGTGTATATATGACAATACTGCTGTCATTTCTGAGTGTGGAGAACATTTATCCCTATCATTTTATTAAAACCATCACGATACTTCCTTTTCTCTTCTCTTGGGGAGCTGATTCTTAATTTCTAGAGCTTTTTGATTGTTTACTGGCTGTGTGTTTTCACTTTGTTTTTTTCTGTTTGTTGTTCTCTTCCCTCAAGTGAAGAGGTAAAAGTGGTATGCTGAAAGTGCAATATAAAAGGGACCTTAAAAACCAAAAACCTTTCCTCTCCTCTCCTCTCCTCTCCTCTCCTCTCCTCTCCTCTCCTCTCCTCTCCTCTCCTCTCCTCTCCTCTCCTCTCCTCTCCTCTCCTCTCCTCTCCTCTCCTCTCCTCTCCTCTCCTCTCCTCTCCTCTCCCACTACAAGCACCAGCCTATTGTATTACCCGGTCAGGCAGGTCATCCAGGTTTAATTAACCTTATGGGTAAATGTAGTCTCAGGCAATAGTGAGAACTAATAAAATGGTAATTTAATTAGGAGAACGTGGTAGGTGCCAGGGAGAGACGGTAGGGATGACGGTGTGTGATAGGATGAGACAGAGGGGATGAATATTAGGTTAAAAGGAGGGAGGTGGTGTGTTTAATGTGCACTAATTACAGAGGAACATATCGAAATGATTTAGGTACTCAAGGGAAGAGGCTTATAAAAGAGCTTTTGGGAATGAATTTGTGTCTACCAATGTGTCCAATTACAGTATGTGGTGTTGTATGATGTTGTCTGAAGACAGCAGATGGATATTGCTGCTTCAGCTCCCATCTGAAAAGGGCTGTCCTGCGGCGAGGTAAAGCGGTGACAATATTCTGAAGATAGGGTTCACTAAAACTGGTATAGATTTTTTTAGGTGGGCCTTTCTTTCTAGGTGGCATCCATGTTTTGCTGCTTCCCCCCGTTTACAGCAGTTCATTGTTTTGCCCCCCTGCTAGTACTCCTGTCTGTTTCTCCAAACTGGGGGCGTGCTGACCGACATGTACTGTTGCCAATACACTGACAATGGATAAGTACCTCATAAAACCCCACTTCAAACAATTAAAACTAAACTAACTGGTCTAGCAGATTTTGTAGATGCGTGTTTCAAAAGGGTGATTGGGTTTTAATGCACACAACTTCTGAAATATGCGTGGCTCAACAAAAAAAACACTTTAAATAATTCAGTGAGTATAAACATTTAATTACTGGTTTAGATTTTATCCTTTGGGGTAGAGCAACATTACTTGTTGTTTTGCTGGTGGGCTAAACCATTTCAGCTAATTTGCTGATGCTGATTTGGTTTCTAATGGGACCTTCATTAGAATCAAGACACATTTTTTAATGTCTCTGTATTTGAAATCCTACCACGAGGTACATTTCTCGTAAAAAAATCCCTATTTGGAGAGATGGTGAGCATGGAGCTTCATAACGCCAGCCTACCTGTTGCTGAAGGTGCTGTGTTAGTTAATGTGTGTCACACAAACAGCATAAAGAAAGTGCCCCACTTCCTGTTACATACTAGGAAAAAATATCATTGACTTGTCCTCCAATTTCATATGTTCTAGGTTATGGAGGCAAAGTTACCCAAAATAGCTATGTTTATGTTTATATGTGGCAGTGATAAAATAACCTTTAGCATAGGTCAAAGAGATAAATAAAAAGCATGACACTATGTTTACACACACATACACACTGTCTTTCTCTCACACACATCTACAAACCATGTAATCCTATCAACGGCTCAGAATGACTGATCCTTCCCAATTCTCAACACTAAAACAGAGTGTAAATATTGGCCCCGAAACATCCCTCAGCTACGCATTATGCAGACTCTGTCGTTTTTTTTTTTTAACTCTTTCTCATTCACAAAAAATGTGTGTCAGTAGCAGCTGCAAAACATTCAGGAAGATATTGAGATTCAAACCATGACTCTAAACATTATCTAGCAAAAATGTTATTTCCAGTTTGTCCTACTTCTTTTTAGCTGCCCTATGAAAAGTGTGGCCTATAATCATACATTATACTCCATTAGTACAATCTAAAATCAGGTTTCTTTTGAGGGAACTCAAAACTGTCTCAGTTTGATGTCGTTTGGACTTAAAAAGAAGTTTCCCTGAGATCAGCTCTTGAATTGTGCAGTGAACTCAGCTAATTGTAAAAGTTCAGCTGTAGTTTGGAGCTGGGGATAAAAGAAAAAGGGAAAAAAGATAAAACAGCGCCTTTGTCGAGCGCACTGAAAGACACCATGGTCATCTGGACACAATAGGATCTCTCATGGGTGTCCACAGATCTGCCTGACAGTGCAGCCCATCCCTCACAGCCTCATTAGCAGTATAGAAGTAGATAGCGTCTGTTGTGTGGAGTGGAGTTGTCCTTGTGCATTTGGACAGGCCTCTCCCAGTTAATCAATATCCCTTATTGTCTCTCTGATCACTGGAACGATCCTCTCTGTCGGCTCTGGAGAAGAAGTGGCTGGGTTGTTTTAAACTAAATAGATTATCAGCCTTGTCTTGTTTTTCCCTCCTGTCTGTATTGGGGGATTGTGTGTGTGTGCTTGCTTGTTTGTTTGTGTGAATATCTATGTTCATTTCTAGGATGTAGAAGCTGTCTGTTGAATGAATGCACAGTCAGGACACACAGCATTCATCGGTTGTTTGTTAAACTGACAAACGAGTAAAAAAAGAAAGAGTCATCTCTCTTTCTACCACTTTAATTCTGTCATCTCTCTGTCTTTGCGCAATGTGAAATATAAATGACACTATAATTGGGACTGAGGCAGTAAACAGAGGAGAGCAGTGATTGAAGCGAGTGAGAGACAATGAGGAAGATTATGAGAGGGAGGGGAAAGGATTATTCTGTGACACCCGAATGTGTCTGTGCTGCTCACTGAGGTTGGCTGGAAGGACTTTCACACTTAATATGGTGTTTGGGGGAACAAAAGCAGGTAATAATGTTATAATAAAAACGATACACTCTTATGCTCTATGAAGGTAATATCAATCTAAACCAGACGGATATAATGTTATCTGTGGCAAACTGTATGCTTGTAGATTTCCTCTAATATTGCTTCAGTTGTTTGTTTTAAACGTGTGCCAATTGTGGGGGAAACTTCTGTGTAGCAATGCAGGAGGAGTCACCGACTCAGGAAGGAGACGCGAGGAGAGCAGGAGCTATGATGTCAAACACTGATGGTTTATTTAGGAGCTTCGGCCAGAGAATTCACAAAACAAGTCCAAGAGTCAGAGGTTATGACTTCACGGTAGAGTTGCCACGCCAATTCTGAAGAACTCTACCCTAGACCCGTGTATTTAGCTAGTTCAGAGAGAATAATCAACATTGTGCATAACAAGATAGAATGATAACACCTCGATCAGCTGACGCCAACAGGCAGGAACAGGGAGACAGAACACTGAGAGCACAGCAGCCAAGGTTACAGGTGCGTGTGCTCAGTCAGGACAGTTTGAACTGATAAACTGGGTCAAAGTTATGGGCCTTAGAAAATATTTCCCCAACACCAATCATCTGGGTTACCCTTTTCTCTTTCCGTTTTCTGTTCATGTCTGCAGTATTTATAATTTGAAATGTTTTTTTGATTTGATCACAGTTCATGTTTTATCACTGTCTGGTGCCAGAGTTGAGTGTGTTTCCTGTCTATCATCTAACACCTCACCCCCATGAGGAATCAGAAGCATGTTGTCTGTTCTTACACTATACACACATCCATGTATTTAGAGTTTGACCATTCTACTAACAGGGGAATTATTTCATTTTCAAGCTGATTGTGATTGCAAGAATGTGTACAAATCTAAATAAGTGCAGTATGGTCAGAAAGATTACGAAAGAAATAGACAAAATGACATGGTGAGTATTGGCAGTTTTCTTTTGCAGTGTTTAGAAGCTACAATGAAACATTTTCTTTGCAATTTAGTTGTAAATGTTCATCGTCAATAACAGCAGACACACACAAATAAACATGTTATCCTGGCGAGAGCTCAGCAGAGCCTCAGAATCTTCAAACCAATAGAGAGTGTACATATTTACTGTAGCAACGCGCTAATGACTCTGTCTTTTCTTTTTTGCATATACTTGTATCAAATAATACCTTTGGCAATGCATAGGACACAGGACAAAGTAATGCTGATTCAATGTGATTTCTCAAAACACAATGAACTACGCTCTATAGGTACTTTTTTCACTCCTGAGATACATTAATTGGTATCATTTACTAAATGAAAGTGTTTTTTACTTTATTTCAGACCCTTTTAGCCCTTGGAGGTAAATAAGAATACTAAAATAATCAACAACTAATACCAAATGACCATAACTACCAATATTAGTTTGCTTTCTATCATTACATTTCTGTTGTTATTGTGGCCATATTTTCTTGAGATGTATGATTAAATATGGATTTAATAGAGTGTGTGTGTGTCTTTTACAGAATTGAGCACCTGAGCCTGAACATGGCCATGCAGCTGCTGGTGGGAGTCCCTCTAGAAATGGTCCACGGAGCCCTGCGGATTGGACTGGTCTACGTGTGTGGTGTGCTGGCAGGTGGGCCTGTCCTCTCACACACACATGCAACAATTACAATCCCACTTATGCCGACATTTCCCTGCCTTTTATCTACACACTCACTCTACCCCAGAGACAAAACAAACACACACTAGAGTTTAGCCTTTCCACTGCACCGTTGTTCCATCTGCTTGTTGTATGTTTTTTGTGAATTGAACGGCCTATCAAGTTGCAGACGGTCTGTTAGTGGACACTGGTCAATGAGAACATTTTGAGTGTGTGAGTGTGTGTGTGGGGTGTTCAGGATCAGGGCAGATGGCCTTGTGTTTCTGTTTTCATGGCAGACGTGCTGGGATGTAGGGGGTTGTCAGTGCCCCATCAAAGCCTTTTCATCCCCCTACGGTCATGTACAATAGGGCAGAGCAGAGAGAGTGAAATCTCAAATGGAGCCCAATCATAAGAACACAATCAGGAGAACACACAAGCACACACACATGGTATTAGTGAAATAGCAGGGTCAGTGTGAAATGTAGGGATGAAGAGGGGGAAGAGACGGAGGAGGGGAGATGGATTCATAAGTGTTAATAAGCCTGAGAGGGTTTGGAGAGGGGGATCAGGATATGAGAAACGTGGGGATGGGAGAGAAGTGGAAGTGGGTGAGATTAGGGAGAAACAGAGCGAGCAACTGCATATGTGAAAGAGAAGCAAGCACACAGCGAAATGTCACTTCTCCATTCCTACTTCTCTATCAACCTCAGGCACTGGGGCAATATCAGGATTGAGACTAGTTCAGCAGAGAGTATGTAAGCTCTGATTTTCTTTACTGAAGAGGTACAAACAACAGTCATCCACTCCACCATGTATTTGTTTCATTCACCCCATAACAAATATTGTAGGAATAAAAAAGAAAAAAAGTATTTGGTTCCCAGGGATGACACTATCAGCTTTGAGGTTACTGGAGTGGAATCATTGGGATACTTGTTGAAATCAGTGTTTTCAGCCGAAATCGTGATGCCTTGTGGCAGTGAGTAGGTGATGTGTATTGGGTGGTACTGATGTCAGGGGACAGGAGAGAGGATTGTGGAATATTAATTGCAGATAGTGAGATTTTATATAAATATTCATGAAAATGATGTGTCTATTTCTCTCTCTCCATGTCTGATTGACCGTTTGTGTGTCTCTCAATGTGTGTGTGTGTGTGTGTGTGTGTGTGTGTGTGTGTGTGTGTGTGTGTGTGTGTGTGTGTGTTTGTGTGTGTGTTTTTCCTCTTTTCAAAGGGAGGTTAATGCTACAGGCCACCACAGCTGGTATCCCCAGGGTGTTTGTCACTGACCCCAACACACACACACACAAACACACACACACATATGTCTGCTGTTTTAATTAGATATCGACCACCAAAGGGGGAGGCACGCTCTGGTTGCGTTTGGAGGTGATGTTTTTGGTTGTTTTGTCTGACTGGGATTTTCTAGATTTTCTAGATAGATGGACAGATAGATTGATGGATAGATGGATAGATAGATAGATAGATAGATAGATAGATAGATAGATAGATAAATAGATAGATAGATAGATAGATAGATAGATAGATAGATAGATAGATAGATAGATAGATAGATAGATAGATAGATAGATGGAAATATAGATAGATAGATAGATAGATGGAAAGATAGATAGATAGATAGATAGATAGATAGATAAATAGATAGATAGATAGATAGATAGATAGATAGATAGATAGATAGATAGATAGATAGATGGAAAGATAGATAGATAGATAGATAGATAGATGGAAAGATAGATAGATAGATAGATAGATAGATGGAAAGATAGATAGATAGATAGATAGATAGATAGATAGATAGATAGATAGATAGATAGATAGATAGATAGATAGATAGATAGATAGATAGATAGATAGATAGATAGATAGATAGATAGATAGATAGATAGATAGATAGATAGATGGAAGATAGATAGACAAATTGGGAAATTGTGTACAGGCATTAAAATCTTCAAATCTTTAATGGTGGAAGAAAGTAAAAACATAAAAGTAACATAAATGAACCAAATTGAGAGATCAATGACAAAAGTGTTTGTTAAATAATCCATATCAGTTTCCACACACACATGTTTTTCTTTGTATATATAAGTATTTTTGCCTTCGAACAACTCACAGAAAAGAGTGTGTATGTGTGTGTTTGTATGTACATTAGTATATGATCACCGATCATCCATACTTACTGCTTAATCTATATGCATTTTTAAATATTAGACGTTAACAATTGGTAAAATACAAAAGTCAACTTAACATTTGCTGCACAGTGATACTTCCTGATTGTGTGAAGAAGCACAACAAGCTAAAGTGAACAGAGCGGGGCTCAGCTGGCACACACAGAGGTCAAAACAGAGTTCAGAGGTCAAGTAATGACTCCGAGAGGGGTCGATGGCCCTCTGGGGCCAACACAAACTCTGATACTTTAATGGAAACAATGGACTTTGCTTGTAAACACAAATAACTTATTTATGGACAATGAACAAATATGTAGACACAAAAAACAGAGATCTGCCTGTATGAAGAGCAGAAGACAGGTGCAGCAACAAGTGTATCATCAGAGGATTAGGCAATTAGGCACAAAACAGACGTGTAGACAAGAAAGTAAACAAAAGACACAAAGGGAAGTCAAAGTCAGTCAACGAATCTCCGACTAAACTCATTGTACGACTTTGTAGAGTCAGTCAACTCAACACGCAACCAAACTTGACTGTTATCATTATGAATGCTGATCTGTATTATTATCACCCATCATGTTACCGGTTCTTTCTCTGCAGTTAGGATGAACAGCAAAGATATATTAGATGCCACTTCTCGACTCTAAAAACTGCACACCTCCTGGGGCCTGCTGAAGGACAATGAGAGACTGTGTCCTTGTCTTTGTGTGTGTTTGTGTGCACATGCAACCACAACTAAAATAATGTTATCAAGCAAAGTTAATTACAGGGATGGAGGTCATCCTGCCTAGTCACACTTCCTAAACACAGGAACTACAGAGGTGGAGGCGTCTTGAACCAGGTGTTGGGGATGTGGGTGCTGAGGAAGGAAGAAATGTAGAGTAGGCTACTTATAAAAGGGTGTAACCTAGGGAGTGGTATCCTTTGTGCATATTACAACTCAAATGTATTTATGGGGGTCATAATTCAAATGTGTGTTTCATTACCGCCACCATGGAGGTTATGTTTTTGGTTCGGTTTGTGAGTTTGTCAGCAGAATTAGAGAAAGACTGGCCCAATTTGCATTAAACTCTTATTTATGGAGCTGATCTCAATTTTGGGATGGACACATGCTTTATACTATACTTTATACTACTAACAGGTCTTGTTTTAGAAAAATATTTTGGGATTAACTTTGAGAATCGATTTAACGTAGAATGGAAAGGATCCAAGCCCTTGCATGCCACATTTTGTCGTGGTAAAGAGAGGAACGTTTGTGGGTGTGTGTTTGAGGGTGTATTCACTCACCTAGATCACCCTGCAGTGTTAATTGAGCTCAGATGCTGGTAGTATCACCTCGGTGGGCTGCCATTAGGGTTCATAAACCTGACCGGGAAACATATTAGACAAAGAAGAAACTCCTATTTGGGGGCTAAATGTAACCTGCTTTTGAAAAGTCCTTTTCTTTCACGTGTCACATATTTCATTCAAAACCAGCAAAATTATCACAGTGTTAAAAGGTTCTCTACTGTGTGTGGATAATTAAGCTCTTTTGATTGACCAACATTACATTACATATCACTTGTTAGACGTTTTTATCCAAAGCGACTTACTGTCAATACTGTGGGCAATCCCCACAGGAACAATTTGGGGTGAAGTGTCTTGTCCAAGGACACAGCGGAATGTTGACTGCAGCGGGATTCGAACCAGTGCCCAAAGATCAGCGCACTAACCACTGAGCCACAACCTCCCAACAGTACCACATCGGGAACCATTGTAATACCCATGGCATGGCCATTTCTATCATAATTCCATTGTTGAGGTATACTAAAATAGATTTATATTGTGCAATTTTCCAAACACATTGGTTTCTCATACAGCATCTCTGTATAGTAGCCTATGTGTATTCACTCTCTGCGTGTCTCTCAATGTCGAGGAAGGCTGCTCCAGAGCCACTATTTCAAGCATACCACATCATCGAGTGCCGCAGAGGGACTGTTCCAATGTCCAGCATACTCGGAATTCTACCGAGCCCGGCGAGAAATTTCGAGGCTGCACATGTGTAGACTCCACGGTCTTAAAATCCCCACAATGCTTTGCGCACGGACCAATTTCCCCAAATCTGTGGTGGAAAATGTAAGGCGGGGCCTCTCATATGACGCACACTTGCTCGCCTGTTCCACTCTTCGTTTTCCGAATGCCAGGAAGGATTCTTGCCTAGCTTCTGAAGGAAGTGACTCGGAAGACATGTGCTACCAAGCAAGCGTCCTCGACATTGAGAAACACCCTCTGTCCTAAACGGCTTGTTGGAGCTCCTGCCCCCCCCTCCCTATGAGCCGAGTGCGCTCTGATTGGTCAGCTTGCCCACTCTGTTCTGATGAGTCTACCACAGGTCTACCACCGTTACAGCGGAACATCAGTGATTATGTGTTACAATGGCGTTAGCAACCAGAAAATGACACCAGCAATGACAAACAGATGAGAATGCGCGTGGGGTCTGGGTGCCGTGTTGGCGGGACGTTGCGGGGCTCGCTGCTGGAGCGGACAGTTTGAGCTGGCTTGCTGCGGGGGATCTGCGAGACAGCGAGACACAGCGAAACCTAGCCTGAACCCAGCCCGAGCACACACACACACCTGCAGCCTGGCTGTGAAACTGCGTGTGTGCTCAGAACGAGCCCAGAACGAGCCCAGAACGAGCCCAGAACGAGCCCAGGCCGAGCCCAGGCCGAGCCCAGGCCGAGCCCTGGCCGAGCCCAGGCCGAGCCCAGGCCGAGCCCCGCCGCGTCTCACCGTCTCAGGCTGAGTTCAGGCTGAGTTCAGGCTGAGAAATCCGCGGAGCTGCAGCTGAGAAAAGATTGAGTGTGTGTGTGTGAGGAAGTCGGAGATGTTACGTCACTATACCCAATACGTCACTGTACTTACTACACTATAAGAAGAAAACAATGGAAAAAGAAAAATCTCCAACGAGGCGTTCTGGGGCAGCATAGACAGGTATTTTCTGTGTTAGAGTTTTACTCGCTACAGGGTGTACTTTGAGGGTTTGTGACTGCAGACCGTTTACATGCATAAAAAGCTACATAACACACAAGGGGACGGGTAATAACCGGAAAAGCATGACATGGGACCTTTAAAACTATAACCCTAACATCAATATTATTAGGAGACATTTAAAGATGAAATAAATTCATGTTTTGTGGATTTTTTTAAAGGGTTTATAACATTTGCATTCAGTCAATGTGGAAATGCCTTTATGAACCTCTGCTTTTGTGAACCCCAGGATCAGTTTTCTTTCCAAAGTCAGTCACTGAATTCCCTCTGGACCGTCTGCTGTGTATCCCCATTCCTCATCTAGGAACATTGGCAAATAAATGCATGCAACTCATAATCTGTTTCCTACAGAATTATAATGCATTATTTTTAGTCTTTGCAGTGCATTATTTTCAAAATACAATACCGTAAAATGTAATATAAAAAGCAAAACTCTTTTAATGTACTGACAGAATGAGGCCACTTTAAGGATGCATGTATCAAGGGAATTCAGTTTTACTCATTTTTGTCAAATGTGTGGATGGTGTGCGTGTATACCGTATGTGTTTTGTTATGATGGTTCCTCGTTCATCAGTCCCATAAATAGCATCATGACTTAAATGCCATGGCTTATTCCATCATCCCTCTTTATGGTGATTTAACATCTATGAACTGCAGAGCCCTTTCTGTCTGTTATAATTATATACAGTTTGCTGTATAGTGTAGTATTGCGTACTATGTGGTTGTGCATGTGTGCGTGTGTGTGTGTGTGTACACGTGTGTGAGAGAGAGACTAAACTAATCTTTGTGAAATGGAGCTAAATGTGGAGCATCTTCCAAACCACACAAAGGCATTAAATGCACAAAATTACGAGGTCGGCTCCAGCTTAGTCGGATGATTTTACAGTTATAAGAGCGCAGAGCTGGGCTGGCTGCATTTTTACCAGAAGTTATACACTTGAATATCTAAATTGAGGACATTTGGAGTCGTTTGTCAAAAAGTGGATCAAACTCTCACCAATAAGATATATGATACATACAACAAACTAACTTAATCAGCTTGCTCTAAGCACCAGCCAGCAATGTCATTCTGATCCATAGCCTCAAGACTCAAGAAAATGAACATTGACAGTGGTACCCCATTATGTAGGCCTATGCACATTTGAATATGCAGTATACTTGCATACATGCGTGTATGTGTTGTGCAAACCAACTGTATTTGAGAGAGAACGATAGAGTGGGAAGACCGTGGGTAGTTTTGTCTCATAAACTTAGCATCAATATTGTACAGAGGTTAGATCCATGGAGATATGGAAAGGAAAATATGTACAAGAGCATATGCACAGTAGAGAGAGAAGAAGAAAGAAAAAAAGCAAAGAGAGAGACAATGAGAGAGTTTGTGATTGTGTCAATTAATAGTCCAACAAAACACATCCCTCTCCTTTGTTCTTTTATCTTTTCTCTTGCACACAAACTGCAGTGAGAACACATTTCCTCTTGTGACTCTGTCTCTGAATGTCGCCACATCCAAACTTTTGAATGCTTGATTGGGTCCTTTGTGCATGTGATGAATTGGTACCAAGGTGCTAAAGAGAGCAAGTTCTTGTTTGCGGAAGCCCACTTTGTTTGAATGCCTTTGTTTTTACATAGAATCCAAGTGTAAGCTGGTACAGTGTGAGCAAGCCTCTTTTCATGAATAACTATTCAAAACACAACCTCATTGAATAGCGAGAAGTTAACTGTCTTTATGTGTTACAAAATGTATGTTTTCAATTGGTAACAGATAGTACAAAAACTGTTTAAATTGGTCACTTAATCAAAGTGACTGCCAGTATGATCCCCTGAGAGAAAAATAATGAACAAAAATTAAAGCCCAGGCTTAAGGCAAGGCAAGTTTATTTATATAGCACCTTTCAACACAAGGCAATTCAAGGTGCTTTACAAAAATGAAAGACATTCAGACAAAGGCATTTAAAAAAAAAAAGATAATAAAAGAAACATTAAAAGAAAAAATACATGAATAAAAATGACATGAATAAAAAGTTACAGTGCAGTTTAAGATATGAATAGTTCACACACAAGTTCCACTTTACTGATGAACACAACGGCTCAGTTTCAATTAAAAGCAGCGACAAAAAGAAAAGTCTTCAGCCTGGATTTAAAAGTAGTAAGAGTTGCAGTGGACCTGCAGGTTTCTGGGAGTTTGTTCCAGATATTTGAAGCATAATAACTGAACGCTGCTTTACCATGTTTAGTTCTGACTCTGGGGACAGAAAGCTGACCAGTCCCTGAAGACCTGAGAGATCTGGATGGTTCATAATTTAGCAGGAGGTCAGAAATGTATTTTGGGCCTAAACCATTCAGTGCTTTATAAACCAGCAGCAGTATTTTGAAATCTATTCTTTGACACACAGGAAGCCAGTGTAAAGACTTCAGAACAGGAGTGATGTGATCCACTTTCTTAGTGTTAGTGAGGACTCGAGCAGCGGCGTTCTGAATCAGCTGCAGCTTTCTAATAGATTTTTTAGTGAGACCTGCAAAGACACCATTACAGTAGTCGAGTCTACTGAAGATAAAGGCATGGACAAGTCTTTCCAAATCCTGCTGTGACATTAGTCTTTTAATCCTAGATATATTCTTTAGGTGATAGTAGGCTGATTTAGTAACTGTTTTAATGTGACTGTTGAAACTCAGGTCAGAGTCCATGACTACACCTAGATTTCTGGCTTTATCTGTTGTTTTGAACATTGCAGACTGAAGCTCAGCGCTAACTTTTATACGTTCTGCCTTGGCTCCAAAAACCATTACCTCAGTTTTATCTTTGTTTAATTGGAGAAAGTTCTGACACATCCAGTCATTGATTTGTTCAATGCACTTACTCAGTGTTTGAATTGGAGCATAGTCTCCTGGTGAAATTGTTACATACATTTGTGTGTCATCCGCATAGCTATGGTAACTTATTTTGTTGTTTTTCTTTTTTTTTAATTCTTTATTTATTTGGGGTCACATTATAATACAAGTACAGTTTTTCAAATCATATATTTTTAGAGACCCGAAAGTGACAAATGAAATAGCAAACAAAATTAGTCAAAATAAAATAAAAACGAAAAAGTACACAGGGGTTGTTTGAAATAGCAAATGTCTACACATGTACATATGCATTCATATCAACATGCATATATGCATACAATACACACACACATACATGTGTCCATACATACACATCTATATACATTCAATCGGTGTATAGGAACAGTCAAACAAGGGATGGTCGTCTTTGGGATATGTAGATTCTCCACTTTTTCCATATTTCCTCAAATGTGTTTTCCTGTAGCCTCATTGAGAATGTGATTCTTTCCATGATATAGATTTCATGGATTTTTTCATACCAGTTGTCAAGAGAGGGGATGTCTGCTTTGAGCCATTTTCTAGTTATTGCTTTTTTTGCTGCAACAGTAAGAATTCCAAATAATTGTTTTGTTTTTAAGTTTGAGGGGATTGAATGTACGAGCCCAAATAGAAATTCGTCCCAGTTTAATGGGATTTTTTCCTGTAGTATTATTTCAATTTCTACATGGATCTTTTGCCAAAAAGTTACTATTAAAGGGCAAGTCCAAAACAAATGGTAGTGATGTGCTAACTGAGAACCACATTTCCTCCAGCAGCTGGGGGGCCCTAGCTGATGTGATGACTGGGCAGGGCTGAAAAAATACCTGCTCAGCATCTTCCAACTAAACATTCTGTAGGTGCCTGAGCTAGAGATCTTCCATTGAAAAGTACAGTAGCTTGTCCAAACTTCGTCAGGGATGGGTTTTTTTGTTTCGTTTTCCCATTTGTGTTTTATATACTGGTGAAAACTATTAATAAAGGGTTTTCAAGGGCCTTCTGGCTGTCTGACAGGGAACTATTTAAGTAATGGCGTACCTGTAGAAATCTAAAAAAATCACCGTTATTCAACCCATATCGTTTTTTTAATGTTTGAAAATCAAACATAGTTCCTTTGCTGAAAAATGTGCAATATGAAGTAAGGCCATGTTTGGCCCAGCCTTTAAATGTTGTATCTAGCTTGCTTGGGGTGAAATCAAGATCATGTGAGCACCATCTTAATATCTTCATTTCCTCCAGCAAGTCACTCCTGGTGATGGCCCTCAGCCATAGTTTTAAAGAGAGGTTGATCCAGCGGTTATCTTTTTCCAGTAAGTTTTTAATATGTTTTTTATCCCCTAACCTTGCCTCGATTGGTACTTCTCCTGATACATTATTCTCAATTTCTTTCCATCTAGCTCTGTAGTCTGGCTTGCACCAGCAGAACAAGCTTCTTAATTGGGCTGATATATAGTAGTCCTTCAAGCAGGGGAGCGCTACTCCTCCCTTGTTTTTTGCTAGTTGAAGAGTACAGAATCTAATCCTTGGTTTCTTCCCTTGCCAAATGTACCTTGATATGGTTTTATCCCATTCGTTAAACTGCTTGTCTGTGATTTCAATTGGTAGATTCTGGAAAAGGTATAAAAGTCTAGGTAGGATGTTCATTTTCACTGATTCTATTCGAGATTCAAAGCTCAGCACTGGGATCAAGTTCCATCTATTTATGTCTTCTTTTATTTTCTGATTTAGAGGGTTGAAATTTAGTGTATACAAGTCCTCTGAATCTTTAGAAATGTTTACTCCCAGATATTTTAAGTGGTCCAGTTCCCAATTAAGAACAATGGTCGAGTTTATATGTTGGCTTGGCTTGTAATTAAAGCTCAGTATTTGGGTTTTTGTTATATTGAGTTTGTACCCTGAGACAGAACTATAAGTATCCAAAAAGGTCAGTAAACTCAAGAATGATTCATCTGGGTTTGACAGGTATATTAATATATCATCAGTGAATAATGATAATTTATGTTCCTGGCCATATACTTTTATGCCGGTAATGTTGTTATTTTGAGTAACCCCCAAACTCAGAGCTTCGATATAAATTGCGAATAACAGAGGGCTAATTGGACATCCCTGTCGTGTCCCTCTCTCAAGGTTGAAAGAATTTGATATGGCTCCATTTATTTTTATTCTTGCATAAGGGTTGTCGTACAATGCTTGAACAGTATTAATAAATGTCTTGTGAAAGCCAAACTTTTCAAGAACTTGGTATAGGAATTTCCAATTAACTCGATCGAAGGCTTTTTCTGCATCAAGGCTCAAAAGTACTGCCTGGAGTTTGTTTTTGGATATATGTTCAACTATATGTAGAGTTCTGAGGATATTATCTTGAGTTTGCCGTTGTTTGATAAATCCTGTCTGATCTAGATTTATTATCCGAGGGAGGATTTCTTCGAGTCTTTTTGCCAAAATGTGGGTAAAGATCTTATAGTCTTGATTTAGCACACTTATTGGACGATAGCTTCCACAGTCACATTTGTCTTTCCCTTCCTTTGGTATCAGGGAGATTACTGCTTCGCCCCATGAGGGGGGAGCTATACCTGTCTGAAGCACGTGGTTAAAAGCATCCCTCATTGTTGGGATCAGTAGATCCATCATTTCCCTGTACCATTCAGAAGGGAAACCGTCTGGGCCTGGGGCTTTATTGGGTTTTAAATCAGCGATTGCCTTTTCTATTTCTTTTCCCGTAATTTCTCTAATTAAATTGTGATTTTGCTCATCCCTCACTTTAGGGAAAGTGATCAAGTCAAGGAAACTCCTGATGTTGGTTTTATCTATTTTAGGCTGTGTGTATAGGTTTTTATAGAAACAGACAAACGTTTGTTGTATGTATTTTAGATTACTATGTATAATACTTGTTTCAGGGTCTTTTATTTTGTAAATTGTGTTTTCTACCTGTTGTTTTTTTAGTTTGTAAGCCAATAGTTTTGCTGATTTACCTCCTACCTCATAGTAACTTTGTTTTAGAAAGATCATTTTATTTTTTATGTCGTTAGAGAGGATTTCATGGAGTTCGTTCTTTTTTTTATCTATTTCCATTTTAGTTTTTGTATTTAGGGTTTTCTTATGTATATTTTCTAGATGTTTTAGTTCTGTTTGAAGCTGATTTGTTTTCTCTTTTCTTTGCTTATTTATGTTTGAGGAATAGCCAATTATTTTTCCTCTTAGGACAGCTTTGCATGCATCCCACAAGATTATTGGGGACACTTCTCCATTGTCATTGTCGTTCAGATAATCTTTTATATGGGTCCTGATTTGAGGCCTAATTTGGTTAAGAATTCCTGTGTTCAATCTCCAGATTGTGCTTTTCCTTTCTAGTCCTATAGTGCCATGGAGACCGGGGCATGGTCTGATAAGTCCGTGGTCCCTATACTGCAATTTTGGACCCTGTAAAAATCTTTCTGATACATAAACAGATAATCGAGCCTTGAGTATACTGAGTGTGGATGTGAGTAAAAGGTAAAATCTTTCGTAGACGGATTTAGGTCTCGCCATATATCTGAGAGCCCTAGGTCTCCCAAGATCAATGTAATGTTCTTGGTGATTTTTTTCCCTCCTGAGGGAAGGGGTTTTGATGTATCTAAAGTTGGGTTAAGTCTAACATTGAAATCTCCCCCACAAATTAGAATTCCTTGGGCCTCCAATGTTATTATTTCAAAAATGTGTTTGTAAAATGACCATTCAGATCCCGGGGGGGCATATACATTCAGGAGGGTAACTAAAGTACCCTCCAAATTTCCCCGAATCAGTACATATCTCCCATCTTTGTCCTTTTTTTCACATGTGCATTCAAAGTTTAATTTACTGGAGATTAAGATTGTTACGCCCCTCCTGGATCCCTTTCTGTATGAGGATGAATATGAACTGAAGTTCCACTTTTTAAGTTTTTGGTGTTCCTGTTCTGTTAGATGAGTCTCCTGAAGGAGGGCTATTTCAACTCCATCTCTTTTTAATTTTGACATGACTTTATTCCTTTTAATTGGGTTTCCCAGACCGTTCACATTGTATGTAATTACTTTAATTGACCCTTTACTCTGCATGCTGATTATTTGCCTTTATTTTAAATCCATGAGTTCCTACATTTAAATCATTTCCAACATCCCCTGTTGTATATATAACATTAATAAAATACAAAACTATAACCAAAAAAAATGTAACAGAATAATATCCACAAACATAAATGACATTGACTTCCAGATTTAAGGCCACATATTGTGCCTTGGAGTGTTGGAATGTGGAGGGAAAGTCTCTTCCTCTTAGTGATGGAAGGGGGCCCTCTTCAGCCCTTAAGCTGGTACATAGGTCCATAAAATACAGAGGGTAGCAAACCGACCCGAAATGTGCCCACATGTGCCCGTGGTATAAGCGTTCTATTCAGTTTGATCTCAACCTTTGGGTAGAGAGGAAAATAATAATAGTAAAGGCAAGGAGGAAGGAAGAAAAAAGAAAATAGTCTCAGTGCTACTTATCGGGTATCCCGATGTCGAAAGCTTCGAAGCCGTTCCTTGAAGTGTAACTTGGAGCTCGGGTGCAGTTGATCTCCTCGCTTTCTGCTGGGTTCCCAGGTCAGCCGGTTAATCTGGTCCATTAACGAGCTTGGGTTCTGCAGGACAGACACTGGTATCCCTCTCTTCACCATGTCTGCTGTTGCCTCCTCAGCCGAGTTGTAGACCACTGGATTGTCCTCATAGAACACTTTTAATCTGGCCGGGAATGGGCTCTGGAATCTTATGTTTCTTTCCTTAAGTGCCGATTTGGCTTCCGCATACTGCCTTCTCCTTCTCTGCAATTCAGGTGCGTAATCGTGGTCCACGTTGACCTTTTTTCTTTGAAATAAAAACCCTTTTTCTGCCAGGCTTTTTTGATTACGTCTTCTTTCATTTTAAAACTTGAGAATTTCACCACCAGTGATCTCGGTGAGGCCTCTGCCTGAGGTTTGGGGCCGAGCGCACGGTGCGCCCTCTCGATCTGTAGCGTAGAGGGGGTCAGTTCCAGGCCTTTAACTAGTAGCTCTTCCACAAAAGCGATCACAGATGTCGACATGGCTTCTGCACCTTCCTCTACTCCGTAGATCCTTATGTTCTCGCGCCGTGTTCGTCCCTCCAGGTCCGTCAGTTTAGCCTCGGTCTGTACCTGTAGCTTCACTAGGCCTGTCACCACCTCTTCCCATGACTGGATCCTGGTCTCCGCTGCGTCAATTCGTTCCTCTGCTTCCTCCATTCTTTTGTTAATTTTATTGATGTCTTCCTTTATTCCATTGAGTTGTTGGCAGGAGTCTTTTCTAAAGTCTCGCAGCTCTTTTAGAATTAAACTCATATTAGCCTCCCCGCTGTGATCTGCGTCATCTGGCTGCTTGTCATCATCCATGCTGTTGCTTGCTTGAGACAGCTGATCGATTTCTTCCTCGTCGTGCTTTTTACTTTGGGTATTGATTTTCTTTCCCTTTCTGGACATTTTTCGTTAGTCCGATATTTCCCCGTTGATTTAAATGCTCTCAGAGAGTTGGATTGCGTTGTTCGGACAGTGTTTTTAGATATTTTGGGTCGGGAGCGTGTTGCTCTATGCTTCCATCTCTGTGTCGGACCGGAAGTCTATTTTGTTGTTTTTCATTATCTGAGCCAGTGGTAGCATGTAGATGTTAAAGAGAAGAGGCCCCAAGATGGAGCCTTGAGGTACCCCACATGTCATATTTGTCAACTCAGATGTGTATTTATTTGTATCTCTAAATTGAAGCACAAGACACATTTCAAATATAGAGATAATGCACTTCATCATTTATTATTCTATTGCATTAGAGAACCAAAATAGCCAGTCAGTGAAAACAAATCTAGTTCAGTTGAGTAAATATTGTCACCCCAAGGTCATATGCTGCTCTGGAGCTTTTGATTATATGACATATTCGTCATCATGCAATACCGATTCTCCCCAAAAAAATTGAGAACATTTCATAGATGCTTTAATCATTATAAAACTGAGGTAATGGCTCCTTGTTGTTTCCTCATAGTGGTGAACCCACAGAGAATCATCCCTGCACTTGCTTTCTTTAAGATGTTGATGATACAAGAATGCTTCTTATTGATTATTAACCTAAAGCTTGTTCCTTCCTCATCACTGCAGGGTCTCTGGCAGTGTCTGTCACCGATATGACGGCTCCTGTGGTCGGCTCATCTGGAGGAGTGTACGCTCTGGTCTCAGCACATTTGGCCAACGTAGTAATGGTAGGTTTTCAAGAATCAAGATTTTTGATTGTCACTCTGGTTATACATGTACAATCCTGTGAGATGCTTCTGCTGGGAGGCCCCATTAAAGACAAAAAGTTAATATAAAAAAACATAAAATACATTGTGTGTGTGTTTGTTGTGCGTGTGGATGGTTATCACATCACTCAGTCGCCCTGTCACACAGAGCTTTGCCACATCATCAGAGCATCAAAGCAGCCTGTTTTGGGGCCCAGCAGGTGCTGCTCTATCTACAGATGCCATACATTCCTCACCTCCGCCATCAGTTTTTGAAGAATTTACATCCTACTGCACTCTCTGACATCTGCTCTGTGTGGTCAAAACTGCCCATCCTGTGTGCCATATAAACACACTCAGGTGAACATCCATTATGTGTAATACAGTACTTATTTTGTAACCTGCTATATCTTCCACAACATTGTTGCCGTTTGCGAATATCCTTCTGCTGAAATCTTATTATCGAACAGGGCAAAAACAGATTGGGGGTCAGAGTGTGTGGGGCTTTCCAAATTGAGGTGAATTTAGACAGAGGGCGAGATCTCATGTCTTCTCATGTGCAGTGCTCCTGTCTGAGAAGGACTTGACCTTCTCACACTTTGTTCCGTCTTCATCACCAGATCTTGAAATGACCTTCTGAATGACTTCATTCTCTCTTTCTCTCTCTTTCTGTAGAATTGGTCGGGAATGAAGTGTCAGTTTAAGTTATTCCGGATGGCCATGGCTCTGGTTTGCAGTAAGTCTGAATAAAAATGAATCTCTCCCCTTTCACCTCAACTTCAGTATCATTTTTCAAAAAAGTACTTTTAATCTATTTGTCGAGCTATTCCATCACCAGAATTTAATATCCTTATTAGAGAAAAAGTGATTTTGCTCCAAAGGCAGCAACAATAAAATGTCTGGCTTCAGCTTATTGAGGATGTTTCAATAAGACCCAGTGAACACGGCAATCCAAACTCTGCCACGATTTCATGTCTTTACTTGCCTCGGATACATGCCTGTGAGGGGGACAAGATCATATTTGTATTTTCTTTTATATGTCCCTCTTTTCCAAGATACAAATACAAACAAAAGGAGGTGAAAAAATAGTGGTATGTTCACTTGCTTACATTATTTAAAAGCAAGCAGAATCACTACTAGATTGTGACCTGCAACACAGCCCCAAAGCACTGAGTGAGCTGATAAATTAAATGAATTTATTTATCTAAAGTTGATATGTTAATAAATGTTAACAACTTGTGTTTGACACATCTACTTAGTAAACTCCTAAGTTACATAAGTTAACCTCCCTGAGTATTATAGTAAAATAAATCCATCTTTCTGTTGTTATCTATCCATGACAGCTCAGAAAATGTTAAAATAAGTCTTTGTTGGCCATCGACTCTAAAGTGCATCATTGTTTTATAACATTTTCACAAGTGCACTGTAGGTCAGGAACTAAGAACAAACCTTGCTTACATTGTGTTTTCTCTGTCTCCCTCTGTCTGCTCTCAGTGAGTGTAGAGTTTGGTCGGGCTGTGTGGCTGCGCTTCTACCCCCCGGCCTTTCCTCCGTGCCCCAATCCCAGCTTCGTAGCCCACCTGGGAGGGGTGATGGTTGGGCTGACGCTGGGTGTAGTGGTCCTGCAGAACTACGAGCAGCGCCTCCAGGAGCAGTCCCTGTTTTGGATCTTCTTCTGCGTCTACACCTTGTTTGTGCTCTGCGCTGTCTTCTGGAATATCTTTGCCTACAGCCTGCTTGACGTGCGACTGCCTCCACCACCTTGACTTGATTATCAGAGGCAGATTTGACACTGTATCCCCATTATTTCTCCATCGGTAGATCCCTTACCACCTCGCTGGATGACTCACCCAGCCCTGATACTCTCTGATGCAGGGATGCACCTGACATGCAGAGGCCCATGGTTGCCGGTTATGTCATACCTTTTTCAGCCCATCTGTTCCTTATTGGTTAAATGTTGCCGTTGTTTTTCGCTTACCATACAAGCTAACCTCAGCCTGCTCTTTGTCAACATCTCTCTTGGACATTTGTCTAAAAAGTAACAGTCAGTTGGAAATGTTTAGACATCACAATGACAAATGAGAAGCCTCGGATCTAACGCGACAGGATCAAGCAGGAATAGTCCTGTAAACCTGGCTAAACTTCCTCTGCCTATTCCTTCTCAATTCAACGGTGCCTTCTCATGGAGACGTCAGCCTGATGAAAGTATTTCTGCACAGTCACACCTTGTGTTTCATGACAGCAGTAAAACCCTGCTGTACAAACCGTTTTCAGAAAGAAGAGTTCCTGAAAATATTTTACTCTGCCTGCAGCCCAATTGTCAGTAAATGAAGAATAAGGTCATGCTAGAATGTAGGCATAGTTTGTGTTTTGTCATCATTTCAAGCAGCCTATAAATAAGCAGGAGAGGTTAATATTAAAACAGATGGCAGGATAGCCAAACCTTCCCAAAATTGTAGGTGGAGTTACCGCAACTTTCAAAAGTTATGAATTTTTCTTTGAAGAAAAGTGTGGGTTACTATTCAGTGTTGCCTCACTCATGTGACACTTGCCCAGATAATTATGTTTTGTGTTCAACACTATTTGAACCTTAAACGTGTGTCTTTTGACTTTTGTGTGTGCAAGGAGTGTGACAATTGTTCATACAGAAAAAAAGAAAAAGAAGCAGAAGTGCCATTTAGACTTTTAAGCTTTCAAACACGATGCCAAAACTACTACTAGCACTGGAGGGAAAGAGCACATCCCCAGAAAATAATAGTTTTTGTGCAATGAAAATGAATCTATTTTTGTTCTGTTATGTATCGATCATACAGTATGTGACAGAAAAAGGTCATGATCTCTAAGGAATCTCTCACCTTGGGGGAACCCTAAAATGAAGTCGATTATTTGTAATTGTGTTGTCCCCTCTGGGCAATTGCAGTAATTGTTTGTGATTGGTTGAAAAATACCGATGAAGTGGCAACAATTTATTTATTGATTGGTGAGTAGGTGAATTACGTCAAATGGGATCAGACTAAAGCAACATCCACCAGTGTGGACAACTGGGCCATTTTGAAGAAATGTAGTATTTTCTCATTACCAAACATAGAAGAGCACACATGCCTGACCTCGCCTACATCCGGGCTGGGGTCGTTTAACTCATATCAGGAGGCGTTGGGGGAGAGAAGTAAATCAATGCTCCCTCATTACTTCTTGTCACAACGTAAATTGTTAATTGATTGAACTGGGATAGAAAACGACCCCAGCCCTAAGCTGTAAGTCTCAAACTGTACTGTACTTTAACCTCATGTTACGCTGGTAACTGCTTCGCACAAACATTATTATAATGTAATTATATACAGATGAATATTTTAACATGCATTTGCTGTTGATTTTTTTGTATCTACTTGGTGATTATTGGTATGTTGTGTAAATTGTTTGGTCGGTCTGCATTGTGATATGTTAGCTCTATCTTATATGTAGGCTATCCTATGTAAACATGTGTTAAAAGTAGTGTGGGGTTGTATATAATAAGGGCTATGACACAAACAAGATTGAGGGGGGTAAATGCTGATAATATTTTAACATTGTTCATTCATTCAAATTTTGTAGATTTGATATGTACATACTGGAGTGCATTAAACTGTTTTATACAGAAACAAACAATGATTTATGTGCTCTTATTTATATCAGTGATGACTCAGGTCACATATACACGCATACACACATACCATTTTTGACAATATTCTCAGGAAATGAATTACTCCCAATTGTGCAAAGAAAAGTGTTCAACCAAGCAGGTTTGCAGACTTCAAACCAGATTCGCCTCAATTTGTTATCGAAGTGTTTAAAGAGAGCTCAGGGCCCCAGATTGGAAAGCAGGGATAAGAGCCGTTGTGAAAAAAGCAGACGTCAAAGTGATCAATGAAAGGTGCGAGCACACAAGAATACGCCATAATTCATTCAGAGAAGAGACTCCTTAAGCTGTCACTGAATGTCTTCTCTGTCTAGCCGGTACAACCATATGGAGAGCAGCGTTTTGAAGGCACAATGAAAAATTGATTAGGCAGCCAAGGAAAGCCGCCTCAGTTGTGTTTCCCCTTCATAAATCTCCAATTTCAGAAGTAATCATTCACCTTGGTGAGAAAGAGAAGGCAAATAAAGCTGCAGGGGAAGGGAAATCTGAGTGAATGCATTTGGAGTCTGTTTCTTTTATGTTGCTTTCTGAGAGCAGCTCTTACAATTCGGCCAAGTTTTCATTTCACGTCTTTTAAGTTACAAGCAAGAAGAAGGACATAGTTAAACAGTTTGCACAACATTGATTCTAATGCTTTTGCGTGTAAATTATCTCAATTGATACACATTAGGATCACAGATCCTCATATAAGATTGACTTCCTGGGACCTTCATCCTAAATGTTTTGGTTTTTAGTTATAATTAGTCAAATAAAAGTTGAGGTTATAACCATGGAGGATGTAAAAGTATCAGAATAGTGGCTTTCATGAAATTCACTCAAATTGGGCTGATTATAGTTCTATAGTGAAATAAATGATAAACTATTCTCTATTTTTCTGCGTCTTGAATGGCTGGTAGAAACCACTTGTCTTAAAAAGTAGTGAATGCTACGACATAAGGATTTCCCTTTGGAATGGAGGAAATCATGAAAAAACAACTAAATGATCAAAAAGATTCATGACAGGAGTATCTACATCCGTCTACATCCGTCTTTCCGTATGTTATTTTGCACCAAATACACATGCCTATGAAAAATCCTGGATTTAATGCTAACATTCATCCATAAAATCAAGGCTAAACCATGCAGAGACCATGTAAAGGGCTAGACCCAGTTTCCATATCTGCACCGCTGTCTCCATCAAGGGGACGCTTACTGAATTACAAGTTGCAATTGTATGTTATGCACGTCAGTAGAATTTGTTTTCATGAATAATACTATATATACAGTAATTCATATGTGAACATCATTTAATTTAGAACATCTACCCCCAATAAGCAACACTTGAGGTGTCTGTTCGTGCTACTTTTTCTGGCCCACTGCAGACTCAGATGTTGTCGCCTTCGTTTTTTTTATATAGGTAATACCTTTATATGACAATGTATTATTTTAAGTTAAGCTTTTATTGTCAAGAAAATAGTCAAAACTTTACCAGCTACAACATCACTCTGTGATGTTTGGCCTAACTTCTATGAGATATGAATCTTTGTTTAATTTTATTTTGAATGAATGAGTGGGGGTTTGGTTTGAATACACTACATGATTCAGGGGCGTGTCTTGACATGACGTCTATTTTCTGCACTACAACTTCCTCCATCAAAGCGCCATTTTCGGCGTTGTTACGGGACTACAGCATGCTGTTGTCAAAAAGATAATAAGACTACTATTTCAAGTTGTAAGAAATCGTTTTCATTATCCATTGGCAATGGGGCGAAAAAAGAAGAAGCAGATGAAGCCATGGTGCTGGTATCCTTTTGACCGGATGACAACAAAGCAACGTAGAAATGCCAGAGGCTAATCGTTAGCTTGACAAAAGGAAGGCCTAAGCTAGCCTCTCTTTAGGTTTTATCGGCTTGTATGCTAACATTAGCCTAACCATTTGGCTTTGGAGTCTAGCCATTCGTTTTGAAGATTGCTTTTTCCCAGTGTATATTTAATATCGGTCAAATATTCGGCTCCGACTACACGTAACTGATAAAAGTTTACGTTCAATTCACTGGATTGCTAAGAAGAAAGTATTGCTAGCTACCTTCGGAACGGAGGTAGCTGGCTAACATGTTAGCCATGCATTGATGATTCCGGGTAGCATTAACGTTGAACGGTATGATTCATGGTTCAGGGCGGTTAAGTGTGAAACCTTATTTTTACCGAGATGTTTTGTAACCTAACGGCTTGCTATGCCCTTCATTGATCATGAATGGGGATTAGGACTCACGCTACACCTCGGAGCTTTTATTCAGGCAGCATTAGGGTTTGTTTTGAATGCTTGCGTGTGATTCTCTGACTTTGTGAACTTAGTAGCTTAGTATTTGTTCATGTTTTCTCTTTCTATACATTCCTTAACTTCTTTCTCAAGGTACTGTAATCGAGACTTTGATGATGAAAAGATCCTCATTCAGCATCAGAAGGCAAAGCATTTTAAATGCCATATTTGTCACAAGAAGTTGTACACAGGCCCAGGATTGGCTATTCATTGCATGCAGGTGGGTAGCTTTTTTGTCTTTTTGTCCTGGTTTAGTTCATAGCTCTAACTTATCATACACTGGACAATAGGTGTTCTCTTTAGATATGAATATGCACTGGCTCACTTTGCATGCGTTTCAGGTACACAAAGAGACGATTGACAGTGTTCCAAATGCAATTCCTGGAAGAGTTGACATTGAGCTGGAGATCTACGGTATGGAGGGGATTCCAGAGAAAGACATGCAGGAAAGAAGACGAACATTAGAACAGAAATCACAAGGTTTGTAAACCTATAAGCTCTTTCTTGCCAATTTAGAATAAAAGCCTAGATTTCCAAAATGTGTAATAATGTTGTGTATTTGGAATCATTTAAGATTAATCGTAAATCTTTGAATATGTTTGTTTATTGTGTGATCTATTACTACTTCATTTTTATAATGCTGTGGGTTGATGTAATTTGATCATTCTTAAAGCTTCACCACAACCTTTTCTTTTCTTTAGAGAGTCAAAAGAAGAAGTCAAATAATCAGGACGACTCTGATGAGGATGAGGATGATGATGATGAAGCAGGACCATCAGTTCCGCAGCCGGCTGTTGTCCAGCCCCAGCAAAGCTACGCTGCTCCAATGGCCCAGCTTGGGATGCCTCCTGTGGCTGGCGTACCTGGGATGCACCCTGGAGCATATCAAGGCAAGGAACCTTAGTGAAAAGCAGAAGTTCGGAATAATCACTAAAAACTTTTTTTAAAACACCAAACATTTGGTCAGTTTGATCTAAACCAACCACAACGACAAGAATGGTTGAACATGTTCCTGATTATGTCGTCAATGTATCACTTGGTTTTTGTGCTAGCTTATATTTAATTAATAGCAATGCCAAATGTTAGGCTCTCCCTGTAATTCCTACATGTTGTCTTCATCAAATCACTGCATTTAATAAGCTGTTTATGGTGTTGCTATTTTAGTCCTGGTTTCTGTGTTTGCAATGTATAGTTTATACCGAAACGAGGACACACTGTTATTGTTGTGACGCACCTACAGTGTGAGAACGTTTAGACCTGGAATTGAACAGAAATGAAGATGAATCAGCGGGGATAGAGATTACTGCACATGTATTCTTGTGTTCGGTTTCCTAGACATGTAGCTGCCTGTTTTCAGTGATGTAGTGTTGAGTTTCTAGTAAACAGAACATGTCCCCTCTCATTGTTAAAGGCATGCCTCCCATGATGCCAGGCGTTCCTCCCATGATGCACGGCATGCCCCATGCCATGCATGGAATGCCACCTGGGTAAGAGATGTCTCATTGACTGTGTCTAATGTTATTTCATGTCCAATGCTTCTTTAGTTTACTCTTAATGATATGCCACTATTTAGTTTGTGGGTAATTATTGTATCACATTCTATTGTAATTATAGTAACACCAAACAATCCTTCTGTCTTTTGCAGCATGATGCAAATGGGTGGAATGATGCCTCCCATGATGCCAGGGATGCCTGGTATGCCACACGGTGAGTTGCGGTTGTATTCTCCACTGGGGTTACACAAGAAATGTATTATCTATTCCGAAAATAAATTAAGAGTTTGTCATATAATAGTATATAGTAACCCTATTAAATCACATTTTTAATCCCTATCATAGCACAAACTGTTTGTTGCTTCCATGTTTAGATGGTTAGGCAAATGTAGCTGATATGTTAACTGTTTATTTGTTAGGTGAATGTTTTCATATTGACATAATGGACCAGTCTTTAGAGACAGACATTGGCTTTTTAAATGATTGTTCCTTCTTTGTGTACCTTGTTTATTTAGCCTTTTGTGGTTCCAATGCAATGCTGGCAGAAGGGTTGATTGAGCTGTTTGGTTGATGTTTAGGAATGCCCCATCACATGGCTCCCAGGCCAGGGATGCCCCACATGGCCCAGGCAGTCGGACTGATGGCCAGCCGACCGGCGGTCCCAGGGGTCCAGCCCGCCGTCTCCAAACCTCTTTTCCCCAGTGCAGCGCAGGTGGGCAACACACACACACTTTTCTGTGTGTTTACAGGTGTCTCTAAAGTCTCTAAATGAAAGGCTTTATTCTGTTTCTTAAGAACACGATACTTAGCGACGTTATTTCATACTTCTTGTTTCTGGATTCCTGGTTCCTCTTTTATGTAGCCAGCTGTTCTTCTTTTCTTTTCCGATCTTTCTTTCATTATTATGTAGCATATTTAGTTCTTATAATTACATTTTGCATAGTATGTGGACATGTTACATGCCAATACTGTGATCTTTCCACCATGCTGCAGATGGGCGCTATGTGCAGCACAGCAGCTGTTTCTTCTCCAGCTGCAGACCTTCAGTCTGCCTCCTCCCAGCCTCCCTTTCCTAACACGCCTCAAGTACGCTCACAGACAGGCCTCTGAAGCTGTGGCAGCTGCATGTTGCTAATGGCATTACTGTCTGTGTTAAACTAGGCTGATAACTGAACAGTGTTTGCCTTGTGCATCAACATTGGCTATGACGTTGGTGTCAGAGGATAGTTGTCCCTGACAACAACTGACATATTTTTTAGTTTGTGAGCGTCATTTACTGCATGTGCTTAAATTAATGCAGAATGAGGCATAACAATCGATTTACATTTATACCATCATACATCATTCACAACTCATACCCTCTGAAGCATGAATTCTGCCATACTAACTCATTATGCTTTGACTGTGTGTGCTGCAGAGGTGCATAACACACTGCCAGTTTTTCAATCTGAACTCTAAGTCTATCGATTTATCAGAATTTGTTCATCATCCAATGATTGTTGAAAGTAAATGATGTAAATGTATAAAGAAAAAACGTAAATGATTATTTGGACGATATTATATATTTAAAGTTAAATCCAAATACTACTTCGGTAGAATAACTAAATGTAACTTTGATTGTTTAAAAAGGCAAACCTACTGAAATTGATTGTTGGGCTTTGAATCTCTAGCACTCTGTTATGTAATGATTAGGACAAAGTTATAGTGCATTTATTAAGGACTTTTGACTGCATTGTGTCTTTGTACAGGCCCAGCAGAGCACTTCAGGAGTTCCAGCTTCAAACCCTCACGGTGCCGTCTCCTCCGACCCTCCCAAAGCAACATTCCCTGCCTACACCCAGCCCTCTGTCTCCTCTTCCACTTCTTCTAATCCCTCTAGCGGCGCTGTGGCCAAACCCCCGGCCACAGTGGCCACCAAGCCCGCCACCCTCACCACCACGAGTGCAACTAGTAAGTTGATCCATCCTGATGAGGATATCTCACTGGTAAGTCGCTTGAGCTTTCTATTTTGCCCTTTCCACAGTAAGTAATGACTGATATATATAATATAGTACGTATACTGATTAATGGGTTGACTCAATATTTAACCATCAATCTGGTTGTGAATGTCAATAACATAACAAACATGAAGTAAGATACTAAGGGGATATCTGCCAGGCATTCATTCTTACTTTTACTTAGTAGTTACTCTTACGTGGATATGTGGAAAGATGATTCTGAACTTAAATATCCTTGAGATCAGGGCACGCCAACATTGGTTACCTATTCCTCATCATTTTTGTGAGTGTTTAACTTTGCACTGTGAGGGGCCAAATTGTGTTTCTTTAGTCTGAGTGTTTGCCCTGTGTGTTGTCCCCGCCAACAGGAAGAGATGAAGGCACAGTTGCCTCGTTACCAGCGTCTCACGGCCCGGCAGGGTCAGGCCCATGTGGCTGCCCCCCCGGTGGTGTCTGTGGGCGGGATAATGCCCCCACAGCAAGGAATGCCACCACAGCAGCCCGGCATGAGGCATCCCATGCATGGTAAGGGAATGGTTGTTAGTGTGTGAAATACCCATCATATTACCGACATTTTGAGTCAGTCATTTTGCATACATGTTAGGGCTGCACGGTATTGAAAAAAACTGACATCGTGGTTTTTTCCCCCCCTGCGGTATATATTGCGGTTTTTTTAACCTGTTAAACCCCAAAGTCCCGGCTGGTACTTTACTTTTTTTTTTTACGACAGTGTCTCAGGGGATCGTAATATTTAAGAACCTATTAATGTGTTATACCAGATTAACGGAAATAATCTCAGCTAACTGACGATACAAACCATTTTTACCAAAACAAAACACAAGTCTCATAAGAAGCATCTAAATGACCCCTGAGCGAAAAATGCTAACGCACTTTGGCACAGAACTCAAGATAAAAGTACCCTTATTACTTATCGTAGCTGCACTTACAAGATATCCGATTAAAGCTGAGGTTCCACAGATTATTTAGGTATATAGTATCATCACTGAGTGATCTGAACTCGGACAGGGGAAGCAAACGCAGACATCACGACACGTACCTTTACGTAGCTTCGAGGGGAGATGTCTCACCGTAGCTGTCAATCTGATCAAAAGACGTGTTCAATGGCATTAAAACGAGAAAGAAAAAACGCGGCTGAATCGGTTAATCCATAGGTTTTTAACGTCTCTGTATAAAAAAAATGATTTAATTATAATCCATAATTCCATTTTTATGTAAATATCGCAGAGCAAAAGTTAGCTGCTAATGGTAGCCACCAGAGTGGCTGCTGCTTCCGGTCTTGGCGATGCGGAAGTCTCTCACACACACATTACCAAATAAGGACTGTGTGATTTCCCCTCGATTCCATTGGCTCTGACGGTCAGAAAGAGATGTCACATGTCAAAATCCAGCAAGGTGGGCCAGAGATATGGAAAATCCACCCAAATGGCCCCAAAAGAGTGTTTTTTTGGTGCTAAATCTGTCTAAAAAGGTCAAATATCAGGGGAAGTTCTACACACACCAACACATGAACAAATAAGGAGTGAGAGTGACGCGTAGCCAAAACCGGAAGCTGCATACCACCAAGGTGGCTACCATTAGCAGCTAACTTTTGTGATCCGATTTTTACATACAAATGGAATTATGGATTATAAACAATTGCTTCAAAGCCACAGATACATTATCAACCTATGGATCAACCGATTCAGCCGCGTTTTTTTCTTTCTCGTTTTAATGCCATTGAACACGTCTTTTGATCAGATTGACAGCTACGGTGAGACGATCTCCCGTAAAAGCTCCATAAAAGGTATGTGTTGTGATGTCTGTGTTTGGTTCCCCTGTTGCGAGATCGGATCGCTTAGATACTATACTTAAATAATCTGTGGAGTCTCAGCTTTAATCGGATATATTGTATGTGCAGTTTCGATAAGTAATAAGGGTATCTTTATTTTGAATTCTGTGCTAAAGTGCGTTAGCATTTTTTTTTAAAAAATGAATAAAACTGCACGTCCCTGCGGTGTGAATACCGCGCATGCGCATACCGCGGTTATCGCCATGACACGGTATATCGTTCAGCCCTAATACATGTTACAATCAAAACCATTTGTCATGTTGTCAGTTATTGGGGCCCTGGTCTACAGTTACACTGAAGCCTTTTTTTGAATAAATAAATGTTATTAAAGACAATTTAATGCCATTATTTGAAAGTCGAGAGACAGTCAAGAAGTGTTGGGAAAGAGAGACATGTAATCGGTAGATGGTCCAAACTGGGGACTAGCTCAGGTCATTTGTGCCCATGTTCTCTGTGGCCAAATCACGCTGTCTGGTCACCCCAAACTCCCTCTAAAAGTATTTTTTGACACACGAAGAGCTAAAGTTAAAACTGTTCCTTTGCTTGAAATAGAAAAGTTTAGCAACAGGATTAATGTTAATTGGTATGTAATTGACTAAACCTTTGAATGGCTGCAGTGATCATTGTTCTCTCCCTGTGTTTCCCTGCAGGTCAGTATGGCGCCCCTCCTCAGGGCATGCCCAGCTACATGCCTGGGGGGATGCCTCCTTATGGGCAGGGTCCTCCTATGGTGCCCTCTTACCAGGGAGGCCCTCCCATGGGCATGAGGCCGCCCGTCATGTCTCCGGCAGGACGCTACTGAAGCAGCAAAGCAGCCACCACATTAGGTTTGAGGTTCACACCTTTCTCTCATCCTTGTGCTTTTTCAAACCTAGCTGCAAGCAAAGAGCAGTAAGACCAGTGGCGGTGAAGACAAACGTTGTTTGTTAGAACTAATGGACATTTAATGTAACATCTTTATTGGAAACAGCCAAACACCACTCAACTTCCTGAAAGTTATGTCGTTGTCATTTGATTACATGTGAGGATATATTTTCTCCCCCTTAGGTTTCACTCAGGTTTATAGAGGTGAAGTGTTAAAATGATTCATATTTCTTTTGAAGCTGCTGGAGTTACATGAACGTACCAACCCCTTACAAAGGCAAGTTTCTCTTGTAAACATTTGATTTTTTTTTTCTTTCGGTAGCTTGATTGAGGCCCTCACAGCATGCTTAGGTGCTGTTGGACTTGCGTCCCCAACCTTGGTTGGTGAGGGTCTCAGTGATGAAGATGATTCCAACTAAGTAGTGTTATAAATTCATGACTCATCAGTCTCTAGCTTTATCCTTATTTCAGGTTTGTTTTTAATATTTTCTGGTTAAAAGGGTACCTGTATGCATCCTTTGTAATGTTTTATGAATCTGTTGTAATAAAATACATCTTGAAATCCAATGCTGGTTTGTCCTGACGTGCGTGGAGGTGAGTGATGAAGGTTTGTACGGGTGCTCTTCCCTTATGGCTCAGGTTTTCATCAGGTATTTAAAAACCAAGTTTGCCATCATCTATTTTTTGAGGAGTCCTCTTGACCTTGCCTTGATAAGACTTTAAGTATACATTGTTGGTTCAGAAACAGAATAAAGACTTATTGTGCTCAAAGCTCGTGTACTACCAGCCCAAAAGATGTTGGCCAACTTCTGGTTCCAAATACTGCATGTTACCTCATGATAATGATGGAAATAACTTCAGATTAAATAACGGTTCTTGTTCATATAGTGCATTTACACAAAAGTGAAAAGGAAACTAAATGTAAACTCATTCACCTTTTCCTTCAGTTATCAAACATGCATGAGTGCTTTAATGTTTGTCACAGCTCAGTCATGTCCCATAATGCACTACAGAGGGCAAGCAAAACAACAAACCCAGCAGTGGAGCAGCTCTGTGGTAAATCCCAATTTTGTGAAGCTCCGTTTTCAGTTTTCTTTTAGATTATAAGGTAAATGAAGGCACTATATTCTACTGACGGTTGATCCCCGTTTGAATGACTAGGGAATGTCTTACGATGGTTGTCGACACATACTGCTAAATAACAACCTAGTTTGTGTCTAGTTGGGATTTACAGCAGCAATATCCTGAATTGCTTGTGCAACCATTCCTACAAACAAAAGTAGAAAGATTGATGTTATGAAATAATCCAAATGGCTGGAGCATGTAGGAACAGAGGTCACAAGGCCTCACCATCTCTGTTAACGGAGACCTAACTATTTATTTCGAGATGGTTTAGAGAAAAACAGCTGTTAGATTGTTATTTACTGCGGCGCTGTTTTGTATTGCTGGGTGTTTTTTTGTTTTGTCCATCCTTTCTATTCTCAACTCTCATCCCTTGGTGGAGATTGCTGTAAAGAAGACAATCTCCGAGCGAATACATTATTCATGCACACATGTAGCGGCAGGGACACACATTTGAGTCTATAGTGCGCGCATTAATCTAAAGACATGGTGACGAGCAGTTTCTCTAGGTATTATTTAGTTTGGCACTATTTCTCCCTCTGCACATATCACTTACTGCTCTGTATTTGTTTTTGTTGTCTGTAGCCCATCCATATCAGCCTTAAAACGCACTCAGCTGGCATGAAAGGTCAGTTAAACCCAGTAAGTACCTGATGTTTATTATAGTGTGGCTTACCCTCTACAACTGGATGCGAAGCCTTTTATTACCTTATTTATTGGTTAATAGTTTGTTTTTCAAAGTTACTAGATCATTAAAGACTTAATAACAAAAGCATGCCTTGATTAACACGAACTATATTTTATTTATTCAAAGGTACGTAGACTTGGGCATTGAAATGTAAATGAAATTGTAATTTTTCTTTTCTGTCTAGTACGAAATGGATTAATATGGTCAGTTATGTTAAAGGGTCAGCTCACCTTAATGAGAACATAATCTCAAGTCTAAGGCCGTGGTTCCCTGACCCCTTAAAGATGTATTCCATTTAAATTAAGTTGGGTCTTTTTTGTTAGATCCTCAAACTCCACACCTCCAGTTTAAAATGCCGGTTTTCTTTGTATAGAGCTTAAATTCAGGTAATTGTTTCAGACTTCAGAGCCACACAGAACAAAACACAACAACTTGTGGAGGGGCCCTTTTCAATGGAGCAACCTTTACTTGTGACTGCATGACACAGGTGTTGGTCTTATTCAATCAGGAAGTCCCTCTTAGTCTTTTCTGAAACTTTATAAAGCGACTTTTTCTTTCAAATAAAATTCAAGCAGTATGAGGTTGACAACCCATATCAATACCTAGATAAAATCAAAGCGACACTATCAGCGTTACTCAATGCTTATAAGTGAAGACATGGTTTCTGTTTATTTTATTTGGGTGAACTGACTCTTTAAATAGAAACTCAGATGTTGTTGGCAACAACATTTACTTGAGTATTAAATGTAAATATATTAATCATTCAGGTTTCTTAGTGAAATTTGAAATGTATACATTTTTACATGTCTACAAGTCTATCACTGATACTATTTTTGAACTAGTTTTCAAGGACTAAAAGAATAACTGTCAAAGGAGCAGCTTTGCGTCTCTATGAATGTTACCAAAGTCAGATTTCTTGTCTTTTTAAATAAAATGGTTGCATTATTTTTGATGTCACTTGTTTTCTTTTGATTCAAACTTGGGGTGAAATCCACCAATCACACCTTCAGCTGCTCAGTGTGGTGGAACCAGTGCACCACCTAGTGGACTATGGGGGAATAATATTAACCTTTCACATATCCACACTACAACCATCACCACTCCCCATTAGCAATACTGAGAACATCTGTTCCACTAGACTAGACAAAGTCTCTCATTTATTGTTGACAGTATATACTATAATGTTAGACAGTAGCTATAATAAGGAGTATAAAGCCTGATTATAGTACATAATATTTAGAAAACCTACACAGAGAAATGATACTGTAGCACTACTGCAGCCATTTTGATGAAAAATAATTGGTGTTACTTATTAAATGTTAACTTATAAAGTGGCCATTAAGGGAATATAAACTTTTAAATACAGAATATTTACTAGTAAACGATTCTAAGAATATATAAAACGTTTTTTTAATTTTATTATATATAATTACATCCCAATGTGATCCCAATGTAAAGTACATTGCTTAAGCTTTATTTGAATTGAAATGATTATTACCCATTGTACCTATTAGGCAATAAAGCGAGAAATAAATACATGGAAACTTAAGCTTAATGTTGTTTGTTTCTTAGTTTCGAGTGCTGTTTGTACAAACATTTCGAGGATATAGTCATACGTTTCTTTAATAATGGAACGTGGTCACAAGCATCATGGCGCCACACGCTAGAAATAAAGTGCTTGAGTGGTTTGAGGCCTCACAAACATTTTGCCTCAACAGACTTTATGAGTGCATTTATGGGCATCGCCATTCAAGTTTAGCCAATCGATAAAAGTGCACGAAAACATTTGAACCAATACCTCTCAAAATGCAGCACCCTTGAGCATTAGCACTAAGTAAACAGCTTTAAAACAACTGTTGTACATGAGAACCTTGTATATGTGGTTTCCTGCTGGACGAGTAGAAACCTAAACCACAGTGTAAAGAGAGAAATGCAGTCTACCACGTTTTGTACCTGAAGTGAAAAACAAGTCTGGTGTGATGAATAACAAGGTTTATGCTTCTGCCAGTTCTTAGTTTAATTTATCCACTTTTTCATTTCAAAGTCTGCATTTCAATTCTGTCCAGGGCCTTTTTATGGTGAATAATTTACTGCGTCATATTTTCATTCTGTTTCATTACGTTTTAGTGTTTTTCTAGTCTCTAACCTGAAACACAAGTTAAAATGCCTGTAAATCTTTGACATTCAGAAATTAAAAAGGCTCTCGGAACAGTAGAAAATAGAAAAAAAACGACACATCCAGCTGCCTTTGCTTTAATCTAAAAGCTAAATGTAAAAGTTATTTCAAATCTTTTAAATTGTAGTCTTTTCGTCTCGAACATTTGAACACGTTCCCTTTAAAACGTTTTGAAAAGCTAGGTTATCATTTGAGACCATTTCAATAGTCTTACTGCATGTCTATACATTGAAAACACAATTAGTCCTTATTATTTCAGTAATTCCTTCTTTCCAAATTGTGAATATAATTGATATTGAATATGTTTTGAATGCTTAAGTCTTATAATCAAATATTAAAGCTGTACTTGGCTTCAATTCTTTTGTTTTTTGCAGCCAAGCCTTGAGCTCACATTATTGTCAATTGAGTCAGATGGCACGAGCCCTTCAGTCTTCAGGATGTGTGACGGAGGTCTGTCCACTGATGAACATTATCAAGCAGCAGACGCATCCTAACAGGCATTCTGAATCATTTCCTCTACGATATACACTTGGTTGTAATGCTTATTAAATTCCAGAGCCAGGTCTAGAGCAGAAAAGCTTGGATCCTAAGTGACCTGCACACGCTGGCTCTTACAGAGGGCACACACAGAAAAATATACCGAGGGCTGGGCCACTCGCTAGAGGTGAGTTACAGTATATTGCCTCATAAGTTCAGTTATAAGTTAGCAAAAGCAATCAAATGTAGGTAAACTATGCTTGATACTTGAAAATGCCTTTTTTTAAACAGTCTACATCAAAGCACTTTATATGGTTTCATTTATTCTGTAACAAACAGTGTTGCAGCTCATCCCTTAAAACAGGAGCCTCAGATTGCTCATACTAAGGGGAAATAGGAAGGGTGTATTTCAAGCTTGTTATGTAAATAAGTTATTGGGCTTTTTTCTTATCAACTTAAATTTGAAAATGTTTCCAACTTTTAATTGACTGCATTTATTTGAAAAGTTGGCTTATGAATTCTACTGTGTAATATATGTTTTAGATATATATATTTAAGAAGTACAATATAAGACAAGCACAAGTTTCAGGTGTGGGCCATATTCCATTATTCTTTTAGAATTTCCTGAGGGCCGATTCAAAATGGCCCCCGGCCGTAGTTTGGACACCCCTGTGTTAGATCATTCTTAATCTGATCCTTAACTGTCAGTCTTTTGTTTTATTGTTAATTTATTTCCATAGTGCCTCAGAAGGAACTTGCATTGTGTTGGTTAGCGCGTGCTTCCTCTTGTCTTCATCTTGAGGTTTGAAGGTGGAGCTTCATGGAGTTCCTCTTGGTTTCATTTACTGTCAACCACACTTTTAACATCCAGTTCTTAAGTGTTGCATGTGTGCTGTCATGTTTTACATCACTGACTTACCTTAGGATCTTATTTAGTCTTCTGACAGTAATCAAGATGAAGGGGATCCAGTACCTGGCTTTCCTCGGGACTCTTTTCATCACACAGACTGGATTTGGTAAATTGAACATTTGCTACTTTTTCCAGTTTGAAATATACTTGGAGTGTAATATGAGCAGTGGCGAACCGTCAGGGCCTTCAAGGTATTCAGAGAATACCCTGGAACACTCAGATAAAACAAAAATCGATTTAATTTTATAAATCAAATGTATATAAAATGAATAAATGAGAATTGTATCTGTGTTCTGTAATATTACAGTGTTACGTTGATTTGTTTGTCCTTCTCGGACCATGCACTACGCATTTCAGTGGTTTTGTGTTAGAAAATAAATGCAACCAATCAGATTGTGTTCTGGGTCTCTGGGTAGAATATCCTTCAACCAAGGTATTCTACAGGACCAAATAACAGGAACAATGCACAAAATGTAATATAGCAACTATGGAGAAATTGTGACAGATTGATTTACGTTTGTTCGATTCCTGGACTGATGTTTTTTGTGATATCAAGTTAAATTATAATATGAGGTGTTTTTAAAAAATGTATATTGAACCGGCCCAATCGTCAATTGAATGTTTTATATTGTCAGGCATGAATATTAATCTAATATTACCACAACAGTTGATCTTCAAAATGTTTCTTAATAAGCAACTTTTATTTATCACTGACACACTCACAAATGTTCCTTTTTTATTTTAATTAAGTGTGCAGTGACATGGAGTTCCTGGAGAGGAATGAGGGGGGTTCTGTGGTGTTTCCCTGTGAGGTGGAGCAAAGGAACCCTTCCCCTTACGGCGTCTACCTAAAGCGCAGCTGGCTGAATCAAATTGAAGTTCTGTTCCAGTTCACCAAGACTGACTTCACTGTGGAAGAAATGTATGACAAGAAGCGCATCAGTGTCAGTGGAGACCCGAGCACACACTCTCTGAATGTGACCATCTCTCAGCTGAGTGCCAGCGACACGGACCGCTACTACTGTGAGTTTGTGGTGGACAACCCTTCCTCTGAAGACATAATAATACGTGGGAAGACTGAATTCTTCCTCCTTGTTAAAGCTGGTGAGTGATTCAATGTTTTCCATCCCACTACTCTGTATATCACCCACAGGGGGTTAAGCTTTCCAAAATAAGCACGACAAATGTCAAATACAAGTGGTTGACATTCAGAAATTGTGCTTGGTGCTGTTTGTTCAGTGTGCTCCAACTAAGCCCCACTGTCTAATAAGGCATTCATTAAAATAGGTTGAGAACTATTATGATTGTTAATAATGAAGGTTTGGTCAAGGTGCCCTGCGACCAGAAGGATTGTGGTGGAACTGTAAATGTAGGGAGCATCAAAGAGATAACTAAGGATAGGTTTAATGCAGGGGTGTCCAAACTACGGCCCGGGGGCCAAAAGCGGCTCACGTACCATTTTGAATCGGCCCTCACACAGCAAATAAAAAATGAGCTGCTAACAAAACAAATGAAACCCTATGGAGCTGTGATGTGGGCTGTTTTTTTCTTACATTTTCAAGTATCGAGAACAATTTACCTACATTCTTCCAACTTATAACTGCACTTACGAGGCAATATACCTCGCCTCTAGGGAGTGGCCCAGCCCTTGGTATATTTTTCTGTATGTAGCCCTCGTGAAAAAAGTGTGGACACCCCTGGTTTAATGGGAAGGATATTGGCCTACTTCAGTACAACCAAAAGTCACCCTCATTGAGTTTCACTGACTTGTAAAGTTGTAATAATTCTTATAATCCTCATATCAATTATGCCTTTTTAAAACTGGCTACCATTATTAAGTATTTTTGCTAAGACTGTGTTGTTAATAGCTAAATACTCAGGGAAAGTGGAAAAAACTGTCAAAATCCCCATTCTGTAGGCCAATATCTAAACTTTCTCTCTAACCAAATCACACAATTTGAAATAAATCCACTGAGAAATCCTCCTAAAAACCCTTTGGCAGATATGTTGATTATTCAGAGGAAATAGGATTTTAGCATATAAATCTTATTTTAAGTTGTATTCCTTTCCCCTCTGGAGACGCCCCTGGGTCTGTGGACATTGGGTTGGTAGAGACGTGTTCTGGGGGCTCGGCTGTACTCCCCTGCCTCCCCCCCCCATGGGGAGGCCATGGCCGTGGAGGGGGTGAGTCTGAAGCGGCAGAGGGGCCGGGGACCTGTGGAGGTATTGTACAATTCAAAGCACCAACATGGCAGCAGCCCCCCCTCCTCCTCCCTGTTCCCCGTTGAGAGGGTGCAGCTGTCCTCGGCTCCGGGCCCCAGGGGCCTCACCTACAACCTCACCCTGCAGCACCTGCAGCCGGACGACAGCGCCCTGTACAGCTGCCAGCTGCTTCTGCAGGGCGGGCCCCACACCAGCACCCGTCTAGGCAGACAAGTGTTTTTTGTCTCAGTGCAAGGTGGGTCACAGGAGGACTGGATCGCCAGGTTCATACTAACTCCATTTGGCTTTTTCAGGCCTTTGAAAATGAATGTTTCCTTTTCATACTAACCGTTGTTCTGTTGTTCCACTATTTGGTTCCTCCTTCTGGTTTGTGCTCTTGTCTCAATGGTTTCAGTGTGCGATGTCAGTCCAGCTCTGATATCTCAGGATGTCAGCCTTTGACTAACATAACTGCAACTAATGAAATCAATATCAATGGCTATAACTGTATATCACTGTTGTTGCATTATTGTTTGTTACTTTTCAGCTAATGGTTTTGTAGACCATGTTCTGGGACTTAGAAAGTAATTTTGCATATCTCTTCTGTCAGTTTCACAAACACTTACACAAAACAAATTATGCGTGAGGTGGAATCAAACTTCCGTGGGTCACTTCACTGTAACTCTGAACTAACTCACCACCTCTCTTTATTGAGTTTAAATCCAGCTTCTATTTGATATAAGTTGTTATGAAAAGATAACTTCCATGTCAGGTGACACAGTAGCTCTAAGACAATGCAGTTTTGTATGACTACACTGGACAAGTAGGACACCCCTCTTTTTATCCTATGACAAAAACAGCAGTTTATTGTGTTTTAAGGTTTTTACTACACACAAATATTGTGTTTGAAAATGTGCTGAAGGCTCTATTTTAATATTGTACATTTGTTATTATTAATAATATAATTTGTCCTTAAATAGAAGGTGCAGTGAAACCCAATGAAAACAGGTGTGCCCTGTTTGTTGTAGCGTAGTAATAGTGAAAGTTATTAATTTAAAGTCACTGGGTCACAACAAAATGTAAACTGACTTTTATTTCGTATAAAAATAGAAGTGCTAAATTCCAATAAAGAGTTGTGTCCTACTTGTCCGGTGTATTAATACACCCAAACCAACAATGTATTGCTCTGACTAACAAGTGCTGTCTATTTCACTAAAGCCTGATACAGCTTATTCCTCTGGGCCATAGCGCTCAATGATTGTCTAAAAACACAAAGTTAGCTACACTGCTACTCTTGGTAACATGTTCCTTTGTTACAACCAACACATTGGTTTAGTTTTCGTCTTTGAATGCTAAGCAGTTGACCTCCACCTTTTACTAAAGCCCCACAATGACAATCAAACATATATTCAAACTGCAGTCTACCACTAGGAAGGGAGTGAGAAGTTGGGAATACCTTACTCTAATCTAATTTCAGTGGAGAGTATGCGTGTTTGCGTCCAGTTAATGTGTCTCTTTTATCTTCAACATTTCTCTCTCTGCTTCTTCACAGGAGGTCAGTGTGGCTGCTCCCGGTACTCCATTCTGCTGTATGCTTTGTCCTCAGCTGTGGTGGTTCTCCTCTTCCTGCTTCTCCTGGGATTTGTGGTGATTTCTAAAGTGAGTGGCGCTGCTCTAATACGACACTGAGAGGGGGAAATATGAGTGGCAGCACCTGCCTGTAGAGAGCGTGCCAGAGAGTTCCTCTGCAGCTCACCACAAAACCACACAAGTTTCATCACAACTTGTTGCTATCAGTTGTCAGCATGTTTTCCTTCGATGTAATGAGGAAGGCAGTGACAGACTTATTCTACTTTTTAGTTCAGTTTTAAGACCTTTTTATTAGTAAGGAACTCCTGTTATGTAACTGTTACCAGAAAACACATCATAGTTGGAATTTGACTTTGTATGGACTTCCTTTTAAAGATGCTGCCTCTCGACTAAAAAAATGACTAACTCTGATTTGAACAGGAAATCGAGAGTGCGTTCAACCTGTTTTCTCACCTCACTGATTTGTTTTTTTCCACTCTTTTGATGTCTCTCAGAGCAAAGCACGCCGCAGTGTCAGATCACACCCTCAGGCCCCCATCTACGAGGAGATGACCGGCAGTCGGAAACAGGCACCCCGAAATCTGGAGGAAATGGAGCCTTCTGAGTACACAAACTGCTCTGTGAAGAAATCCTGTCCTCAAAACCATTACGAAAGCCCGAGAGGGACCCTCTGCCCCAGGACTGAGTCTGAATAATGAAATATTAGATCCTGTTACCGACATGGTTTACTAAAACATCTCACACTCTGCTACCTGAAACTCACTCCATTCAGTGCTCTTAAGTTTCTCTAACATCATTTACCTGAAAGATTATCCACATGCTCTTTATATTAGTTGCATCTGTTGACTGTTGGTAGTTTAAAGTCTTCTTGTGTTTTGAAGTTTTCTGAAGAACCTTTTTAAATGTCTGTTTTTGGCCTTTTCAGCAAATTAAAGTTGGCTTGTAGAATTGTTACTGCTCATGAATTATTGTGCCTTGTTTGTCTTCAGGGGAAAACAACACGTTGAAAGCATTTCCTTCCTCATATTGACAAACTTGGTTTTTAGATTTGTAAATTTCTTGAGAAATGACAGCATGACAACATTTGATCTGTGGCTCTTTACTGCACCTCATACCCTCTCCCAGCTGTATACTCTCTATGTTTAGCTGTATACAATAAAGTAAAAAAAAAACATAAATACAAAAAAAACTAACAACTGAAACATATTTTAAGAGTAAGAATTCCTGCACAGAACCAGAGACTGATCCCTGGATTTCTTTAGATAAAGCCTTAAGAATATTCAAGACATTCGCAGCATACCGTTTATGATTGAGTGCTGGTTTTTTGTAATCATTATTTATCAGAAAAAAATATGACTTTTTAAATGGTATAATATATTAAATAGTTTTGACATTTTTGACATTCTGTAACTATATTTGTATTCTTTTTATTGCGTAATATTCTATGACTTTTTTTAAAGGTCACTGTATACAGTATCAACATAGCTCTCACTCCTAATAAACATTATATTTTCACTTCTGTCTCTTTACTGCTCTCATTCAGTGTGCATTGAAATGATCAAATGAATCAAACATGAAATCAGAAACCATAAAAAAAAAGTGACAAAACACGGAGTAACAGCAAGAAAATGTGTATTTATTAATATAGTCCGAAAGAAGCTCCATAATTCATAGAAACATTATTTTCCGGTGCATGTCCTTAACAATCACATTCTATGAGGAGAAAAAAGAACAACATTAAAAGCCACAACTTTGTATTTCAGTTACAGACATTTTTCCTTAATGTTTTTTTTCAAAGTAAAGAGAAAGGCAAAGGCAAAGTACCCCCATTCCATCCCCCACCCTCGTCCCCTTTAAAAAACTGACAGCCTTAAAAGTCATGGGCTTTTTTTCCCAGTACAACCCACAGTGCTTTAGCCGAAGGATAAGCGCTCATTGGTTAAGGATTACACAGCATGGCAACACAATGTAACATTTTGCTAAAACATTAGATGACGATGATGAAAAAGGAGGAAGGGGGAAGTGAAGGAAATGTGAGCAAGAGACAAAACAAGAACAACCCTACATCAAACCCTGAACCCCAGACTGAGTCGACAAACGCCCGCAGTACAGCAGCTGGGTTTGGACTCTTCCCTCCCACTTGTGCATAGATCATGATCCTTTAAAAACCAGCTTTCCTCCTCCACTTCAAATCTGCCTCTGAAAACCTTCCGTTACATGTTAAGAAAACCTCTTAACTATTGAACTACCTGTCACATGTTAGCAGACAGGAGAGATGATTAAAAACAAACACATACACTTCTTGCACAATGCTCCTGAACTACAGGATGGAAACGTTAAGTCAAAACATACAAATGCATTTTTATGTCACTGCCTTTTTGACAATCAAACCATTGATCAGGTTAAATGTAAAGCAATTCTACTTAGATTTCACATGTAAAGCACTCCACTTTTTTCAAAGTTGATTCTCAGTCTTATTTGGTAAATATATAACTTGCTACGAACATTTGTGTTGTTGCTTTCGAGAAAACAATGGTACTCTATGTTCTGTTTAAACTCATGACCTTCAGTGCCTGCTTGGAGTTTAATTGTTTTCAGTTGGGTTTTTTTCACACGAAGATTAAACCTAGAAATGAAGGAGTTGGTATCTGGAACCCTGGCCTTCCTGAGACATAATCCACATCTTTTATGAGTGTGCAAGATCGTGAGCAAACTGCGTTGCTTACAGGAAACATAACAACTTACAGAATACAGACAGATAGTCTGTCGACGCCGAAAGAGAACTTAAAAATTGAAATATGACAACACTGATCAATCCCAGAGTTCTTAAAGTAGCATAAATCTTCATTTTGCAAAAATGTCATGATTTCTTTTTTTACAACATTCCTGTTATAAATTTGTATTTCCTTGAACTTCAGACAAATGAAATGCTTGTAAACGACAGGTGGCTTTTGCAACAAAAAACACAACCCCCCCCCCCCCAAAACAAGATAGGCACCTCTGAAATGAGTCTTGTAACAAACTCACCTCCCACACTTTATCCCTTTCCATTTCTCCATGAAGTTAACATAGGGATTACAAGTCCTTCTACAACTATCTATGGCAACAGTTCTTTGTTTTTTTACCCCCTTTTTTGTTTTTCTAGGTTTTTTTTGTCTTTGTATTTTAAGATTTTTTTCATTTTTTATATAATTGGAACATAATGGTGCAATACTCAATGATAATCCTTGTATTGGATTACTCCACAATAAAAGCCACTATAAGGTAGATACACTTTTTTACAGATAAAATGAAACAAAATCCATTAAGTCCTTGAGTAAACATGTACACATGAATTGTCACCATCTCCCCTCCGTACTTAGACTCGTTTATCTACGATTAGCTGAGTGAGGGGTAGAAGACACTCAGTGCAACGTTAGAAGATAATAACATGTCTATCAAAACAGTTTTTGACAGGACAACAAAAAAAAGAAAAAAACAGACACAAAATATAACATACTGAGTGGAACACAACAACAGGCCATTTGCCTGGTACACAGTTTCTTGCGCACACATTCATACAAACATCTGACTTTCAAGCACACATCTAAGATGACTTTGCATTTTTACCTCTAAGATTTTGTATTTGTAACTCAATGCAATACATTTTTAATATTCTCTAAGAGTCCCCCAAGTGTACCTGTCAGATGGAGAGAACTAGAAGAGAATGACTGACTTCACATTACATTATTGGCGCTCCATGATTCAAGTATTTGTGTTCAATATTTTGTCGTGTTTTGATATGTTTGAGATTTTTTTTAGCGACTGGTTGGGTTGGGCTTTTAGACAGGCTAATTGACAAACAAAAACACATATTTACAGTACAAGCACTTCAAAGTACTGTAATATGTCATCAAAGCCAGAACGTGCATATCCAACTCTGTGAGAAAGGCGTAGCTTTCAATCAAGTATCAGTTTACACCCGACCCAAATTCTTTCCTTCGTTTCGCTTATTTGCGGGGAAAATACATATTGCTCATTTTTCAGTTGTATTTAACCAAGACCTTTCAAACGAAAATGAAACGTTTCAGAGGTTACGATCCAAGAAGTCTGAAGAGGTGATACCACACACTGAACTCACAGATATATATGTATACTTACTGTAGTGTATACATATATACTGTCATCTAGAACAGAGCTATAGAGAGGAGAACCTCTCGATGCTGGTGCAGCATGGGAAACCCCCCTCACTGTCAGGGTTCTCCAGTTAGTACAGGATGCTGGGAGGTCCTCGGCTATTGGGTCTGTCTGAGCTTGGATCAAGGCAGTTACAGAAACAGGCAATAGTGATTTTTGCTTGTGTGCTGCAGGACCGCAAGTCCTGAAAGGTAGCCTTTTCCCGTTTTCTTGTTAATTTTTTTTGTTTTTTAAACTTTTTTTTAGAATGTTTTTTAAGACTTTGTACCTCTTGAAATGTGCCCCTCCCCTCCTGCTGATGCAGAGCGAGGAGAGCGAGGCTGATACAGTGGGCCCAAGCCATCTGGGTCTGTGGAAATGTACAGTTCAGTGGGCCTGCTTTGAGCAGGACACAAACATAAAAACGAGATAAATACAGCATCCACAAAAAGGCACCCCGGCCACCACTCTACTCCGTTAGATGGTGGACGTAGAGGCTGATGAGCGGAGACGTTTCAGCTAGAAGTGCAGAGATTTAACATATTATAGATCTTTTTTTTCACTTAGATTTTTTAGCATTTTTAAGATTTTTATGTCAAACTTCATAAAAATGACGTTAAAATGCAATTTCATTTTTGGTTTTAAAAAAATATGTACCCGGGATTACCCATCATCAACTGTGCACTGTAGCAAACTGGAACCCCCAACTGAGTAAAGATTTTCTCCTTAGCATGAGGCATTCCCAACAAAAACACACAAAAAAAAAGAATCTCAGTCATTTAAGGGTGTGATGCTGCTGCCCATTGGTTTGATCCCTCCTGTCCCCCGCTTCACCCTCTGCAAAGGTTATCAAAGTTCCTCCCAACAGGGAACAGAAGTGCTCTCTATAAAGATACAGTATGACACAGCAAATTTATATTGGCACATTACGTTGGCAACTTTTACACGCAATAATTGGCCCCGAAACAGTAACAATAGGCCACCTTTTGAGGAAAAGGATTCAATACAAGCCTTTTCCCTTCCAATTAGGATTACGTTCGAGGCATGAGGTCCGTAAAAATTGTTGCACAGATGGCCTTTTAATTTTAGACTTTGCTCTCACAGTAGAAAGGACATATATATATATATATATATACGGAGAGCTGCATCTCATACTTGGTATCATCTACTCCTCTACCCTGAGATCAAGCTGGACAGAAGTGTCTTCAGCGCAGAGAGAAAGACCGACTTCGAGTAAGTGTTCGGACTTTAATATATGACAGTGTTCTGGTGGCTGATCCTGACTTTAAAGAAACGGCGGCCATTTTTAAGTGCTGACAGAAGCGCACAGAGGGTGCAAGGGTTGGGTGTGCCAAGCTCTGGGAGGAGTGCTCATTCCCGAGTCAGGTTTGGCGTGCTGTAAAGGGCCCCAGCCTCTAGTCTTTTGCATAGAAACAGATAGGAGGGCCTGGTAGGGGGGGGGCTACTGGGTCTGGTCAAGGAGGAGGTCATAGCGTAGCAGCTAGGCAAAGGGCAAGGGGGGGACAGCCTGCGGGCAGGCGGAGCAGCTTGGAGCAACAAATACCCACACCCGTCTGAGACACCCTATTTTTACACATCTCAAGATACTACCTGGAAGTACTACAGAATACTGTCAAACAAAAGCATGATCAGTTAAAAACAAATAGACAATCAATAACGCTCTGTAGTATTGATCCTTGGTTTGCATTCAATACACAGGATGAACATACAGAGGCACCTCTGACCAAAGTGTTTCTGCATATGAACAGTGAAGGGCTAGTTCAGCAGCCGGTATATTGTAGACCACTGCATGTAGACACCAATAACAATATAACACATTGAAAAAAATAAAGTCAAAATGATCTTTTTCCCAAGACATAAAAAGTACACTGGCAAAAACTCCAGAAATATGACTATTACATCTTCCAGCTAAAGTGATCTTTGTGTCAAAGGACTGAGAGATGGGGGAGAGGGCGAGACGCCAGCGGGGTCGGGTGGTGGCGGCCCCCCCCTTTGGAGATGTTATGTGGGGCGGAGAGCCGTGATTGGCCGGTTTTGGAGGGGCCGCTTTCTTTGCCAGACTGAGGGAGGGTCAAGTGGAGCCCAGGAGGAAGTGCTGCGCTGTGGGGCTGCCACTTGACACCCAGAGGACCACAGCAGAGAGGCACTCAGTGGACACTCTCTCCCCTCCCCCCCCCCGACTCCCTTCCGACTCACCCACCGACTGACTGGCCAGCGGGCGTCAGAGACAGCTGACATTGTCTAGTGCCTCCAAGCAGAACAAGGCTTAACATTTGGAGTAACAGTGATATTCACTTCGATATTGTTCAAAGAAGGAACAAATAAATCAGACTGCATTTTTTTCCCCAAAGTCCAACGGTACAATTCAGTTCCGTTTCCCTTCGTCCTGCTACCATAGGAACAACGCCAGACACATTTCCAAGGAATAGATATAGTACATAAAAGAGCAGTATTTTTAGTTTTCAATGTTTATGCTGCTCCTTTTTAGATTTATTGGATTGCAGTTGAAGCGATTTGCTCTTCATAAGTGCTATGATAAAACCCTTTGAATTTATAAAAGTCTTAGTTTCATTTGTTTGTACAGTACCAAACGCAAGGAACACTCGTAGGTCTACTGCATTAGGAGAAACCCCTCTTATTTGGTATTGTGCCAGATACCCAAACCGTCCAATCCCACTGTGGATTCAGTCTCTGTTGGGTGTGGCTGTGGCACGCAGAGAGGAAGTGTGCATTATTGTGTACCCAGTGTCATTCTTGTGTACAGTTTGCTGCATGCACAGTTCAAAAGCTGTTGCTTCCTCTTTGCAGAGTTTTCCAGGGGGACTGGCGGCCTGGGGGGAATCCAAGTTTTGAAAAAAGGGGGTAAGGTTTGTGAAGTTCCAAAGTCTTTTTGCTGCAATCGGCAACAATCGAAAAAAGCTAAACCAGCTCCGGTGGACGTAGAGTATGGACGGAAGAAAGGTCTATGGTGTATATTGCACAATGTAACTGTCACATGAAGGTAAATTGTGTCCTTTTTTTTCCTCCAAAAACTGGCTGACCATACAGACCGCTGGGCTTCATAACAAATCGGACAATAGAAAATTCAACACAGCACCGGTAAGCGCCCGGGTTGAAGGTGACCAGAAGGATCTGGGCTTGCAGACGTCAATGATTAGGTGCCACCGGACATAATAGGCATGTACGGAAACAGAGACACGCAGCGAGGTCGACAAATAATCTTCTGTCAGCTTATATGTTGTAATAGATATAAAATAATGCGCTTGGGTCTAGGCCTACAAATAAAGAGGACATTTAACAGCTGTGTCTATCCCTTTGAGAATACAAATCAAATAGTTAAGCTGATGATTGGTAGGGCCAGTCACGTGGCCAGGCCTTCTCTCTGCCCAGTGACAGAGTCGGTCACCAGTCATGTCCTGTACCACCTGCTGGCTCAGAGGTGAAACTGTGCAAGATTTCAGCTATTTCTTCAGTTACAAAATAAACTAAAAAAGGCGGCTTGGGAAGGACCTAGGCCAGAGAGCACTTAAGGCTAATATTAGTGCTGAGAAACAAACGTTAACATAACTAGTAAAGGTCTTTGAACCACATCATTGGCCATGGACATGCTGGGAATGGTTGTTTTAAGTTCTTATTTTGGGATGATTCTTCTTCTTTTTTTGGAGGGAAAAGGAAAGTCTCAGATGGCAGCTTTGATTGCTTCTCATAAAAAACTTCACACAGAATGTCATGTATACTTATGGAAAAACTAAAAACACTTAAAAGGTTTCTTTGTGTTGTGTCTCATTTCAGTTAGTTTTACATGATCAAAAATACCAAAGGGAAAAAATGTTTGCTTCTTTTCCCCAAAGGAGGTAAAACCGAACCAAAAAAAAAGGGACAAAAGCGAAGCAGAAGGACTGGAGTCAGCAGTCTGTGTGGTAGGGACTCCCGCCTTCTGATTCACAATTCACAGTTCAAATTGATACTGATTATCGCCACATGATTTGCTTGGGTTTTGCTCCTGTTTGTATAGACTTTTTTTATTTTTTATCACCCACCCACCCACCACCAATGCCTTACGTGACATGGTGGTGGTGGTGGTGGTAGGTTGGTTGTTTAGTGTATTGTAGCATCCTCCTACATGGACTCCCCACTCAGCAGGTCTCCAGGCAGCAGGGTGTTGATGGAAGTGGGGCTCCCGATCCCCCTATGGTCCTCTCCGCTCGGGGGTCCCCACAGGCTGGAGTACTGGGGCACGTTGCCCCACAGCAAGTCGCCTCCGCTGGGCTTGCCTCCGCTGCTCCACTGGCTCATGGAGTGGGACTGTCCGCCTCCGCCCATCCTGTTCTGATTGGCTCCAGGGTTGGCCTGCCAGCTGGTGGTGTTAGCCCCCAGCGACTGGCCTTGTGCAAAGAAGCGGTTCACCTCCTCCTCCCCGGCAAACTCCGCCAGGATGGTGGTGTTCCCAAGCACACACCTTACAGAGGATAAAAGAGGACATGTTAATGCTTTTGTATTTGAAATTGTTATTTTTACATTTCTATTCAAACAGAGATAAAGGGACTCATAGTTTTCAAATAGGACAGGACATAACTGACATTCTTTTTAAAGCGAATGGTACTGTTTTTTAAAGCGCGCTGCCAAGCTTATGTGGTTTTTAGACCTTGCTAAAACCACATTTCATGCTGCTGATATTTAAAAGTGGGTCACACAGATGGTTTCCATGACAACCATCTGCAGTGGCTGCCACTATTAGCAAAGCTAAATTAAGGACAAACTAAATACACAACCAGTTTGGCTCTGAGATGGGGTTTACACCCATTCAACTTTGACTATAACAAAAAACACCGTAACGTTTCAATACAGCTGACTACAGCATGACTCGCCACCTCCACTCTCATGTGACTGCCTAGTTACAAAAACAACATTGTCTACAGCAAGGGAAATCACCATTAATAAATCAGGAACATAGGGTTTTCCCCAAGTGTTGACCTTTTTCTCTTCAATTAGTTGCTTCACTTGGATATATAAAGGCAGAGGAAGTTGAGAAAAAACCAGTGAATGTCTGGTGTCAGGGATTGGCTGAGGCTTACATGTGCAGAGACTTCTGGGCTTTTGCAGCCTCGTCCTTGGAGCTGTAGCGCACCACAGCGTTCCCCTGGGTCAGGTTGAGGTGGAATGTGATCAGGGGGCCGTGCTGCATGCACAGGGTCCGCAGAGTTGAGCCATCAATCTGAAGCACAAACAAACAAAAGCATTTAAAACAATTGCAAACCGAAAGCACAACATCGTATTTGGCTTAAATCAAGCAATAGCAGCACAGAGCACGTACCTGTGGGGTGAGATTCCTCAGCACCAGCCAGCTGCTGGTTCTGTTGGAGCTGTCCGTACTCCAGGTGGTTGTCTCTGTAACAGAAATGTCCAATATTATGTTAAGTGTTAATAGTAATAAGAACAATTAAGTAGCTGAGCTGCAGAGTTTGTGATGATAAAGTAATGTCATTTTTCCCAAAAGCAATTATTTTGAGTTGGTTTAATATATAGAGCAGGGGTGCCCAACCTTTTTTGAACCGAGAGCTACTTTTAAAGTTGCCAGTCTGCCGAGATCTACCAGTCCAAGCGTCCAGGCGTAGCCATTACTGACAGCCTACTACCAGGTAAATACACACTTCTACTTGTGTAAAACTGAGTAGTGTTGCTACAAAAGTATAAATGAGGCTTTCTAATAAGACAACTCAGATCTGAAGCTACTCAGGAATATGCTGCCAAAGTGCAATAAAAAAGACAAGCAACGTGTAAACAAGCCTCAACCCCAAGTGAGCTTGTAGTCTTAATTAATGTTAGCATGTGTGCTTAGCTGTAAACACAGTCGGATGGGGGACCAAAACGTCCCTGTTTTCCGGGCAAAGTCCCCATTTTCGGAATGTGCGTTAAAAAACATAGAGCAAGGTGAAATAAAATGTTACATGTCAGTAAAAACAGAGTAACAGTGTTGTGCCTGTTTGTAGCGTTAGTGTATTTATTTTTCTAATACTTCTTCTTCTTCTACTTCTTCTTCTTCCTCTACTTCTTCTACCTCTACTTCTTCTTCTACCTCTACTTCTTCTTCTACCTCTACTTCTTCTTCTTCTACCTCTACTTCTTCTTCTTCTACCTCTACTTCTTCTTCTTCTACCTCTACTTCTTCTTCTTCTACCTCTACTTCTTCTTCTTCTACCTCTACTTCTTCTTCTTCTACCTCTACCTCTACTTCCTTTACTTCTTCTTCTACCTCTACTTCTTCTTCTACCTCTACTTCTTCTACCTCTACTTCTTCTACCCATGGATGTATAATAAGAAGCTTATAATTCAATGTACCTTCCCGCAAAATATTGGACAAAAGAAAGTCGGCTAGTAGTGTCAACTAAATCCATAGTATTAGAACAAATGTGATTTAAACGAGGTAAATTACGAATGTATGTTCTCAATCGCCAAGTGTGGGATTGAATATTAAATTAGTTTAGATTAGATTTATTGTCCCCAGGGGGAAATTCATTTCCACAGCTCTGTGAAAACAAGATGAAATCGACAAAAAATAGAACAACTACAGATAGCACCACACATGATGCTTACCTGTTATTATTTAGGGCTGCCTGTATGGATCAGGCTTTTGCCAAAGCGAGCCCTTTTACTATAATAATAATATGTTATTATTATATAAACCGTATTGGTACAATGAGTGACGGATTTTTAATCTGTGTCTGTCCATTTGGTGTAGTATTTGATCCAATATTACATTTGGTTTATATATTAGTCACTTTCTTATGGAATGCCAGGTTTTAGGTCTTGGTTTGAACATTCAATCCTGAAAATAAAAAATCAACCAGATTAATTTGTCTTTAATCCTGACATGACTAGAGTAGATAGTAAATAATAAATACAGTAAATAAATCTGTATAGGAAGACGAGTTAAGGGATAGAGGAGAAAAGGTTATGGTATAATTACAGAGCCTGTCCATTTATAAATTGAGGAAATCAATGTTAGTCTGTTAACGTGACTAACAAAGTGCAGGCATCTAATAATGTACTATCTATTATTAAAGATCAGAGGAAAATAACAGAATGAGAGGGGTCAATCCGGAATACAAATAAAGAAGCAAAGAGATTGTAGAGCAGTGAGAATGAAAAAAACTTGGTGAGTCAATTCATTACATTGCCAGTATTTTTCGTTGTTGTGAAAAAAAAGTCGCCCCCTAGGATTTTTGAACAGCCCCCTCAGTCATTTCAGCCTGGAAAGACTTCATGTGTTTCGCAAGAACGTGACTGACACGATAAGATGCTCTGGTAGCAGCCTTGCTCTTGTTGTTGGGCCTGGTGAAAATGGACTGCTGTGCATTTAGCTGTGCTCTCAGGCCCCTCCCCTTTTGGGAGCGTAGGGCAGAATTAGGAGGGAATTCCGTCTCGTAGCGTTTGTGCACTGTTTTGAAATGCCGCTCCTAAATTACCCTTCTTCGATAAAGCCACGCTCGCATTGCAGATGAGACAGATGGACTTTGAATTGGAATAGATACAAAAATAATCATCCTCCCACTCGGAGTGAAAATTATATATTTTGGGCTTTTTTGCTTCTGCCATAATTGCGGTCTTGTGTGTGTGTCAGACACATGGGGTCACGCCGGCCAATCACAAAGCTTTGATGCGTTCAAGTGCATTATTCTGGCACAGGAAGATTATTTTACAGGACATTAACGATAAAACAGAATATTGTTGTTCTTTTTTTAGACACATATCGTGATCGACTGGTTGGGCACCCCTGGTATATAGAGTAATAGAGTATGGAACAAATACATTGTATTTGTAATATAACTCTAAAAAGGGAGACTGTTTAAACTTTACTTTCTTAGTCTTAGTAATGCTTCTTCAAGGGCATAGAGTTTCTTCTTTTTTTTTTTAAACAGAAGAACATCTGTTATCTATTCCCACACCTGATTCTTGTTTCTACTACTAGTAGTACTAATAAATGTACCGTTTCCTCTTCGGTCTTCAACGTGTTGTGTCAAAAAAGGTGCATGCATGTAGTTTAAATGAGGCTTCTTGCAGAGCCGGTAACCTCAAAATGTCAGTTTAGCAGGGTGTGTTCACCCTGCCTTTATTTAGCGAGCGCTGTCAGTGAAGGGTCGTGCCTGTGAACTTCAGCACTCCTACACATCCTGCAGTCAAGTCTGTGGTGGCAGGGTGTGAACTACATCATTAAGATTCATATCGGTAGCTTTCACTTGGTGAAAATCAAGTTTTTAATTTAAGAGCTATTTTGAAAACTCTCATTATAAATTACATATTTTGGAAGAAAAAGTCTCAGCAGCAACATCACGTTTCCTCATAAGTTAATGGTGATTGTATCAGAATCAGAACTCTTTTATTTGACCCGCAGCGGGGACATTTACGGAATTACAGCAGCAAAGGTACAGTGCAGAATAAAGTAAAAAGAGTAGACTTAAGTATTATAAAAAGGCAGGCACACGTTAAAAATAAACAAGATTTTTACTAGATTTTAAAGAGATCTAGACTAGTGAAAATGAAACATGAGACTCAGAAGTGTCAATAGACTAAGCCAGGGGTGTCAAACTCAATTTCATCGCGGGCTACATTAGCATTATGGTTGCACTCAAAGGGCCGGTGGTAACTATATAAATATACATATATAAATTAGGGCTGTCAGTCGATTAAAATATTTAATCGCGATTAATCGCATGATTGTCCATAGTTAATTGCGATTAATCGCACATTTTGTATCTGTTCTAAATGTACCTTAGAGGAATATTTTTCAAGTTTTTAATACTGTTATCAACATATGAGTGGACAAATATGCTTTATGCAAATGTTTATTATCATTTGAACAATGACAAATATTCTCATGAATATTAAACACAACAACCTATGAATATTACAAATATTCGCCTCAATTCAACCTGGAACCTCTCTCATACAATAATACAATACGTGTGTGTGTGTGTGTGTGTGTGTGTGTGTGTGTGTGTGTGTGTGTGTGTGTGTGTGTGTGTGTGTCGTTGGCGCTATGTGCAACTCAAGGCATATGCTCGAACGGGAGCTGCCTGGACGCTGCAATCATGTTGCGCACTATCCGTGCTGAGTGTGCTGACTTTTCGTACAATGTCCCACTGTCTGGCTTCCTGCATAAAGTCAAGTGCTCGGCGCAGTTGTGGCGAAATGTCGCTCCTCTGTTTTCATTTAAACAGCTCCTTATATCCGTTAGCGCAGCTAGCTAGCACCAGATGCTAACAACAACAATGCACGTAAGGTCTCTCTCTCGCTCGCTCGTGCCACACATACACACACCCTCCCGGTCCTCCCAATAGCCAGTCGGTGCCTGCGATGCGCTCTGAAACTACGGGGCGGCCGAGGAAAAAAAATACATATGCGTTAATCGCGTTAAAATAATTAGTGGCGTTAATTTGTTTTTGCGTTAACGCGTTATTAACGCGTTAACTTGACAGCCCTAATATAAATATACATATATATATAACATAATGTATTATATGACATTATTGCCTCTGAATTGGATTATTATCGGATAGGGTAATAACTTGGTAATTAACTAAGTCTGAAAGCAGAAGTCCAGGGCAAATAATTGCAAGTTTCTTCAGTGCGCATGTCACAAAACGAGATGCATTGTGGGACATGTAGTTTATGGGCAACCTGCTTCTGTAAAGTGGCATGTAACCGTATAATAAACGTATTATATTCTTTGCAAGCTCTTGCGGGCCACATCAAATGAAGTCACGGGCCGGATTTGGCCCCCGGGCCTTGAGTTTGACACCCCTGGACTAAGCAATGTTTTCGATGTATAGAATTCATGTGACCCACCCATCTAAGAAGATGCAACATTTTGGAATGAAGATTTTCTTTAAATATTATGATCTGAAATGCAGTTTAAATTATAGTTTGGTTGAAAGGTTTAGAGCAATTGTTTGTAATAAGGACGGTTTAACGTCAGTTCATCAGGTGCTGCTAATAGGTTTGAATGCATTACAGTTCAGAGCACTAACCAGAGGTGTAGGAGTTGCTCCAGCCTTGGGCCAGGCCCAGGGAGTTGCCTCCCCAGGTGGAGGAGGGCTTGTTGTGGCTGAGACCCGGTGGAGGCCGGGAGGGGGCCGGGTTGCTGCGGGGCCCCTGAGGAACCTTCCACAGCTCGTGGGACAGAGAGGCCTGGCTCTGAGAGATGGGCCCTTGGGACCAGGTGGACTTCATGTCAGACATTTTTCCTTTAAATGGAGAGAGGGTAGAGGGTGAGGAGAGCAGTAACAGAGAGTAACACAGATGTTATATTCCCTGGTCAACTAACTGGCTCTGCTCATGGCAACACTAGCCTAAGTGGTTCTTAATGTTAAATCATGTTTTCCTTTTCATTTTAAAAACTAACAATATGCAGTGCATCTATCTGAAATTGTTCTGCTGTAAAAGTGTAATAACTCATAATTCAAACACATGTTAAAGTTCTGAAAATAGAAACTATGTTTAAAAAAAACCGTCAAGTTTATTTTTCAGTTTCTAGTGTTGCTTTCTGGATTTATGCTGAATCTCTTTCCTTTAACCTCTGTGTAAATGCAAAAAAAAGAATCTTAAAGCACAAACAAGCACAGGGTGTGTCTGGATGTCATGACCGACAAGGCCCAAGGGTGAGGTTTTCTTGTGGGTTGGGGAGGAACAGATGGTTGAAGGTCACGTTTAGGGGAGGGTTCTCTCTTAGTATTGTTAAAGATTCTAAAAGCACTGAATGCACAGGTTTACAGAGTGAATTGGGGTGAAAGAAGGGTCATAAACAGAGGTCAGGAGTTGGGTAAGGTATAGGATAAGTAGGGAGCCTCGGACTGAGTGCAGAATCGGGGCTTCAATTTGGACGGGGAGAGGTTTGGCAGGTCCACACATGGAGGGAAGATACGCTGGATGTGTACCTGAGCTGTCTTCATCAGAGGAAGACAGACTGAAAGAGCTATTGTAGCCACTGAATGGCCAGTCGCTGCTGGGGGGGGGCAGAGAGCCATTCTCCAGTGACGGAGCTGGGGAAGTGGCTATATGGTGGTAGAGGTGACCGTGTTGTAACCAGAGACAGAGAGGGAAAAGAAAAAGAAGAACGTCATGTATGCATCAGCACAAGCACATGATTTTAGCGCCTGTGGTGTAGCCGAGAGCACAAGTCAGCATGTGTAAGTGAAGTTATTATTAATGTTGTCACTTAAGACCGCATGTTTTGGGTTAAGGACTTGTGGTTATCTTAAATTAATACTTGTGGCTTTTGTTTCTGTTCATACCTCCATTCCTGTCCCGCAGTAGGTATCGATTGACGTCGTGGATGTTGGTGTTGATGGTGGGACCGCTGGGGACGCTGCCAGGGGTCATGTTGGGGTCATTCTCAGGGTCGATGTTCTGAAGACCCTTCCATGGCACACCGGGGCAGAACTCTGATGGGGGGAAAAAAAGGTGCTTAAAAGACGGTTGAAAACCACAAATAATAATCTTTCACCATCTCATGACTTCCTCACAGTTTAAGCGATTCACACAAGCCTCACAGCCACTGCTATCTACATACTTCTTCTTAAAGCTATGCAACCAATGCAGGAAATGTCACTTCCTATTTTTTTTCATGCTGTATTCATTTTATATTACATTATGCCACACAACTGTATGAATACAGGTTCAGCTGAGAATAGATGTAATTAGAAAACATATGGATTTATGGGTATTTTTAACATCTTTATTTGCATCTTTTCCTCACCTGGGGGCCAGTTAATGTTGGTCCCATTGGAGATCTTTTCATTCTGGATCTTGCCAGGGCCCCAGCTATCTTGGGGGCTGGTGGGGGACTCAGAGCTGGACATTAGATTGTAGGGGCTGTATGAGTCCTCCATATGGGGGGGCTTCCCAGGGGGGCCGAGGGAAGAGGCAGCAGATATGGCACCTAGTTTATGCAAAGACAAATAAAACAGATTAAACTTAAACTAGTTTTACTTTGAAATGAGGACAAACTATAGGAACATACTCTTTTGAACTCATTCTTGTTCATCATAACATCAGCTGTAAGAGTCCACCATCCATAATATAAATTCACAAGAACGCTTTTTAAGAATAACATGCAGTCATTTTATTTAAATGATGCTCTGAGTGTTTTTTAAGGACATCAATTCATCTTTCCATAGGACATGGAAATCAAACATTGATGACACTTACAGATAAGTGTATGAAGCTGATATCATGTTTTTTCGTGTGGGAAGAAAATGCCCAGAGCAAAGATTGATTACATCTCAAGTGTTGAAATGGAAGGCGTAGGAGTCAACAAACATCAGTTATAGCTAGTTTTCATCTCAAAACAATGTGCAAGCCAAATGTGTTGCGGCAGAGTAAACATTTGGGTGCTTCAACTTAAACTATTGCCTTAAATAATGTGTTGTCAGGGCTCCGATTTAGGAGAGGAGAGGTTTAGCAGATCAGGCACCTAAGCGACAAACTGTAAGAGCTTGAGCCACACCATGACATTGCACTAACAATGTGTGAAAACAACATGTCCTTCGCTCAAATGTGTGAGAGCGGTTGGCTGAAGAACTAGATTGTAATTTTGATTAATCATGTGTTACAGCAGTTGAGAAAGACATCATTATCAAGTTTACAGATTTACTGTGATACAAATAAGTCTTAGCTATAAGAAATTACAAATATTCAAAAATCTCAAAAGGTCCTAAATAAAATTGTATTTACTTGAAGAAATTATATTTTCCTCATAATTAAAATCCTTATTTATGTATAGCTACTATTATAAAATATATAAGCTGCCTAGCTGAACTTAATAATAATGCAAATGTACAGGGGGCATGTATTTATGGATGACATGCACATTTATGTAAATAATAACTTCTTGGACATAGTTAAAGGGTGGTGTTACCGTGCTTGTTGAGGTTCTCCATGTTTGAGGAGTTGCCAGAGAGGCTGTCCATGGAGTTGGAGTGTGTCCACTGGGACAGGCGGGATTGGGGCTGAGGGGACTCCTTCAGGGAAAGACCCCCAACCTCCATACAGTTTACATTCATGTTTGGATTCAGTCCAGCTGCACATAAACAAAACACATTGTTTAATGGGCTGCAGAGGGAAACTGCTAATCTCGACAATTGGCAGCATCAGTATAACATCAGATTCTAATTGTTTGAGCAGAAGTATCCGCCTTGAGACTCACAGAGAGGGTAGGAGCTGTAGGCGTTGGGCGAAGACAGCGCCTCTTTGGTGTGCATTGAGTCGGAGAGGCCCGGGGACTGGTGTTGGCCTGTGTAGGGGTCATGGGTTGATTTGCCGGAACCATGGCCTCCGGCGTGGCCACCAGGGGGATGCAGACCAGCGGAGGAAGAGGAGGAGGAATGAGAAGGAACTTGCTGCTGCTTCATCAGCAGCGCTTGGTACAGCTGACGCTGGTGCTGCTGGATCTGCTGCTGCATGTTGGTGATTGTACGTGCAACCTGGGAGAGGAAAGACAATGTTAAAACAATTCATTGTGAAAAGCAATTTGGGAGGTAAACAAAGAGATGATTTGAATAATTTAGTGGCAAAAGCAAGATGGAAGAAACAATTATGAAAATATATAAAAGAGAAAGTGGGAGGAGGAACGAACCAGAAATATTAGAAAAAAGAGGATGATTAGGTTTTGGACAAAGCAAAAAGGTAGTCAGTAAAGCAAGTGGAAAAAAACCGTGTGAGAAGCAATCCTTTCAACATGCGGTTAGCTGATGATCAACAAGAAGTAACCTGTTCCCATGCTTTAAAAAAAAGGTTTGAGCAACTCCTGCTAACATTTCATAATACACCACCTTCCTCTATGTTCTCATGTGAGCATCAACATATTTGTTGAGAAAAAGATCATATGAGGTCTCACACAAGAAACGGATGACCTTCATGATCATACTTCCATACAGACTTGTTGACTCACTTGCTGCTCTTGTTGTCTAATGGGGCCGGAAACATTGCGTTGCGCCTGCATCATCTGCTGCTGGATTTGTAAACGCTGGTACGCCTGAAAGAAAAAGGAACCATAAGAGATTACAAATAAAAGAGGCCAATTGTATCTACAGTGTCTGATACACCTTATTAACCCTTCTATCCTTTGTCATGCATCTATACATGAACACATCCTTAAGTCTTGTCTTGTCACCAGTAATTAAATCATGAACTGTGTGCCTGGTTTCCTTTCCCTTTAGATTTAAGTCCAACACACACACCCTCTGCCTCAGACCTCTAAATACACACTGCATTGCTAACGGGGATAGCTCTGACTCACCATTTGCAGTTGCTGAAGTTGGTACAAGAGAGTCATTTGTTGAGGGTTTATTGGTGAGGTTAAAAGTGCAGGGTTCAGACCAATGTTTTTTGCTGCAAACTGTAAGAGCTGTGCTTGGACCTGGAGGCAGGTATGGAAGAATGGTGATACGGAAGAGAGAGATGACAGGTTAGTCATTGCAATTCACAACCACTGTACAAAAGTAGCTTCGGGCAAGGTAAAACTAGTCGCTGATACATGCACGCAAGGAGGAAAAGAGGAGAGAGGGTCTGCAAGAGGAGTCTTGTCAAGCCAAAAGGTGTAGGAGTAGTATGCTTCCCAGAGAAATAAATGTAGGTGGTGATGTTTTTTGACAGTCTTCACAATATATTTCTGCTTTTATAAAGAGTAGGATACTGAAATGATACCAACAGTGTTCTTGTCAAGTATGTAACTCAGTGAACGAGTCACAGTGTGTGTTTACTCGTTTTGGGAAAGCCAGCACTATCTGCCAGCCAACTTTTACGTGATCTTGTGTGTAATTGACCTATATAGCTCTGCACATTAAATATGTACGTGATTATGTGTGTGTTTCTACCTGAGGGGAGAGAAACTGAGGCACTTGAGCACGTAGACTAGGCTGGGAGGAGCTGAGAGGTGGCACTGGTGGCTGAGGAGGCTGCTGCTGCTGCTGCATGGCCCGGGTTTGTGCTGCTCCACTACTGCCAAACATTCCACTGGGTATCTAAACGCAGGAGTCATAAAGGTAAAGAGGAAACTTCTTTAAATCCTCCATGTTTAAAGAATCGACTAAAGCGCTGAGCCACTGAATTCTGAATGAAGGAGTGTATTCTTGACCACTCAGAAAACCTTAAGAGTAAGGTCAAGAGTTGACCACCCAACTGTCAAGTCTTTATCCATTTGATGGGTTCATTCAGTACATGAAGTATACTTGATTTGAATGAGAAAGCGCACTCAAAAGCAAACCTTGGGTCGATTACATTTCTATCCCACATAGCAATATCTAATAACATTTCAAAGCATTTTCTTTCAAGGTCTATCTTCACACTACACCCGGTCCACATTCTGAGCACTAACAGAGCAGCTAGTTGTTAGTTCATGAAATTGCAACTATTTTCTCCATTTAACACTTCATCAAGTAGCCCAATACAATCAGCTCTTAAAAGGAAGCTTAATCCATAATTTCTGATTCAATGTTGTTCGAGAGGTCTTTTCTTTCAGTGCAAAAAGGCCCGCTCACAGTGCCTTTGTTTGGGCTTCAAGGACACACTGCAATTTTTTCTGGGCCATGAATACCTCTGGGGTGATATTTGATAGAGCATAACTATCTGATTACAATGGGCACTTCAGGCAAGGTCATTCACATATAAGTGAGCAGGAGAAAAGTGGAGACTCAGGAGAGCATGTGGGTTGAGAGGGTTTAAATGATGGCCATACATCTGCAGTGTGATAAACATAGATGGTTGATTGAAATATTTTTGCAATGAATGAGGTTTGTTAGCACAGTCTGTCAGAAAATATATTCAACACATGTAATTCCTAAAAACTTACATTTCTTTCTCCTAAGCTGGGAATATTTGCTATCTGTTTTTTATTTTATTTTTTAATTAAGAACTGTTTCTTCTACACATTAAACAAGAGGGAAATGAACCAACTTAACAACATGTTGCTGCTGTTTGTATTCATGCCCATGCTCTACAATATCGTTTTACTGCAGCTCTATTTTATGGATTGTGTAACACTTTAAATGTTTCTGTTCTCTTTCCCAATTTAAGTTAGGTGATAGTGTGTGTTATAACTGTGTGTGCTCAATATGTTACCTGTCTGTTGTTCAAGTTTTGCATGGCCAGCCCCGGGTTGCCCTGTCCCAGACCCTGCCCAGGAAGGCTACTATTGGCCTGGGGGAGCTTCATGCTGGGGGAAGGCAGAAACGGTGATTGGGGGGCTTCATCTGACAGAATACCATCCTGGAACAGAGAAAATAAAAGGTTTAAGGGGATTAATAAGACGTAACACATTTTTTTATTAAGCAATAAACACATAAATATGAACTTGATTCGATTATCAGATGATGAAATAATTTCAACAGATGTTGGGAAAAGGCCTGATGGCTGGTCAGTTGCTTAATGTCTAACCTTGTCAAGATAGGAGTTGCGGTCGGAGGGGTCTTTGGAGAGTGCTGAGGGCCGACACACCATGGGCTTGTTCATGCCGTTGCTGTAATCAGACATTCCCATGCCCCGCTTGTCCAGGTCTGTCTTCTTCTCCAACAGGGCGCCTGGGAACAGGAAAGAGGTAGATTGATTATATTATAAATCTAGACGTAGAGCAATATCGTGGCACACAATCTAATGAGAATATTTCAATGTATTGATGTGATGGAATTCTGGCATTTGACTGTAAGTTGTAGTATTGCAATACACACACAAGGACACAAGTATGTGCAAACTTACTCATGGCCTGGTCAAGGTTCATGTTGTTGCTCTTCAAAGCCTCCTCAGCAGGGTCTCTCTGTAAAACACCAATAACAGTCCTGTCACTGACAATAGTGGATTTTTATGAAAGGTTCAGAGTTTTAACTTTTTACTGTTATATTATTGGTGGCTGGATTTATCATTGGATGGTTTAGACCCCCCATCAGTTTCACGACTTACCGGAAAGCCCATGTCAGTGAGTTGTTTAATGAGACGGTTCATGATCCAAGCCTCATCTGGCTTGCCTATCTTCGCCTAAAAACACACAAGCAAAGTATTAAGTTATAGAAAAGTTAATGTACATGAAATTAATTACCACCAATAAAAAGTGTATTTATGACAAGAGTCAGCTGTGTTCTCTCACCTTGCTTGGGCCTTTCTTGGGTCCATTGCCCCAGGAGTTGCAAGAAGAGCTGCTTTCCTGGGAGGTGGGGCTGTTCCACATGTCCCCCTCCTCAGTGTCCCATTGCCCGGACGACATGCCCATATCCTCTCCTCCATTTCCCCAGCTCTCTTGCATAGGTTTTGGGCCTAAGAAAGTGATTAAATAACATGACCATAAGCATTTAGTCAGTATCTATGTTGGATCATATATGCACTTTAATAATACACAAGCCAATCCAGAGTGTGAGACACAATTCATTTTAAACTTGACCACTTGGTGCCACTGTTGCCTTTTGGTACCCTGCCTTTTCCCCTACACCTCTCTACTATTTCCAACAAACTAATAGCACAAATAACCAAGATCTGCTGAGGCGTGGAATTGCTTTCATCCCAGCAACACTTCAGTAGCACTAACAAACGCTGGCAGAATTGGCACACACGGTAAAGGTCTGAGGAAACTTCCTATTTGTGTCCCCTTCACTGAAGTCTGGAAATGCACACCAAATTTCAAATGCCATTATTGCCAAGGTGATGTTAATAATACATTTATTTTTGCCATAGCCTTTGAAATTGGTACATGTTGATTTACTGTGGTACATATTGCATCACTGTTAATATAATTCATCTGTGGGTGTTACCTGGCTTGCAGGGTGCAGAACCTGTGGGTCCGTTTGCCCTGCCGTAGGGTCCAGAGGGCTCGTGGCCACCATCTCCCCATCCTCCTGCTCCCCCTGTGGACTTGCCCCAGGCGGAGGTGCCATTGTCCACAGATGATGTTGGAGCTGCTGGCTCACCCCAAGCAGGTTCTGACTTGGGCTGAACACTGGGAACCTCTCCCCAACCTGGAAGAAAGAGGTGAAATAGATTTAGTTGGAAAATAAGTTCACTGCTGAAACTAACATTTTCATTGACTAGCCATTTTTACTTTTAACTTGCAGTTATACATCAGTCCCCCTTAGGACATTGAATTAAAGACACCGTTTAAAACACCCTGAAATCTGTATCACATAATGATGTAATGATAATCCAAGTACCTGAAATAATCATCATTGTGGCATTTAACTATCAAAACTGAAAAAGCTTTGATAGTTAAATGCCGTCTACATAACTATCTATACTATAGGCTTCAGTACAGATGGGAAATAATGTATAGCTGTTCTCAGCATAAGTATGTCTTAAGGTGGCCATGATGCATTTTTGTAGCTGCAGTGTAATTGGTAAACAGCAGGGGGCAATGTTTTCATTCAGAATTAAAAAGATAGAACTTTGGGCATAAAGCTGTGCTATGTCTACATGCATGGCCTTTGTCTTAAAATATGTATTTGAACAGGCTGCAGAGCTAACTTAAGCTTGTTGTAAATAATTACAACAATGATTTTATTAGTCATTTTGTAAATCGATTGTAGAGTAAAAAATAGTTACAAAATGAATTGTGCTCATAATCAAGTAAAACATGTCAGATCATCACAAATGTGGATTCAAGAAAACATCAAGCTTTTAGGTTATTTAAGGAAAATCTGCTTAGTAGATCAATTCTGCATTTCTAAACATCTCTTTTATGTTTTTAACACAACAGCACAGATATACTGCTACCTGGGTTGGCGAGGGGGGGTCTACCCTGGGGGCCCACGCCTGGATGTTGAGTGCCATTGGTGGATGACCCATTGTTGTTTCCATGATGTTGCAGGTGAGTTGGGGGCTGGATATGATTGGGCTGGCTATGATTGGGATGGTGGTGCATGTGGTGAGTGTGATGGTGATTGTTGTTGCCGGGGCCAACTGAGTGATTGTTGTTGTTATTGTTGGGGATAATCACTCCACCATTCTTACTGGGAGGTGGGCCGCTGTTGTCTGGGTTATTATTGGGTTTGTTTCGATCCCACATGTTGACAGTCTTGCCGCTGTTTGGGGCAGGATTGCCGCTGTTTGGGGCAGGATTACCGCTGTTGGGGGCAGGATTGCTACTGTTGGGGGCAGGATTGCCACTGTTGGGGGCAGGATTGCCGCTGTTGGGGGCAGGATTGCCGCTGTTGGGGGCAGGATTGCCGCTGTTGGGGGCAGGATTGCCCCAGGTGGACGTTCCATCATCTATTTCCATCTTCCTGCGCATGGAGGGAGGGGAGGGCTCTTCCCAGCCACTGCGATCCATGCCCTGCTCCTGTTTGCTGCTATTGCCCCAGCTTGATGGGTTCTGCTTCACAGTACCAGGACCACCCCATGAACCCATACTGCCACCTCCTCCACTGCCAGTGCTACTGCTGCTGCTACTGCTGTTATTTTCCTGGGGCTTGGAAGAGCCCCAGCCTCCCTGCGCTGGGCCATTGGCATGTGGGGTCTCCCCCCAGCTGTTATTACTTACAGTAGGAGCAGGTTTACTCCAGTTTCCTCCTCTATTTCCTCCCCTGGGGCTTTCCTTCCATCCACCATCTCCACCACGTCCACCTCCACCACCACCACCACCACCACCTCCTCCATTCCCACCACCACCTCCATTCCCACCACCATTCCCTCCTTCTCCTTCCCACATGCTGCTGGAGGATCCATTCTTCTTGACCTCTGCCTGTCCCCAATCCCCTGTACTGGAGTTGTTGGGGCCCCCATTACTATTGCCCCATCCATGAGAGCTTTTAGGACCCTCTTCCCAGCCTGGGTTAGTGTTAGGCTGACTTTTTGTCATGCCATTGTTCCAACTGGGTGACTTGTCCTCAGAACCCCAGGATGATTTGCCTCCGTTTCTAGGAACATTGGTAGGCAAAGGTTCGCCCCAGCCACTGGGACCACTAGTACCATTTGGCGCCTTGCTGTGTGACTGTGGTTGGTCCCCCCATCCTGATCCAGTCTGGGTAGGCTGAGGTGGATTGGCTCTCCAGCCAGAGGATGGTAACCCTTCACTGTCACTCTTTTCTCCAGACCCAGACCTCTGACTGGGGCTAATTTGTGGATTGATGGTACCTCCAGTGTTGGATGAGGGTCCACCAGTGGATTTGGAGACTGCCATGGCATCTGAGCAGCTTTTTCTCTTCTCATCATCAGAGTTAGCTTCTTCCATCTCCCATACAGTGTGCTGTCGAATGGGGGTCTGTCCCCAACCCGTGTTACTCAGCACCCTAGGGTCCAGATCCTGCCGGGGTAGAAGAGGGGTACAATCCGTGCTGGAGGTCCTGTCTCTGTGGTCAGTTTGACTTTCGGTGCTGTCCCTACTACCCTCACTTTCTGGGGCTGGTCTTGGCTGCTGGCCCCATGAGCTAAGTGGCGGTTCTTTGCCTGAACCAGAAATACCAGCGTCTACTGAGTCCCAGCCTTTAGTTGCTTCTTTGCTTCCACCAGAAGATTTCCCCCAGTCACCCCAGCCACCACTTCCTCCGCTGCCCCCACCACCACTGCCTTGGCGGCCCCATGCAGAATGCCCTCCAGATGGAGTCGAGTCCCAGCTGGATTCCTTGGGGGAGTCAGCTGCCTTGGTTTCTCCACTACCCCATACAGAGCTGCCTGTTGTGTCCCCATTGAGCTGGGATGATTCAGTGGGGGACTGGCCTCCCCAGCCAGTTAACCCATGAATAGGGCTCATAGGCTCCTGAGCTTGCTGCTGCTTAGTGTGGTTTGGTCCATCAGTGTTAAGGTTAGAAGGTTCCATTTTGTAGGACATGTTTGTGTTGGTTGAAGGGTGCTGTTGATCATGTTCATTGGAACTAATCAGGCCACCCCAACCTCCACCACCATTCTCTGCACCTCCCAGTCTCCCATCTCCCATGTTTCCATTGCCATTAATACCTGGTGGAAGGGATGGGGAGTTTGACACTGCATTAGGGCCAATACCACAACCAGCCTCTTGGCCGAGAACAGGCCAGGCTGATGGGTTGGCATTGGGATTGAGGTTCATGTTAAAATTGGGAACCCCCCAGTTATTGGGCATTCCTACTCTGCCACCATTCATACCATCTTGTTTCCCATCTGCGCCCCAACCTCTACTACCACACGTATTGGCTGGCCCATGTCCTGTCATCATGTTATTGTTGGCTTTAAGAGAGGGGTAGTGGGCCGGCTGGCCTGCCGCACCTGTGGCCATACTCAGATTTCTACAACTACTGGTGGTTGTGACAGCACTGTTGTCTGTGTTTGAGCTAGCTGAGCCCAAGGTGCATTCTTGTGCTGCGGTATGGCTGGTGTCACTACTGTGGTTGATGGAGGGCCAAGCTTCCGTGTCACTTTTGTCAATATTCACTTTGTCCCAGCTGTTGGCACTGGAGCAGCTGTCAACTGGCAAAGAGGCTCCCCAATGAGAGGTCTCATACTGGGCAATACAGCCACTCTGGAGGGATATGTCTGAAGAGAAAAGAAAGAGAGAAAGAGAGGCAAAGTTGAACACAGGAATACATCAAGAGGTAATTGTAAATAACCAGTCAGTCAGAGAGAAACAAAAGAAGATTTGAGCCACATAATATGCAGAAATGCAAGAAGAGATTGAGTAACAGGAGTAGACACAAAGAATAGCAAATCAAAATAGGAAAAAAGGTGGTGTGGGGAGGATGAAAAATATACATTTGGCTAGGCTAAGAGAAATTGTGTAATACAGCCCCTGTAACTCTCGAGGACCAATTTTATCTTCTTGGTTGGTTAATGCTAGCTATCAGGCTTCTTGGCAGGAGATGGTCACACTCGCACATTCCACAATCTAACACATAATCAGAATGCACAACCAAGCGTGCTCCATGTCATATCAGCTATGGCATATCCATATATCCTTGCTTGGTGCAGTCGGCAATACAGAAACAGGGAGATGGAGCCTTTGCTTTCACTTCCATCCTTCATTCTCTTTCCAACTTGTTTCCTCTTTCACGGCAACTGTTTTATCCCTTATGTCCATCGAACTATTTAACTACCCTTATCTATTATTACCCCCCTTCCCTTTTCTTTCTCTGTCCATGTAACCTCCCCTTACTTTCTGCCCCTGCATCTCTTTCCTCACCCTTTAACTTCTCCCTCTCTCCCCTTTGCTCTCTTCTAACACGCAGCAGTGAGAGGCCCATCCGTCTACATCGTGGTTTCACTGGCTGGGGCGGTGAAGGGAAGCCCAAGTGGAACGCCGCTCATCCATCACTCCCTATGCTCCGCCAGGCCTACTCCTCCTCTGCACTAAGAAACCACCAAACTACACAAGCTTGTGTACATTTGTGTGCATGTGCTAGCCAACATTTTGAAATATGCATACCAGCATTTCTATCACAATTTAGGAACTAAGGATTGAATGTAAATGTTGTCCTACAAATTAAAGGCGGTTTAAGCATGATCAAAATTAAGTATTCTCAACAGTTCCCTTACCAACATGGCACAAAAGCAATTTCATTTGGCACAAAAGCATCCCATAAGAGGGGGAACTAATTATAGACTGATTCAATGCTGTAAAGGGGTAATCTATCAGTGGGAGGCAGCTAATCAATTATCTTATTAATGCTAGTGGATGAGAGAAGGGAGAGTATCGATCCAGCATGCAAACATTCTAACCACTGGGCCAGCTTCATGTAATGGGCCGAAAACCAATGAGAACAGCTAGGAGCACACAAAAAGAACACAGGATAACAAAGGCTATCAAGGGATATATTCATCAAATAACTTATGAGGAGAAAGGAAAATTAATGTGTATCATATACCAACTAATATGTGTGCATGAAAGCTAGATATTTATCCCAGTATGAGTGTTATTAAACATTTCTCAAATGTTGATGTCTTAGTAGTGAAACAGCAGACACATTACTGTAAATACAATGTCTTCTAATGCAAATATAGTTCCTTATGACAAAATACATGCCTCATATATCTTTTGATGGTTGTAATGCATTAAACATGAGCACAGTGTGATGCCAGACCATATACAACACATTCAGTCTTTTCCAACAAGCATTAGAAGTCTATTAGACAATAATACATTTCTGGCTACCCTCCTGAGCTGCTACAGGAACCGTGCCTCACTAACCTTTAATTAGAAGACCCAGGCTGTGTTTGTAAAACATTTCCCTTCTTTGGTTATTAAACTGTTTTACCTCCCATTACTATTCCATTAGTTTCAATCAGATCGTTGCTGTGATTTCCATAATAGCTATACGTTATCCATCATGAGATAAAGACCCAGTGGTCAAAACAATCCAGTCTGGATAGTCTGTTTGTTTGACACACAAACGCGCAGATATGTTGCTTTAAGATACTGTGCAACACACCACTCGGTGGCTGTGAATGCAATTTCCATCTGAACACACTTATCTTCACTCCCCAGGCAGCCTTATCGCACAGTGTCATCAGAGTGATGGCTCACACACGCACGTACGTACAGACACCAGTATGCAGTCATTTGGCAATAAGTAGACCACAAAATAAACAAATAAAACGTCAAAGTTAAAAGGCCTGATTTGGGTTTGTATGAAAAATGTCAATAGTAGTCCAGACAACTAAAGTAATGCTTACACATAAACCTGTTAAATCAAAGCTTGATTACCAATTGTTGCTGCCTGGTGTCTAAGTGACAACAAACTAATATAGCTTTAAGGAATAATTGTAGAAGATATTTCAGGGATTTAGAATGTAACTCCATTATATATGAGTGTCAAAGATAATGGATAAAGTGAAGGATGACATCCATAGTGTTCATTTTTGCGTATAGGAAAGTAGTGAATATTTATTGAGTGCACGAGATTTCACTATAGCTGAACTCATTGAAGTCAACTGAAGGCATTTTCTGTACAAGGACAACATTATATGTTTAAATGTATCTCAGGTATGTACACTTAGTCTTTTTCTTAAATAAATCTAAATGTATTTTTCTTTTGTTTGGACTTCCACCAACATAGTGATTTATGTGTATCTTCTTAAACAAAGCCTGGTTTGGAACTATTTCAAGTCTATTGAATGTGGCGCATGCCTGCTAAGGCCAGTGGGTGTGAAGAAATAAATCAAATATCTATCTTTCTCTCAGTTATATTTGCAAATGTTCTCTTGTTACATTAGAAGTGCATCAAAGCCTGGAATGCAGCCATCTCTTTAGCACTCCTGTCACAGACACTGCAACAAACCAACATTTAACACAAAAAAACATAGAAAGGAATGTGTGTTGCCTGTGTTCTCAAAAAGGGGTCATCCAGGGAGAGAGTGGAAAAATACCTGAGAAGAGGTGCTCCAGCGCCACTCTTTTAAAGCCATTACACAGATGTCTTCTATGTCTGCAAGCTAGCTACCCGGTTGTTTCTTAAACCAATAGTATGTGGATTATGTGCAGGCATTAGTGGAACTGTGTGCAGTGTATATAGAAAATGTGTGCAGATATGTAACATTATAAGCTCGACCAAATAAATATTTGATGTGAATTATTGAATTGTTTTTTTCTCTAGACATCATTGGTGCTAATGCTATTGAGTCTACCCCTTTAAATGTGTACATGCTGTGTGCCTGTATGGACTAATGCAGAACAGCCTCTCTGCTTTCACCTCAACATGCACTGATTGTTCGCCCTTGACTCCCTCCCCAGACATTCCAATAGAAAGGTCTGACTGATTCTTGGCAAAGCAGCGATATAGCAGGGGGAGACGAGAGCAAGCTCAACATGAAAAACAAAGAAAAGGGGACAGTTATTTCCATCCACCATTTGCAATCATGTGTCAGTTATGTGGTGCTGCTTTCAGTCTGCGTGCAATTAGGAGGGCAGGCTCCTATTATCCTTTGTGAATGAAAAGGGTTTCAAAAAACGACGGGTTCCTTTCCCTTTCTGCTTGTCATGCACCCAACACTGAGCAAGGTTCTTTCTTTTGGTATATACGAGTCTATGCATGAAGATGCAGCCTTGATCTCTTCATAGGAGAAATAATAATAACAACAAATTCCTAATGATGAGCACGCACGCATTATTTTTGCTCGAAAAGTGAGAGACAACAGCAACAACACATTGGCAGGCTGGCTTCGAGGTTTCAGAGTTGAAACAAAGATACGCATAGATCTTCGAGATTGAAACGAGCTGCCATCATAGAAAATGGGCAGGTAGCCAATAATGAAATGCCTCTCCTCCCCTTTAAATTAAATGAGGGGCAGGGTGAGCGCAAGAGAGAGAGTTGTAGGGAAAGATGGAGGAAAGTATTGGGGGAAGGGTTGGCACTTGCAGTGGCAAGGGAAAAGAAAGGGAGACAGTGGGAGAACATACATGAACAGGCTATAAGAGATGGTGAGACAAAAACTGGAATCCTTCATTTCACTGTGAGCGCAAGACTACACTTCGATTTCTCACTGCAAAACGTGGGATGACATAACACCAGAACCAGAGGGGACATTTAGTAGTCTTTTGTCCCCAAATAGACCCTCTCCATCTCTCTTTGAGGGGTGCTTTATGCCCACTCGGATCAAAGACAGCATGTACTTGTTTCTCCGGAAGCAGGGAGGAAAAGAAAGAGTAAGGAAATGGTCACAGGAGGCTTTAAAAAGTTCATTATTCATGTCTGTATACCTCTGCTTAGAGAAGAGAAAAAAAGGGAGAGTGAGATCATTGTGACTTCTCTGGTTTCCCTGACAGAGGCTGGATTAATTAAGCCACTAGGGGGTTCTCTCACGTGTGTGTGTGTGTGTGTGTGTGTGTGTGTGTGTGTGTGTGTGTGTGTGTGTGTGTGTGTGTGTGTGTGTGTGTGTGTGTGTGTGTGTGTGTGTGTGTGTGTGTGTGTGTGTGTGTGTGTGTGTGTGTGTGTGTGTGTGTGTGTGTGTGTGTGTGTGTGTGTGTGTGTGTGTGTGTGTGACAGCCATTCACATGGGGCAATCTATACCTCTCCGGCTTCATTATGGCAAAGTGCTCTTGTGATTATGATTTTAAAACATACAAGATTTAAGTGGAGGTTATTTTACATCTCAAGTGTACCAAGGTTGATGAGGCAGATCTGCCTTTCCTTAAGAAAGTACTTGAAGAAAATAACATGTTCTAAAAAATGTATTCGATTTTTTCAAATTACAACCTATATTTTAGTTAACGATTTCAAAATACCCATTTTAACTTAAAGCGACACTCTGTTCCATCTCCACATTTAACTCAAATTAGATATGCTCCAATGCCTGACTGCTTTACCTGCAAAACAAAGAGAGCCCAAGTGAAAGGGATAAGTGTTTTAGCAGCACCCGGCAGAGTGCCTTCTGGCTATAAGCTGTGTCTGGGTGACGAGCAAACAGCTGTTGGGCTGCAGTTCCCACAGTCTTAAGAGACCCCCACTCAAGCACCTGCTACTGGGGAGTCTGTCTGGACGGCTGCTGGCTGACGGCTACTTAATGGTCCCCAGTCAGCTGGAGAGACTGGGATGGTGGGGGTGATGCAGGGAGGGGAGAGGGGACAGGGGGTCTCTGTCTGCTGTTGGGGACACTCAAAAAGGGTTTGGAAAGCGGAGGTTAGGTGGGAGTGGTGTGACTGCCCTTGAATTTAGAGGGGGTTGCCTTTCAGACTTTGGGGATGGGGCGGTGTGTGTGCTGTTCCTGCTGGAATCTTATAAATCACACACAATTACATTTAATAGGGCTTCTAAATTAAATCAGTAGGATTGTTCTGAACCAAACAGAGGAAAGCAACGAAACAAATGGGTCAAAATTAATTAATTTTAAGCACCTAAGCATATACTGTATATCGAATAATACTGCAGTATGAACTAACATGCGTGTGCGTGTAGTGTACCCTTTAAACCCTGAGCCAGCTGGCCTGCAAGGCAGACACAGATCTGAGAGGACACAACTAGGTCAGACTAGTGTGTTCTTCCTGATGTGTATCCACTACATCTATCCACATGTGTTTGTGATTGCATGTGCACAAGTGAAAAAGTTCCTGCTTGAACATTATCACGTCCCTTTGGGCCACAGTCACCTCCCCAGAGAGGTCAGAACAATGTCCTCAAAACAGAGTTCATCCCTCACTTACAGTTACACTAAGGAAGTAAACGTGTGTGTATTTGCAGGCAGGCTGCATTAAATAATACATGAACATGATACTGGGATTTTGACAAAAGTAGACATTTAGATTCATAATATGGCAGAAATGATTCTCTTGCGTAAGATAATGCTGTACATAATTCTTGACTTGAAGATCAACTTAATTGCATGACCTTTGTTTAAATGGATGAATAAGTTCAAAACACAAATTGCAAATGTGTAGTCTTCCAAACATAGAAATCATGCAAAAATAAGATGTTATTTTTAGGTTATTTTTCATGCTCTTCTAATACAAAAGTAGTAGTTTGTGTAAATGAAGCAAAAAGCCTTAACCTTCTAGCACAGGGTAGAAAGTTTAACTACAATGTCCACTCTTTAAATTATGCACGCCAGAATATTTGCAACAACAGGGCCACTAGCTTGCGGCTATTACTGGTGCAGACAGGATAGAACAGGCTGGGCAGGCAGTGAGAGGCCCCTGGGAAAACCAGGGCGAGGTAAAGGATAAACAGGATAACCAGCGCTGAACTATGACGATTATAAGGACAGTATAGGTTAATAAACTGAACAAGGCGAGCTTTCTGAAGCCATTACTTTATTTAAATTTGAAGGCTTATAGGTATTGCAGAGTGGTCCTACTTATTACTAAAATGTTGTTTGTGAAAGGCTCAAAGAAAGCTGTATAATTCAGTCTTATTTATCTTTCATCATATGGACTACTAAATACACAAGACACAACACAGAACTCTTAACATATTCAGGCTCCATATTTGTTTGGAGCTGGGATTAGTGGCATAGGCCCAAGTACAAGCACATCAGTGACTAGACGAAGACTAGGACCGGTTTCCTCTGTGATGGCTGCTGACTAGCAAGCCTTGCACCACAGCTGCTGCAGATTTATTTACCGAGTACCTGGTGTTGTTCCAGCAAATGTTGAGACAGTAATGAAAGGCAGAACAGAGTAGCAAAGGAGCACTGATGAAAAGAGAGAAAGATAAAAAGGACTCTGGAGAGAAGAGAAGCTCAACAAAGATGAGAGCAGATTCTCATGCAAGCTCCTGCTAACCTGAACATGAAAACACTGCGTGGCATCCTACAGAAATATCTTTGCATCTATTCCTACAGAGAGACCGAGTGTTGTGTTAGAGGATGTGAGGAGCATCTTTGTGTCTGTTGACATTATTAAGCAGATGGTTGTGATTGGTTTACAAAGGAACACCTTGCAAAAAGCAGAAATAATGATTACAGAAATCAAAACATCTCGCGCATGAAAGCGAAAAGAAACACCGAAGTCAATAAACTGAGAGAAAAATAAATGCAATAATGATATAAATAAATCATAGCCATCTTTTATCACCCCATTACTTGCATATAAATACACCCAAGCAGCCACACAATCAGCACCTTAAGGCAGGTTCAGTATTAGTGATCTTAGGGGCCACCGGTGAGTTCATTAAAAGATTACCGCTGGCTACAGAAGTCTGAGAGAGTGTGTGCGTATTAATGTGTGTGTGGCCCTGAGTCTAGCACTAACTATTTTCTTCTCAATTAGACTTAAAAATCTAAACAAGATTTTTCCAAGGCTTTTAAATAATTTACCGTTATTATTCCTGGTGTTAAAAGCACCGGGATCCAGACCAGCACACTAATAGCACAGACCCTTGGAAACACGCATTAAGCTATCTGAATCCGTTTAGAATGCCAAGGAAGGGAAACATTGAAAAGCAGAGGTAGCAGCCATTTGTAAATTAGTGTAGACTTGAGTCTTACATTTTAATTTGGCTTCAAATTGGTCAGCTTCCTACATAATTTAGGAGCTGCTGTAGCTCATCATTATGTACACTGACAGGAAGTGAAAGTGTGCCTTTAAACTACAATTATAATCACCATCATGTATTATGCCCATAATGCAGTTAATGTCTCAATGCTGCCTTGCATACCACTGTCTCTCTGCCAAGCCAATTTCACAACATTTGGAGAAGTCAAAGTGAGAAGTATGAGGCAAAATGATCGATTTGTATGAAGTTAAAAAGGTGAACATTTTGCACACAGCCACCACAAAAGCTTTAAATAAAAAAAAAAAAGGGATGACAAATTGAAATCAGGATATGATCCAGGGTATTTTGTGTTCACTGTATTGACACCAACCTGGGTGGCGTTTGTTCGCAGCGGACGTGGCAGAGTTTGGGGATGTGCTGCCGGTAGTCGTAGAAGAATAAGATGATGAGGGCGAAGAGGAGGAGGAGGACGAGGAGAGGGTGAGAGCGCTGAGGGCTCCTGCAGGCAGTGGCTGGCCTCTCTTCAGTAGCTGCTTGTGCTCCTGCTGGCGGAAGCGGGGTGGCACCTCTCTGGGCGGGTAGCGAGCACTGGCAGAGGACAACTGGCACTGCTGCTGAGGGGGGGTCTGAGTCTGGAGCTGGCTACTGGAGGAGGCGCGCTTGCCATTGCCAGAAGAAGAAGAAGAGGAGGAGAGGGGCAGCGTAGGGCTGGCAGGGTGGAAGTGGTGGGGGGGGCCGGGACTGGGCTTAGTGGGAGCAGGGTCTGGCACTGGATGGATACAATACACAGACAGAAAGACACACGCAGGTAGCAAGGTATTAATGTCTGGGTCAACTCTTTTAGTCCTTTGTATAACAGATATTACATTTGGCTGATATCTGACAACTTGTTCCAAAAAAATAGTAACTCAAACTTTTTGTAAGAGGGAAATCCTGTAGAAAATTAATCTCAAGTTATATTCTAGCAGTATGTGATGGAGTGGTCATATGCATGGGGAGGATGTTTACAGATTGCACAGCAGTCATGTTTTACTTTCAGTTCATGCAGTCTCCAGAAATGACATTGTGTATTGTATTTGTTGTATAGCATTCTGCAGGTGTTTTTCATTTGTATGCACTGTATGGTGCTGTGGACTGTCCCTTTAAGTTAACCGCCTCATGCAGCTTTTGAGCCAACATATGTTACCGGCCCAGACGCACTCTATGAAAAGGTCATATTATTTTCTGCTGACTGAACACAGACACACATAAACACATAGACACCTCCTTTCCTCCTCATTACACAGTCTTCTCTTGCAACCCCACACACACACATACACAAGGACACTCTCACACACACCTTTCCCTGCTGGTTTGGCCTCAGCCTGGCCCTTTCCCTGTGGTTGAAGTGACCAGCCAGCTATCTAACTGAGTGTTAGCCTGAAAGGTGTTATTATTAGTAGGATCTGGACAGCTAGCACCAACCAGATTGGCTTGTCTAACATTTCCTCCCCACGTTGCTGAGAGAAGGAAAAAACACACCGTCTGATCTATACACTGAATACTTCTTTATTAAGCTGGAGAGTCTGTTGCTGCATGCACCTAGGAGGAAACCGAACTAGGTCTGATTAGGCACCACTCTACCTGAGAGGTTCCTGCTGCGCACAAACAGCTGCTTTCATAATGCCTGCCAACTGCTAGTGACCTAAAAGCTGCCGTAAATTACAGTTTCTTGGTCCATGGCTGAATGCATGATGAATAGAGCTGATGATGTTGTTTTCTCTAGTCCCTAGATAGATATGCCTGTTCTACACAACAGCTGAGACTGCCTTCACTCAGGGGAGCAAAGAGAGACGAGGGGACACAGGTTGTGTGAGTGTGTGTAGAGGGAAGGGGGATGTTTTTTTCTTTCAAACAATGAAATAGTGGCAAATTGATGGCATGGAAATTATGTTTTCATTAAAGCTTCACTCTGTCCAGCATCATAACTATTCCTATAGCAGGCCTGCACTGCAGTGCTGGCAATGACCCACAAAGTAACACACAGGCCAAATCTGCCACACTGGAGGTTAAAGTGAATTCAGAGGGCAGAGGTATTCAATGTGTCTGCCAAAATCTTGTGGAAAAGTGGGAAAAAAGGGCTCTCAGTGAGCACAACAATAATCCAGATGGCTGCCTAGCTGCTGTTTCTGACAAACAAACAGAAACATTTAAGAAACTTGAATTTGCAGACAAAGCCAAAATATAACTATTTATATGGATAACCTGTTTTTCTTCTAGTCATACCTAAAGATAAGCAAATCTCCACGTGTATAAACGTGTGGGCCTCTATGTGTTTCCTCAAAAGTTCAAGACACAAAAAAGACAGTTTCACAATTGTTTTTACCCCCTTTGACCGATGAAGTTTTAGTGAAACACACATGCAGAGAGGGGGAGGGAGAACGAGAGAGAGAGAGAGAGAGAGAGAGAGAGAGAGAGAGAGAGAGAGAGAGAGAGAGAGAGAGAGCCCTCCAGCAGTATCTGCCTGGCTGTTGGCTTTGAACTGCAGCTGGTGACGCACATCTCTGATTAAATTCATGTCGGCCCGCCTGACGCTGCCTCGTCCAATCAGACAGCAGGACAGTGAATGCACGCTGCCCTGCCCCCTCCCTCCTCTGTCTTTCCATCAGCAGCTTGCACCGTATCCTCACTGCATCTCCCTTTCTCTTGTCTGTGCCTACCTGTCTCTCAGCCTGGCGTTCTCTTCCCACTTTGTTCTTCTCCCTCTGGGCCTTTATCCATCTTGATCCTTTTTCTCCTCCTTCTCTCTTCTCTCCCTTGTCTCGTTTCTGTCTTCTTACCTTGCCATTTCCCTGATTCCAGACATCAATCTCCTGACTCCAAATGACTACCTCAGCCCAGAATCTCTCTCCCAGCTTTCTTTTTCTTTCATCTCTTCCAACTCCAACAAATGTGTCTACTTGGAACACATTGTGTGCCCCTCTCTACTGTGAGGTGCTACTATAGAAGGTTTTGAGAAAATGTTTGAATAAACCTAATTAAGTCAGATTTGTAATGGCTCATGAACAACCATGATGCAGTTTGCACCAGGTGTTGCTCACTACTGAAACAGAAGCAGAGATAAAATGGGTTCAGAATGCATGCATATTAGGTGCACATAATGGTTGTTATAACTTATAATGCAGTTTAGACCCAGAGTAAGGACTTTCATTTAAAATGTAAATGATAGTTAATGTACCCAAGTACTGACTCGTTGACAAGCAAAAAACACAATTAAAAATAACTGTATTTACCAATAGTTTTGGTGTACGAAAATGTCTTTTTTAGCTGCAGTACTTCAAAGATGGGCGTTTTGGTTCTCTGCCTCTTATGATCTACTTCCCGACAAACATCAAAGTTTGCAAAAACATAAGTTTGCAAACAAAAGGAATTCCTTCTTTACCACATCTTTGCAATTCATACACATGGGTTTCCAGAGCTCCTGAGATTTAGTCTTAGTTCCCTGAACAATTTAGTAAAAAAGACACATAAGGAAGTTACTCAGTCAGCTCACTGTTCATTTCTGCTGCCAGCATGGAACAGGAAGCAGATGAACACAAACAGACAAGCAAGTCCATTAGCTTTGGTTTGCCTCATACACCCATTGCTTCATACAGCCTGTGTTTGTGTTGTTGTAGTAACAAGGATGTATCCATGCTCCCTGATGTCACTGATGACCACATCTAATATCTGCTGCACAAGCAATGACACAAGTATCCAAAAAGAAAGCATGACCCATTTAGAGCACATGGTCACAAACCTATTCAACATTATTCTATGCTCGCAGAAAAAAAAAATGATAAAATGATCTCAAATCTTTTAAGGAAAGTGCTGCCATAACAGCATCCAGTTGGGTTATGTGTAACCATCTAAAGTGTAATCTGTATTAAACAAGTATATCAGTGATAATTAGCGTTCTTTTGAGAGGGAATGAGTGTCTGGTTGCAGACATACATACACAAGTGAGAAGAAAAGAAAGTCGGTCTGAATGATTAATGCCCCGGCCACACGAGGACGAAAACGGTCGTTTGCGTTACTGTTTAGTGTCATATAGACCGTTCGGCCACACGAGGACGACCGAATACGGCACTAAACGACTGCGGAAACGATAACGGATCCCAAGGTGGATAGAACGGCATACGCAACGCTCTGGGGGGGTCCAACGGCACCGTGTGTACGCCCTATACGATCATTTTCTGATAATGATGAGGCAATAGCCCCGCCTCTCCCCACCTCTGCTGCTCACCCCTGCGTCAAAGTAAACTGCACACTGAATTCAGATTATTTATCTTTCTCTCGATATGGACATAAACGCGAGTGAAGTCTAATCTGACAGGACGGAGACACCTCTCAAACTACCTAAACTAGTTATAAATATGTTTATTTTTACTGTCGGCCGGGTCACTCATTACTGGATCAGCTGCTGCATGAAACAGACACTGGCGCTGTCCGAAGAGAGGGAGGAACAAGAGAGGCTCCGTGTATTTTATTATTATATTATATAGATTCGTTATTCATTTGTTTTAAAGCTCAATAAATAACAAAGAAGACTTTTGACCGGCACTTTTATAATTTTGGCGGAAGATTTAAACTTTAATACACGTTGACTGGCGAAAAACTCTGCCCGGTTCCCTCGGCCCCCACCGCGGAGAATAAACAGAAGGGCAACCATGACAACCATGCTTCTTCGCTGCTTTTGTGGAGGAAGTTACAGCGCCACGTACAGGCTTGGCATATGTACTGCAGCTTCTCCAGCGGTTGGAGCTAAACGGAGCGGTCTCGTGTGGACAGACACTATCCGGATGACTATTGCGTGTGGACGGAAGCTTGTTTGAGATTGCGTTTGTGTTAATCCTATGCGTTTAGCCGTTTTCGTCCTCGTGTGGCCGGGCATAAGATGTGAGAAGAAGAGTACGTGAGAGAGAGCTTCTATAAGAGAGATTTTATCTATAATCTATAATGGATGAGTACATGCTTTTGAAGAGTTGGTGGTTAGAAAAAAAGACTATTAAGGGGAAAAAAAGAGAAAAGTGGGGAAATCCCTTAGAAAAAGGTGTGTAAGGAAAGTGAAGAGCATGCTGGTTACACCTACTGCAAGTGAAAGGCGATTGAATAGACACATTTAATTAGTTATAGCTTATATAACTGTATGACTTACAGCTTGATTGAGAGAGGTAAATACAGGGGTATTAAAGTTACAGCAGAGCAAGTCAGTGTTGTGTTTTAAAAGCCACATTAAGACTCATGTGGTGGTGGCCTTAGCACCTCTAATTGAAGTTGAAAAGGAGAGCCGATTAAATTAGCATTTGTATCAAGTGCACTGTAAATTCCATTAAACCCTCCAGCTGAGGCGCTCTCTGCAACCTTGCACCAAACTTTTAATTACAGCCCTTCTTCACACTAAATGGTTAATTACACACAATGAGAGAGAGCGAGACAAAGAGCAACTGCATAAAAATAGAGAACAAGTGAGCATAGATGAAGAAAATTAAATCATACAAGGCAGAGGGAAATGCACAAATGAATCAGATATAGAGCTAAACAAAACAAACAAGGCTTATTGGGCAAGAAGTAATGATATCTGCTTTTGTAAACAACAACTGTGGTTGGTTGGTTCCCTGCGCCGGGTGCCAGGCAGCGCCGGTTCCCACATCTCTTCTGTCTATTGTCTGCAGAGCCACTTTATTATGCAGCCATGTTTATAGAAGGGGGAGGGAAGGACGCAACACACAGGCCTATATGCCCTACACAATGGTGCATTTCTTAATCCAATAAGAGCTAAGAAGTAGGAGGAGGAACAGAAATACAGCATGTTTGTCTGTGTATTGTATATCTGCTGCTGTAGTGGTTTTAAAAGAAGTGCTCAGTTATGTGCATCAATGTTTTATTTTAGCTTATGAAAAAAAAAAAATCATGCCTTATGAGAGCAACAAGGCCCACTTTTGTGAAATAAATCAAAAACAAATAGTACACGGGGCAGAGGCACAAATAATAGTTTCTCCAAGTCCATTAAATGCGTGTACTGTGAAAACGATGATTAAGTAAGTTAAAGAGATACTCAGTTTGGAGTTCATGACCTTTTCTGTATGTCTCACTTCCTTCTGCAAATTCTCTGTTGAAGCAGATTTAGGCTCCCACTCATTTCATCAGCTTCCCCTTCTATGGAAGTATAGTAACTTCATCATTTTGTTCCGCAATCCACAAGATCTGCGACTCCTTTTTGGGGGCACTTGGTTGTTTTTTTACAAGGTAACCAAAATGATTTTCAGTCACATAAGGCAGATGTATGCACACAAGGGGGGGTGTTTCTCTATGAGGTTCCATCTGTCAGTATTAGTGGGGAAAAACAGACACATCCTCAGTCGCATATAACTGGCTGTTGCCATAGAGACTGACAGTTGCCTAACGCACCTCCATTTGCCTTGTGACACCATGTGCCTCTGGTGACCTCTGACCAAACCACGCCTCTTCCACCCTCTCTCTATAATTAGACCACCTCCACTTCTTAGTGCCAAACTTGTTTCCCTCCCTGGTCATGTCAGCTCTGCCTCTCTGCCCTGTTGAGATTATGACAGAATTGACCAATGAAACCCCTTTTTGCTTTTGAGTCATAATGGAAGCTAAATCACTCTCCGAGTAAAGAGCTTTAAGGGTATTATACTACACCTCCACCCAAGGTCAATGCCAAAGGGCAACAACTGCCTGAGGATGGACGTCATTTGAATTTGATAGATATGTAGAATGATGTATGGTATCTCAAACATTGAAACGCTGACATATGAATCAAAGATGTGATCTCTTCGGGGGTCATTGGGGAGTATGGGGATTAACAATAGAACATTGGAGTACTTCTCATTTGCAGTCCCAATGTGAATTTCATAGTCGTATGGAATATGGAATATGACTTGTATTGCTTGGCATTATCCCCCTTGACTATATATGATTAACAGGAATAATCTTATCAAGTCAAATGAAACTAGTATTATTCTTCTTCTGCTGATTCACAATGGCCTGAGGGAACGAGGGGCCCCTATGCAGTCTTACCAGCACTCTTTGAACTTTACATATACATAATATAGGTGAACACCTAGGCCTCAAAGCAAAGGCTGAACTGTCATTCATAACTATAAGTTGAGCTATTAATGTGCCTGGTGTTTGACATGAAGCAGCTCACCATTGGGGAACAGGGGGTGAGGCACCAAATGGGCTCTCTTGTCAGAAGATTGTGAGCGATCACACAACGTGAATACGCAGAGGAAGCATTGTTCTAGGCTTTGCGCCCCGCATTTTTTCTTTCTCTGTGCCCCGTTTCTCTCCTTCCATACCTCACTCTCCTCTGGCACTTGACATGCAGGCGGGGTGAGCACACGGGGGGTAGAGGAAAAACAATCATGCTTGGCAGTCATAAATCCACAGGATGTAATTCACCAGCTATTCACTATTAATTCATTGAGTGTTTATAAATGTGGTTAACAAAAGAGAAAAGCAGTCTGAATGCTAAAGTAAATTAGCCTGTAATTAGACTGTGATTCATGAAATTCCCTTTCAAAAGTGTTGACACAATTAATAGCATGTGAAATTGCTAAATAATCCAATACAGAATGATACGACACACTTGTGTTTATGTGCCTCTCGCCTCTTTGAAAAACATAATCCCGTTATCACTGTGGTGACACCGTGTAAATATGTTTCTCCTCAGATGTGGTCGCCGGAACCGAGCATAACGTCGGCGAAATGAAACAGGCGGAAGAAACAGTGTGAGCAAGACGGCAAGTTATGGACGTGACAGTGACAGGCATTATATTTGTTCTATAACCTTTCAGCGTTGAAAAGTGCGTTCGCAGCAAAAATGGAGATTTCTTGATTATCGGGGTGTGGGATTGAACAGATGCAGTGTGGCTTTCTGTGCCCGTGTGTAGTCTCCTTACATTTGTGTAACTCCCTCTCAACTTAATATTTACGTGTGTGTGCATGCTAAAAACAAAATGTGGGTAGTGAAAGACGCCCTTGCTGCTTTTCAATTCTACAATGTAAGCATTTGCTTCAGTCACAGATTAGATTCAAAGTTGCTGAAGAGAGAAATGTGTCTTTTAATATGATTGTGGGACTATAAAAACACACATATGCAGCTTGACAGATACTCGGCATGCAGTCCTGTGTGTGTGTGTGTGTGTGTGTGTGTGTCTTAGCATGTGCAAGTTTCTGTATAGTATGTGTAGCATTAAAACTGACTGATTGTGATTGCAGTGGTGGCAGGGATTGTGATGAAGCTGCGTGTGTGCTGGGGGTGAATAATCAGCATCCCTCTGAGGTAATGGGGACCAGAAGGGGGGGGAGAGAGGGAGGGAGGTCCAGCCTGTGTGTGTGTGTCTGTGTGGGGGAGGTGGGTTAGGGCAGTGGTACATTGCCTCCTGGAACCCGGCCTTCAATGAAGCTCCCTCCGTAATGGGGGGCAGAGAAGTTAATTCCACTGCGCCGAAGCTTTATCTCATTTTCATACATATGAACGCACCGGGCCCGAGATCGATTACTGCAAACAAATTGAAATGCCTGGGACCAAGGGGGGCCCGCGGAGAGGAAAGCAGGAAAAAAGCAATGGGGGAGGTGGTGTGCATGTGTCTATGAATTTCTGAGAGTGTATAAGGAAGGCAGAATTCTCTGATATGGATGGAAAGACACAAATCACTACTGCATACTGATTTTTCTCCCCACTCGCATATATACACACACCTCTATTATTTAGAGTCACGCCTGAAAACTCAACTCATTCCAGTCGATGCCACCTTCCTTTTAAGAGATATTGCAAAAGGGAGCAACCTCCTGATGGCTCACTGAACGATTAGACTCCAAACAGGTCCTTTTTTCCTGTTTCCTCCATCTTCCTGGCTGCATGAGAAACCACTACATACACACAATCAGTTTCTCATTCAATGTCCCTTTCTCTCTTCATCTCTCATTAAACATAGCATAAAACAAATGTCCATGTCATTAGTCCTCTTCTATATTAGCACCGTCATTGACTCCCAATGGTCATTTTTGGCACTCGTTGAAAGTGCTCTCTGCTTCATTACGTTCTTTCCCTGACTTTCCTTCCTCCATTGTTGCTTTTATGTGGCCCCAGAATGCCCTGTTCTACTTCCTCGTTCATACTCTTTTTTTATTTTCTCTTTCCTCCTCCCTCCTTCTTGTTTGTAGCCGTGCCCCTGGCAATGGGCCTCTCTCACAGACATAGTTTTCAATATTTCCTCTCTGACTCAGCATTTCCTTTATCGGTCCTGTAAAACACACACACACACACACACACTCGATGTCAGCACATTGAACTGAAATAGAACAATGGATATCTGACTATCAGATCATTAAAGAAAACAAGAAAACCAATGAGCTGTTCTATAGTCAAACTATAGGCCTATCAAAGCACCACTAAGGAAGATACATTCACAGACACGGCCCCTCATGCTGAGGCCTTAGCTCAGTTTGTGTGACATTTATTATTGCCCACATAATCCTTTGGGCCAAGTGGATCGTCACCATCTGACACCCACAAAAATAACCTCCGGCCTTATTTTAGTCAACAGTATACGGAGACAAATAAAACGCAGCACTCTATCCTGCCTCATCACATTCATTTGTATCACTAATATACTGCATGGCACTTAAAGTGCAAAAGTAAAGTGGCCTAGAGATAAGACTGTGGCTGTTAAAAACAGCGTCCAGGTGTGAATTCCTGGAAAACAGCATTCAAACTCTGCTGTGTGTAACTAACACTTAACAAACATATGCCGTAACCAATAAAATAGGCTTGTTCTCTCCTAAAGTTTTCTGTTGATCTCTAAATACTATTTGTGACAAGAACCACCTGTCAGGGTAATATACTTTTAGATATTTTTGGGTTGAATTATAATAAAGCCTGGACAGGTCGGATTTTCTTTGGCTGAGAAAAGTATCACCGTCTTAATCACTCAAGCATAAGAACAACGGCATTAAATGTATATCCAAATCAGAAGTGGCAAGCTTTGTGTGGCGGCTTTGAAACTTGGATAATAGGCCAAGCTCACAGTCAGGTCAGTCTGGGGGGGCAATTAAATAGACAGGTCATAGTACAAGGCAAGCTGTAGTGACCTTTGTTAAACCCAACAGTTACACCCAGATGGTCAAGCTGCTGCTCACACTGCGCGAGGATTAGCACGGGCGCTAACAAACACACTATTGGGATTTAAAAGGTAGCTGCTTTGCTCACATTCTTTGCCGTCTTAACCCAAGCCCAATGACGCAAAATCCTTGAAAAGCGTTAGCGAAATCATATCCAACTGTAAAATAATCCTAGGTACAACCGATTCTTTATTTTTGATGCAACTGAGAGCAGCAGATGCAACTCTAGGTAACATTTCAATAGTATTTCACAGCAATGTTCTCTTTAGATATATGTTAGCATCTTAAGAGAACACCAAGGGCATGTGAGGACACAGTTCTTTCAGACCCAGTCTTTCTGCATTTCATCTGAACTTCATGCTCTTCTTTTGTTCCACTCTTCCTCTTTTCCCCCCATCCCCCCATCCCTCCACAAACACCACATCCAGTGTGCTGTCTGGGTGCCCTCACGCATCACTGCCTGGTGCTGCGGGCAAACTGGGCGTCACTCTGCATCATTCTGCATTAGACTCCACTGTATTAGCTTTGCTGTGTGTGTGCATGTGTGTGCGCATGTGTGTTTGAGAACATAGTCGAACGGCACAATTGTGCATGCATGTGCAAAATGTGTGTGTCCATCTGTGTAGGAGAATGCTAAATGCTATGTGTGTGTGCAACGCGTGAATAATGTGTGTGTGCCTTTACGGGTCAGAGCTGATTAATGCAGATCTGCAGTTGGAATGTGGTTTTAGAAAATCAGTAAGATGAGAGGGTGAAGTGTAATTGATCATGACACTCACCTTTGGGTTTCTGATCAGAAGCCTGCAGGGAAAACAAGTAGAATAGAGAGAGTAAGAAACTGAATAGTGAGTGGAATTGAAATAATTATTCAAAACATTATAACAAAACCTAACCTTTATTTAACCAGAAGAGGGCTAGTGTTAAGTATATGTTGATTATATGTGATTGAATAATGTTGTAATTGTTTAGGTCAGTTGTAGTTGCTCTACACAGGATGTTTGCTATTTCATTGAAAGCCATTAGTAAGAAAAAGATTGAAGGTTTCAAAAAGCACAAAATAGATAAGCACAGCTTCTTTTATATGTGTAATGTATGAACATGCATCATTTTCACCTTCACCTTTTCTGTGCGACGTCCGTCTTGTTCTTTTCTTCTTGTTTTTTTCTTTTTCTTTTCTTCCATCAAATGGTTCTCTTCCTTCTGTCGCTAGCTTCTCTCAGCTGTGAAACAAGAAAGGGAAAGAGTAATGAGTGGAACATGAAGGAGAACGGTAGGGATTCAGCTTAAGTGTCCATCCATTTTTCATTCTTATAATAATGTAGACCCAAACGCATCACACGGTTTACAAATTAAAAGACATTCAGGTACATTCACAAAAGAAATACCCTTTAAAAATGCACATTTATGTTCGCCAACTCGCCCCCTTTGCATATAAACTTTCAACCCCTTCCCTTTGATCCATGTGTAAGCCAGAGCCAAAGTGCACTCTGCATGGAAAAACTCCATCCAAACTAATCACCTCATAAGAAAATCATGTCAGACACTTCTGAGAAATAGTTTCCTTCATGGTCAAAATAATGTAAAAGGAGAAGGCGGAATGAAAAAGGGAAAGGAAAAATGGCACATGTGAATTAAACAAAGTGAGCTAAAGTAAGAATGAAGACTGTAAAGGCCAACAGAATAGGATGCAATGCCTTTTTTTTTGACAGAAATCTGCCTTAGTGGGCGTTCGTAGAACTAGGTAGATAGCTCGCCTGAGGACTGGGAAAACTAAGTGCTTATTTTCAGCCTGTATTTCCTTTAGCTCAGCGTATATGACTGCTCCTGGAAACTATTATAGGCACGGGCTGGGCCATAGGGAATGAATGAGTGTGCTTTTAGTCATCACTAAGTGCAATGGACACCAATTTATAATACGGCACTATGTCATATCAAATCAATGAAACCACTTTCTAAAATGTGCAACTACAATCGATCATCTTCATCTTCTATTGCTATTTGTTAGCCATCCCGCTGAATACATACATGACTGCTTTGTAAAATACGCTATTGTGCTTTACCCTCATGGACTTTTTAAGAATACTGTCCCAATGCTCTAGCAATATGTTGAACGTCATACTTAAAAAAATCTATCAGCCTTCTTGTTAGATAGGAATCGACTTCTATGCCAACAGATATCAGACGATCAATGAACCATCACCATGGTAGTCTGCCATAACAACAGAAGATTATTTGGATTGCATGTACTGCACTGTGTGTACTGCGTGTCATATTTCTGACCATGAAATGTGTCTTTGAGAGACCTAATAACGTCGGACTGCTTTGATAAAATGATAAATGTGGTCTGACAATTCATCATTTAAAGTTATTCATAAAAAAAGGTTGCCATTCAAACTTATAGTTTGTGATTTTAGACAGTGCATCCGCTGAAAAAGGCAAACATAATGATTCACAGTTTATGACGTAAAACAAATCCTTGTGAATGAAATTGAAAAAAAATAATAATAATTCCCTGACATGTAAACTAAACGCAACATAAAAATGGTGCCAAGACACGGCCTAGAAAATTAATAATGTGAATGTATGAATGAATCATAACACTCATAACAGAAGATTAATGAAGGCCTGCATCCCACTGTGCTGCCCACTGGCAGGGGGAGGGAGCTGTCAATCAGAAAGACAGGAGAGGCCTCACAGAGGCTCTCTGATGGCGGGGTAATGTCTCCATGGCAGTAAGAGGAAGAAAGAAGAGAGAGTAGAAAAGGGTTAGACAGACATACAGATGGGCAAGAGACAGAAAGCGGAAGAAAGACATTGAACGCTTGTCAACAGTGAGTTTTTATTTTATTTTATCCTGTCGTACTCGAATCACCGTAGTCATCCTAATTTGTTTGCCAATTGCTATTGTGCTGTCTCTCTGGCTGTTTATAAAAAAATGTAATTAAAAAAATAAATAAAAAATGCAAAAAAAGTGGTGACCTGTTCCGTCGTTTACACTGATAAATAACAACAACAAAAAAACGAGAAAAAAAAACCAGTGAGTTTAGATCCAAACCATGGGGAAGACTGCCAGACTAGTGGCCATGGCAGCAGGGTGAATTCAAAGAAAGGAGATACATCACATTACTGTTTTGCCTCAATCTGGATTTTCTTCTTTTCATTCCCTGTTAATGGTCTCTTTCCACCCCCTCTCTCTTGCATTCACACAGTCCTATTTTTCATACTGAGTGAGGAGTCTGTGTTTGTGCGTCATTGTGCCATCTCAGCAGCAATGGGGAAGGCAGCCCTCAGGTGATAAATAGGAGCTCACAGTATGTGTGGGTGTGTGTGTGCATTCAGATAATTGTATGCAGCATGTGAATGTGCAGTAGTCCATTTCTCAGTCATATCTCTGAGATGAGACACAGCGGCAGCATGCAGGCAGAGAAAGGGATGGGAGATGCAAATGGGAAGAAAGTGGCTTTTGCCATTAACACTGTGCTTTTTATTTTCACCATAAGTTGCAGCGCCTCTGAACTACGATTGACCGTGTCATCGTGATGGTCTCACATTTTAACCCAGATAATATGGTGGACCCAACCTATCCGGTTACTACTGCTGCTGTCACATAGAACAAGGAGTACAAATACTATAAACAGCCTTTAGTATTTTTTGTTATTTACTGTAATATTGGAGGCAGCCGGGTGTGGAATCCAGTTTTGTGAAATGTGAGATACCGGTTGTCTTTTGCGCTGACGTTGTCATTGCCAAAGTTAGCTTCCTCTTGACCTCCCCTGCCCCACATATTTCCTTACCTGCCTCTCCCTGTGTCCCTCCCTCTCACTGAGTACTGCTGACACTAGCACCTCCTCAGCACTGACCCCGGGGTGTTTTCTTCGCTGCCGCCCAGCATCAGGTTTACCCTCGCTGGCAGTATGACACAGCAATTAGGCAAAATATGTCCTGTTTTCAGGTTACTGACCTACATGGCCACAGTGCGTCTCAGTGTTCTCTTACATTGAAGGGACTTGGATCACCTTACAACATAATGTAGCCAGTAACTAAACTAGTAAGTGCATGCCCTTCTTGCCCTTAAACACAAAACCATTGGAGGATTTCTCATTTGTTGTCACCTTATCTAGGGTTTATTGAGAAGAGAAATATTAAAGCAAGATATCTCTGTATTGCTTTTAGATCAAATAGCACAGATAGCTTCAATGAAGTGCAAACTATATACTTCAAAGGAAAGCAAAACTTTTTTTTTTTTTTTCTTGCATCATGTTAGCTAGCAAGCTGTTTGCCAATTTCTCTACAGGGCATATGGGTTTTTTCTAAGTTGCAAATGTATGCAAAGCTGGCAGATGCTTCAGTTTGTTGGTCAAAAATGAGCTTTGATGCAAAAGCTAAGAACTTCTAAACCACAATGTTTCATCACAAAGCTATGTTGTATTCAGTGCACATATTCTATGTATTCATACAGCAAAACATTTAAACAGCATTAGTCATATTATAGTATATCATGTTGAATATCATAGTATTACTATCGTCCAAATCTCAGTAATACAATATACATGCACATCTCTACTGGGACTGATGCTTTAAGTTGCACACAGATATGCACGTCGTTAGAGCCAACATTTCTACTTTACCCCTAACATTTATAAAGCAATCCTACCTGAATACCCCCTTCTGCTCCCTCAAAACCCTAACCTAACAAATGTTGCTACATTGACTCTGTGGCTTTTCTTAAGAATACAGAGTTGAGCAGGAAACCATCCTAAGTCTAAGCAAACCGGAGCCGCTGGGAAATGTGGAGGAATTGCATAATGAGGCAGTATACCGTCTTCCTGTGCTGCACAAAACAGTTCCATATCCTGGGACTATAGGGCTAAGCTATAGAGAAGGAAGCATGTCAACAGGAACCCGCTGTACAGGAATGAAGGAGCTAGAAACTCACAACAAACACACACACACACACAGTCACATAACAACACACAGCTCACAGTTAAGCTTGATGTACACAGGCAGGAGGCAGTCAGTCTGATGTCTCTCTTTTTCCGCCAAGGATGCAGAGGAGATATAGGTGGGAGGAGGAGAAGGGGAGATGAGTATGGGGGGGGGGGGTGAGAGGAAGGGAAAACAGGCGGAGGATGAAAGCAGACGCAGAGCAACACCAATTAAGAACGACAGCCGCCGGAGAACCAGACATGGCACAGAGAGAAAGAAGAGAGACTATGCTGGGAGAGGGAAAACACAAAAATAATCCTCACTGGAGAAATGGAGGAGTTTGAAAAAAAACAAACAGAACGGAGCACTATTGAGGCTGGCAGACAAGGAGAGAGGGGGGAGGCTGCGAGGAGGGGGGAGAAAGAGGAACCAAAATATCTACGCACCTTGATCGCTAGTATCTAGAGATGCAGGGAGAAAAGCAAGGGGTGAGGGGGGGGAAAACTATGCGAGGGTGAAGGTTGAGTAAAAAGAGCTGAGCTGGTGTGAAGAAGACCGAGCAAGACAAAGGAGGAGAGACACCGAGAGAACTTGAAAGGGAGAAGAGATGCAAGGAAACGCCTGTCAGTTCAACCGCAGACACAACACCAATCCCCAAGGATGGAGGAGGAAGAAGAAGAGGAAAGACTTTCCTCTCTCAGCAAAAAAAAAGAAAAGAAAGTATGGTCAGGTTCTGTGGCCGCAGAATGTGGTAAATTCCCTCTCCACCAAAATTACCACACAGCTGGCAACCCATTCCTGTGGCATTTGTGAAGCCACGGGGCTCTCCGGAGCCTTATTACATGGAACATTATCATCCTTTACCTGGGAAATAACTCCCCAAAACTTGCTACTGTTGCTCAAGACCTCAACTACTCTCCACAAATGTGTGTGTGTGCATTTGTGTTCACTCGACCTGTATGGCTTGGGGAGAAAAAGCCTGTAAATTCCACAGTTGATATGCAGCAATAACATGTTTTTCTGTGAGTGTTTCCACCCCTCAGTCTCACTGGATGCTTGGTTTGTAAGCACTCCGCAACAACCAGCTTTGCTTTCAGCAGGTGGGGAGAGTGGCATGTGAAGAGATACTGCACACTTTAGTGCTACTAGGCTGGACTTGCTCAATGAACCGTGGCAGAAATATTCTTGGTTGTTGGAATCTGTAGACGAGGGACTGATTGAGGGCGAGTGGAGAGCAGCGATGAACGGCGAAGCAAGATGGAGAAAGAAAGTCAAAGAATCAGATATTGGGGGAGGCAGACCTGCATTCAAAACAGCTTTGAGGTTTGCCTGCAGAAAATTAGCGCTGAGTGTCTTGGCTGCTTCCTCTGCCAAGTCGATATGAAACTTTAACACGATGGCAGCTCATTAAATAGGAAAACAGCACAAAGCACCAGACCAAGCAGGCCTGCTCCCTGCCAGCACCACAGCTAAAGCTTATTGAATTCAAGTAGAAGGTGTCAAAGTGTGTTGGTGTTCGCTTATGAAAATAGTTGGTTGTGCATATTCTGCATGTGTATGCGTATTTGTTTTAATCTGTGTGCTTGCCTGGCAGCTTGGAGGCTGCGAGGTGACTCCCTGTCTAGAAAGGTCTTGTTAGTGATGAGGTGCTATTAGCTTTGATAAAATGCCTGACCTCTTATGATTAACCTTAAGCAGGAATTACTCAAACTTTGTGCCAAAGACCAAAACTGAGTAACTTGAAATATACACTGGAGTTTAGTAGGGTTTGTACAACAGCCACAGAAATAATTAGTTTTAAGTGTAGTTTTTATCACCATTCGGTCTACAGTAAATCAGGCTGCAGCTCATCATAGTAATATGCAATATCGATAGAAAAACTGCTGCTTAAGATCAATCAAATAACATGAAGTTATGTGTTCATTCTTACAGTGACTTATTTAGATGCAGGGTCAGACAAGTAAAACAGGGCTCACAACAAAGTGTTGTCTTTGGGGCATCTCTTAGCTAATGTTGGGAACATAGTAGGCTCTTAAAATGGTAACTGTTCACGGCCCCCATCAAATTAGATGGAAGGACACATACCGATGCACAATGCAGCCTAACTAGGACAGGACACACAAGCTAATCGGCTGGTCTATACTCCCCTCAAAGTTACTTTGACATGCCTCCGCTCTATACCCACATATATAAAATGTCAGTCAACAATTCCCCAGCTGTCAACAGTGTAAGCAATTACATAGACTAACAGGGGGACGGGAGATACGCCTGCTCAGATGTAAGAAGGACAGAGATGAAAACATGAAGAATCAGGGAGAGAGATCTTGGTGCCAGCCCCATGATTGAGAGGTGGGCACAACAGCGTAGGTGTAGAAATATCAGCCAAAGCTGATAGGAGTGGACATGTTTCTTTCTTGAGTAAATATTTGCTATATTGTTTTATTGAACTTCACTCTTAATATCTTCAGTAATATCTTACATTGTATTCTCCCGATGACAAAGTTATGTAAATGCTGAGAATACAACAAATAAGAGCAATTTCAATATAAGAAAATGTTTTTGTCATAGCAATTGAAATATTTGATTGCTATCGGGATGTAAAGACTATTTTAAGAAATATAATGAAAAAGGTTCAATAACAAACAATCTACCTTAGATTTAATTAAAACAAAATAAGCTATGCCACAATTGTGATTTACAAATCAAGCATCACAAGAAATGTTTTGTTGTAAAGCAGTTCTGTTTCATCAAAATAAGTCCTTAAAATGCAATCTAGCAATCAAAATACACAAAGTAAAAGTACTTCATTGATAGCTCTCCAGTTAATTAAGGCAATAAAACTCTGACAAACAAATGCCCTGAGCTTAAAGAGCCTAACACGTGGACTGTGCATTGGGGCAAGCACTGCATGCTACTGCTATTTCTATAGCCATAACTGAAGGCTGTTGGAGTGCTGTAGGCCCAAGTCTTTTTACATAATAGGTAAGGCTGGCTAGTGTCCATTTGGAGCAGGAAAAAGGGAACACTGTAGGTCGGATGTCGTGCATATTCTCTGTCATCTTCCATGTGATGGCCCTCTTCTTCTCCCCACGTCTCTCCAATTAGCCGACATGCAGCAGAGGGAGGGACGAGGGCCCCCACCAAGCCTCGGCACATTGAACATTCCCCTGGACCCCTGCCAAGACTCACAGGCAGCAGCTCGCCGGTTTCAGCTTTGCTACCCCCATCCCCCTGCTTCCATCCAGGCCTGGGTTACCCCTGGTGGGCCCCCTAAGCTCTGCCCCCTTCATTGGCACACACGATTGACAAGGAGGTGGAGGTTACACAGACCCCCCAACCACACCAACACCCATAGTCATCTTTGGTCACAACTTTTCCATACCTCTTCCATGCAAAAGCCCCGTCTGACATAATAATGTACAGGAGAACCATCTGTGTTTGTCCTCTTACACAAGACTAATGGTCACCTTCAAATACCTGATACCTGCCGTTCACCCAGACTAAACCTATACTTTGAATTAGGGATGCACGATTATTATATTAGGAATTATGACGTCATCCCGATACCAGTATTAATAGCCCCGATAATATACAATATATGTTTTGGGTAAAAAATAAATTAAAAAATACTGCGGTGTGGGTGGATTGGGATGAGGGGCGCTTGTTTTTCACTCGGCTCCTCCCGTTTTGCCAGTACTGTGGTATTAGTGGTTTAGGAAGAGGGGAGTTCTTCACAAATCCAGCGCTCCCTAACTCGTGAAGCCAGGACCGTAAACAAACATGTCGTCGGTGGTATGGGCGTTGGAGCTATGTGCAACTCAAGGCATATGCTCGAACCGGAGCTGCCTGGACGCTGCAATCATGTTGCGCACTATCCCTGCTGAGTGTGCTGACTTTTCGTACAATGTCCCACTGTCTGGCTTCCTGCATAAAGTCAAGTGCTCGGCGCAGTTGTGGCGAAATGTCGCTCCTCTGTTTTCATTTAAACAGCTCCGTATATCCGTTAGCGCAGCTAGCTAGCACCAGATGCTAACAACAACAATGCACGTAAGGTCTCTCTCGCTCGCTACACACACCCTCCCGGTCCTCCCAACAGCCAGTCGGTGCCTGCCGGTGAGCGTGGAAGTGTGGTCTGCCACAAGCGGGCGGCAGGAGCGGGGCTGTCAGCATCAGCTTGTAGATGGTATTTTAAACTCGATGCGCTCTGAAAAACCAATATCGTGCATCCCTACTTTGAATCTTCTGAAAAATATGTTTTATGTTTTAATTAAAGTGAAAGCTTGAGCTGAGTTTGCACACATGCAATCAAGAAGTGTTGAATTTAGGGCTGGGAGCACTAGAAGATAAGATTATCACAGCTTCATACCAAAGCAGATTAGTGTCAGACCTGAAGTGAATCCTGGCTAAGACCAAGCAGACACAGTTTGCATAAACCGTGCAGACAAAACAAAGCAGACCACACCTCCCAGAGGAGATGTCACTGGGCATATGGAAGTGGAAGTTTGTTTTCTGGGTGTTTTCCATCCAACTAAAGATACTACAACTATTTCTGGCTACCTATAGATTCTAATGCAACAAAGTAAACATACACTCCCCCCTCGCTGGCCCTTACACACAATACATAAACAAATGTCATGAAGCAGAATGGCCACACCAAACACAACTGCATAGAGAGTCTTTTATTGCCCCCCTTGACTTCAACATAGCCATCCATATAACTGAAGAATAGGGTCTCAGCTTTTGGCAGCCTCCCATTGAATCCAGCAGATTGTACAGTCAGTGCATCTCTACTGCAGCAGCAGCCTGCAGAAGTGTTAAGCGTGTTATCTATCAGCACCAAGCCAATTGTTTGCAAAGCCTCATAATCACCGTCTCTGTAACTACCACAGACAGGGAATATAGGGAATGACAACAAAGGGCCATTTTTCAAAGCATGACTAAGTGGGATTTACCAAAGCAAACACAAAATGTTCGACGAGGGATACGAATAACTTTTTGTTTATTTGAATGTTCAAGTCCCCAGGGCAAGAGATGAACTCTAAAACAGGAGAACCAATACTATATGGGGATACAGCAGTATAAGTCAAGCAGGTCCACTCCAGTTACATTTTTGAAGTGAAAAGCAGGCTAATGATAGCCACCTGAACATTGGACATGTTTAGTCTGCAAAGGGTTGGACAAGGGGACTCAAGCTTCAGATTATTTTTAACTAATGATCCCACCTTCTCTATGATGAAGGCCTGCAGTGTGTCTGTAGTGCTGTGGTTCCTGCAAGGGTTGGTCCTTGTGGCATTTTTTATTAAAAAAATGTAATGAAAACAATGTCTAGATGCCAACAGCCTAAAGCATAGTTGAGTCAAAAGCCAACATGGGTTATGGGTTTCCTGCATGTGAGCTCCCAAAATGGCAAAATATGTAATATAATTCATTGAATCTGGGCCCCAGTGAATATATTTTTCATTTTGGGTCTTGTTTCAATGGGAACTAACCAATTATAAACCCAAAGACTGAGATAATGTGGGTCCAAAAAATGTCTGTCTAGATTTTCACAGGTTGGCATTAATTGATACACTATCCAGGCTCTCCTGGTTCTCCCAGTGAGTGAATCATGTATGGATTACTGTAGAACCAAATTGAACAAAGGAAAACTTTTATTCAGTAAAACAGATCGAAAAGGAGATCTTCTGGCCTCTTCTTTGCAACATTACATGCCGTTCCTCAGGGGTAAACACAGTGCTAGTGACCTACCTAACAACTACACACATCCCCTATTTGCCCCAGTGCCCTCCAGAGGAGCCACCTGCTGTGGCTGCAGTGGTAGTTATGGTGCTAAAGCAGTTATGTCTGGGAAGGGTAAGCCTAACTATATGGTGTTTAAGAAAACTAGAAGACTCCCTCCTCCTCTTACCCTGCTTTAAGTCTTTCTTTTCACCCTATTCACTCATTTTACATACACACCAGAAGGGCCCCTGAAACATCTTTTCACAGCCACCCCCTTACTGCGTGCTCTGCAGCCTTTTGGGCGTGCGCATGGAAAGGAGAAGGACCCTTGACCCTGGGTAAGAAGAGGGCTCTGTGTGTGTGTGTCTGAGAGTCAGCTGGGTTTCTAAGATATGCAGGAGGCAGCTCACAACCTGAACAAAAGCAGGGCATTAACCAACTGCCCAGGCTTTGAGCTTGACCTAAATGCTAACACATTCCCATGGCAAAAACGGCAGGCGTTCCACGTGTCTACATATTGACTGGATGACTCAAACACACAACAATTGCAACAACATGCTTACATTCCAGACATGGCACAGTCATACACACATAGGCTTGGAGACATACTCATAAGTGTGTGTGTGTGTGTGTGTGATGTACGCAGGAATAAATACCCTAACAGTCTTCCCCATCGTACTGCAAATGTACATGCATGTGTGCCAGTGCCACTCACGCACATTTTTCATTTAATCATCAATGTGACGACAGAGATAAGACAGTGGTGACAGAGATGCCAGAAGGGGGGGAATGAATATGGGGGTTTGAAATTGAACGGGAAATTATGTACTTCAATTAAGACACACGGAGGAGATATTAAAAGCTATACTCCAGTGCCTGGGGACAGGATGCAGGAAGGGGGGATGCAATAGAAGGCGACAGTTCAATCAGTATCTCCGGCTTTCTAACAAAGTCAGGGGGGGAGGGAAGGAGGGAAGAGAGACAGGACAGCTATGTTTAATAATGTACTTGGAATTAGTGTAGTGGAATGTACAATAGTGTACAAGATACAGAAAGTGATATAACTATGAATGAAAGATACAAGGAAGAGCAGTGACAACGAGAAATCGGGATAATGTAAGAATATGTCCTAGTATGAAAACACTGTCGATTCAATGTGCTGGAAAATAATAGATAGAAATGTGTTAACAAAAAAGCCTAGTAATACAACATTATATTCAAATGACTACAACAACATTGAAAAAGCTGAGGCAATTCTCTCAGTCAGTTCAAGAAACCTACACATTAGACGCTCACATGTACCGAGTGTGTTCTGTCTATTCAGCCAATCATGAAAGAGCTATGATATCACAAAAGTTCCCAACATTTTCCTGTCAATCCCCTTCAAATAAACATAGCAAATATCGTCATCTACTTCATAATGAATATCCAAAAGCAGCACATTCTCTGCGTTCTGTAGGGTTTTCTTATCAATCCAACATTACATAAATCATTTGCAGGGGACTCCCTTCAAATATCCTCCGGGTGCTTGGATGTCTGTCTCAAGATCATATAATACCCTGTATAATTTCTGAGGTTCTAAAACATGAATATTTTCAGGAAATCCTTCAACGGTGACACCACAAATAAGCACAGATCATTGTTAATGGGTGTTTTAATTAAGTGGCACTTGACATTGCTACTGTAGTGTTAATGCGCAGTTGTAACTCGGCTGAATGGAGATATTAAACCATAGAGCCATGTGTTAATGCTGTGAAAAATAATGGCGTGATATTATGGTCAGTTTGGCTTTTTTATTTGACATTGTCGGTCCACTATCCTCTAACCACTATTGTCAAACACTGAACAGCAATAACATTCATTCCCAAGAGTAAAACGCAATTCATTTGGAACGTACCTTTCGTTAACCACAGATTTGGCAGATGTCAGTGAAGAGAAGGTTCATGGCAGAATAAAATATGCAGAAAAGCATTATCCGATGTCTTCTCTGAAGTTACCCGTAAAGAGATGGAGGAGAGATTCAGTCGCAGTTCAAGTCGGACTTGGCAGAGAGCCGACTGCTGCTGAAGATACCGAGGTAAACAACGGCTACTCAGCCAGATATACGCACAGCAAGTACGGTAATGTTTGTTTTCAGCAAAAAATATGCCGTGAAATTACCCTCGCCGATGAAACAGTTTGTTAAAAACGTCACACAATATTGAGGGGCGGGGAAGGGAAACGAAGCACCACTAACAACAAAAACAAAAGAAAAAACACGAATAAAAATGACTTTTAAAAGCAGCTGAAGGATGCAAGCTAACGTGAGCTGGTTGACGCTGTTAATCGTCGATGATTGCGAGGTTTTGCAAAACCAGAGAAATCAGCACGCAGTTTTCGTTAAAAATCGCCGATGAGTTCTCGCGTATAGGGAGCAAGCCGACGGCCGTCAGTCAGCCAGCCAACTTGTTCTAAAGTGCAAACAAAAAAATGTGTTTAGGTCGCCAACTGGACGACTAGCGACGGGCTGGCTACCGCAAATACAAAGTGAGAAACGACTCCGTGGAAATACATTCTGTTTGGATCCAGACAGCGGAGCGGATAGTCATGGTAGGCGTTCAGTGAGCTCTCGTTGACAGTGGTCTCGCAGCCATTTTGTTCAAACTAACAACACTGCAGCAGTCTCGCTTTCCTCCTCCCAGAGAGCAGACCAGGAAGTGGCTTCAGGTACGTCACTCCCTACCAATCAAAACAGCAGCATGAAAACTCCGCCCACCGCCCTGCGGCCCGCCCCCCTCCCGTTTGACAAAACCTCCAAGCGCCCACAGAGGATGCACAGCACAGGCGGGCAGCTCACATTGCTGAAGCTTGCAGCCAAAAAGAAAAACATGTTGTAGATTTTAGGAAGGTGTTGTAAATATACCTTTTTTTGTATTTCACCACTGGCTCCTGACAGCTATAGCCTATATTTTGTAAAGCTTAGAAATTAGATACCCCAAATAGTGCAACGACAAAAAAACTGAAATAGATTGTAAAGTCGTAAAGTCTCAAGAAATTTGGAATGTGCATCATGAGCTTTTTTTTTATCCCACTCAAATGTTAAAGGGCCGGCCCACCCCAAGTTTCACAACCCAAGATGACCTTTTGTCAAGAATCTCTTGATCACATAATGTCCAGAAACATGGGGCGATAATTCCAGGCTATTCACAAGATGATGGATGAGGTCGCCCTTGTGCCCCCCTGAACCGAGTCTGCTGCCGTCTCAGAGAAAGAAAATGCGGCCCCTGTCCATTCTCTGCACTCCTTTTTCATGGAAATGACTTTTCAGGCACGGACACACACACGGACACGGACACACACTCACACACTGTGAGGTGGGAATAGGTCAAGGCTGCAGCCCACAAAGGGGAAGGCTGACCAGTGAGAACTCTCTCAGCAAAGCTTTGGGCTCTATACATCACTGGGAGAGACTGCTAATGAAAGCAAGGGGCCCCAGCCCAAACTTTTTTTTCCTTCTTTTCGAGGCAAGATGCCCAGAGCTATTAAAATAGCGAGCTACAACTGAATGGAGAAAGCAGATGTTCCATACTCAGGGTTAAGAGAGGTGAGAGCAGCGGGGAATGCCTTCAGAAGCAGCTGAAGCGATATGTAGTTCACTTCATATCACAGACTATTAAACTGTATTTAGATGTTTGCAGATTATTCACGGCACTTAAATAAATTATGTTCCACGTAAACTATTTTATACATTTTGTTATTTATGTATTCGTTAATGTAGGTGCAAGTCAGTGATTTATAAATAAACAGGTTACAGTAACTACATTACCTGTAGCCTTAATCTCCTTCATGTAGACTCAACTTAATCATCAAACATGTAGATGGAAATCTATGCACCACAAAAGGCAACCGAGACTTAAAAAGATAGTGGTTTGGCATGATCTTAGCCATCAAAGGCTAGAACTACTCAGTATGTGATAATGTTGGTAAGAAGAGAAAAGCCGTGTGTGTGTGTGTGTGTGTGTGTGCAGCATATATTTATGTTAGTATTCGCCCACTCTTCCTTCTGCACATCCACTTTCCATCTCATCACAGCTATTCTGAAATGTTTCTTTGACTCCACCAATTTCCCCAATTGCTTTCACATTTAAGCAGACTGCTGACAGAAGCAAGCCAATGGGAAATGTCCGCCTGACATTCTGATAGGAAACAGCCCAGACACGATCTGTAGGACTGTAGCAGAGGCAATCGCTCACTCCTTCCCCTCTCAGACAAAACACTTCTCTTCTTCTCCTCTCTCCATTTTTTCAGGGTGCTCTTCTGCCTTTTGTTTTAATTCCAGTCCAATCATGAGCCGCGTTCCGCATAAGGTTTTAATTTCAAGCCTGCTGCCGGAGACTGCCAGGATCACACATGCACACGTTCACACAAGAATGCATGTGCATACGCCCAACCACAGATTCCTACCATACACACACTCACTTTTACTCTCACATAACACACACACACACACACACACACGTGTCTACTACGTGGCTATATGCATATTTGATGCATTTCTTATGTCGCTACATTTATATTATTTTATATGTTTCCCATGAGACAAAGTAACTTCATCTAGAAACATTAATAAACACACACATTCATAAAAGGCATACACATCGCCAGACAAATTACATAAAAAAGAATTGCAACAGGCTATATTTTTTGCTTTAAAAGTCAAAACATGTTTGAGTTTATGACCAACCATTTGAATGTATACGATCATCAGTACATTTTTCTGTACTCACAATACATTTTGTATCTTACTCTTAAATACAAAGCCACTTTCCAAATGCTTCACATTTAATCTGAATAAACCAAACCTGATCTGAGGAGTAGCCAAACATTTAATGAAAGCACTGAATTCAAAAGCAGATCTCGGTTTTAATTCCTTATTCCCCAGACTCTGCATTCTAGAAGAAGACATTCATAGTTTACTGTGTGATGCAGAATGACTGATGAGTTGGGGGTGTCAGTATTTTTGGTATTGATTATGAATCGTCCTCCACAGTCTGGACTTTATGTGAGTTATCAAAATGCAGACAGGGAGCTACTGCTGCTTCCCTCAAAGTGACATTTCCAAAGGCATGACTTGACATATGCTAAAGGACCGTCATGATGATAATTCTGACAGAGGAAGGAGCAAAATAAAACCATCTCTAACTGCACATAAAAGTGTTGCACAGTGAGTCTCCTGTGCCCGCAACTTCAAGGCAAAACATGTGCAATAAGCCACTGTGCGATAGAGCTGAAACGTTCATTGAGTTTTTCTCACTCTGATTAGCATTGTGATTGAAGTGTCTTTCCATTAAATAATAGTGAAAGCAGTAAAACCCTGCTGAGTTGCTCATTGCTCATCTCAAGGTCTGCAGTATTGCATTGATAGATAAGACAGACTGCAAGTATTGCTGAAGGCATGGCAGTCCATAAGAAGAGGAGGAGGGATCCTTTTCATTAACTTTCATTAAGACTAAAGAGTGAATTACCCTGAACAGAAGAGGTCCAACACATATAATTCATTAAGTAGGGAAATATATGCACTCTCATTCTCCCCTGCACTTAAACACACATTCATACATGTATTAATATAACAACGAATGCAGTCGATTCACATACACACACTATTACACTATAGTATACAAATACACTGCAGACCTTGGCAGCGAAATGCTTCCAATACTGCTTTGCCTCTGCATATATATTATGGGGGGAGGACAATAGTAAGAAGAATCAGTCTTAGCAGCGTCTGGTGAAGGGGCAATGCTAGGGGTGGGGAGGGGCTTAATGTGTAGTCTTTGTGTGTATGTGAGGGTGTTTTCTGTGTGCATGAATGCTCGTGTGAGTGCATGTCCACAGTATATGTCTGTATGTTTGTGTGTGTCCATATGTGTGTGCTGTATGGGTGGAGGGAGGCAGGGCAGAGCGGAGCGTTGCAGTGCAGTTGGACAGCGTTTCTGAGCTGTGGTAATTTCCCTTGAGGCGAGCAAGCAGGTAAAGGCCAGCGAGAGAGGGAGGGATGGAGAGAGAGAGAGGGATAGAAGGAGGCTGAAATAAAGGGAGGAAGGCAGAGAGGCAGCGAGCAAGTGTGTCAGAGAATAATGAGTGGCGGTGGCGGAAAAGAGGCCGGCAGATTTTCCCAATCAAACACACACACTGCATTAACAGCATCTCAAGGTTGAATATAGTCACTCTCATTGTCAACACATTAACGTTTCTATTTTCGTTTCTAATGCCTTATCTTGTTAATGAGTGTTTTTCATTGTTTTTGTAATGAATTCATCTATTAATTACAAGTGTGCCTTTTCCTGATGACCTTGCTTTATTTTGATACACACAACAGACCTTAATATTAGCATACATTAAGCCGTGCTTATCTTTCATCCCCGAATGCTAATACATTAAATTATCACCCGAGAAAAAAGAGCATCAAACACAATAGTGGTTTGTAAACCTGGGGTGTGTGCGTGGGCATATGTTTGTGTTTGTGGGTGAGCACCCTCACTTATTAGCCCCCCCCTCCATACTTGAAAACTCATTACCAGGGTATAAGGTGTTTTGGGAACTGACTGGTTAATCAGATGTATTGCACACTTAAGCTTAATTGATTGCCTTTATGTATTCAAATGAATAATTAAGTGCTAACAAGCCTAGTTTCTGTTTCATCATTTTGAAATGATGATAATGACCCATAGAGAGAGAAGGTATCAAGGTGTCAATCATAAAATGCCAACCTCACAGATCCACTTTTCAGCCATAGTCTTCTGTTTGCTTAAGAAACTGATTATAAAAATGCCCATGTTTAAACTATTCTACTTGCCTATAACTCAAAACACTGACACAAACACATTGTGCACTATTAGGGCTACACCAATATCATGTTTTCACAACACTATTATTGTGACCAAAACAATTCGGTTAACAATATCTAATGACATTTATTGAAGCTTTCTAATAAGTGAAACCCATTTTGTCCTTTTTTAGCATATCTATTACACTCTTTTGTTTGTGTGGAGGTCTGGGACAGAGACAAAGCATAAATGAGAGAAAACTATTAAATGGTGCTGGATTGTTCATAGGATGTTATCATATGTTTATTATAAATCATTTAACTGTATTTTATTTTTATTGTCAATCCGGTACATTGCGACACCCCTGCTGTCCAACTGATCTTTAAACTTGCGCTTGTAAAATCCTAAAGCCAGAGATATACTTTCTGTCCACTCCACTTTATGGGCCCTCTGCTGTTATATTTGATGTTTCTATTAGCAATGAAGTAGTATATGCTGTAATATACCGGCAGTGAAAGGACAAACAGTGTATTAATATCAAGGCGGTCCAAACAGAGACAACATATCCTGACCTTCAGATGATCTTCATCAGATCAATACTATCATCAGCGCAGACGAGCAGTCACAGATTAACCCAGTCTCCTATAACCATCCTCCAACCCAAACACACACCCATGCTCTCTCCCCCTCACACACCTGATTCAGTAAAAGCCCTCTGTGTATTGATTGGTTTGTATTGACCGACACACAGGACCACCACATATACACACTTGCTTGTTGACTCTGTTTTTCGCTGGCTGGCTGGCCTAACAGAGTGGGGAGGGTGGGGGAATAAAACTGTATATTTGGGTCAGGGAAGTCCTATTGTAGCTGTATGGATCCCTAATTGTAGGTAGTCTCTCTGTGGAAAGATTAATGCATTGGTCTACACTTTTCCTATGAGCGGGTTGTTCTCAGGCAGCATTCGCATCTCAATGTGAAGTAGGAATAATCAAGAGGGACAAAGTCCACATAGGGTGAGGTTGGCGTGAAGAGACGGGTCCAAAAATACAGGCCTTTTAACCAGTAAACTGCTATTTGTGTCATGTGAAAACATTGATTGATTTATCTTGTTCCGTACACAACAAAGTATTTAATTCAACCCAAATGTTGACTTATTTCTAATGTAACTTTTGTTGTAGTTATTTTAACCCAAGCCGTGTTTTCCTGTGAAGACAGAAATGTATATTATAAAATATGTATGCTTCTAACACGGGGAAATCAACACATGTTGCTGTATATTCGTAAGAGAACACACACAAAGAGAGGAATAATTTTTCAGAAGATAACTCGTACAAATCTTTGTATGACGATACCATGCCATGAACCAAAAGATAGTTTTTTTATGTGAATGTCTGACAAGGTTTCAAAATGACTGAAAATGAATTGCTTCTCTAAGCCTACGTACAGCTGACTGTAGGTCAAAACTGTGCAATGTTGTGCAAAATATGATTGCTTCTGTATTTACATGTGTGTTTGACATGCGAGGAAAGGGCATGATAAAGGCTACATGAATAGGCCGACATAAGAGGTCTGGCAATGCATTTTTCACATACCTCTGCACATTCATCACACACACACACACACACACACACACACACACACACACACACACACACACACACACACACACACACACACACACACACACACACACACCACACACACACACACACACACACACACACACACACACACACACACACACACACACACACACACACACACACACACACACATCACAATCTGATTACCCACAAGCCATGGTCACAAAATATGCATCAACGCAAAGAGCAAAACAAGTCAATCGATATCTACATGTCTGCCAGTCGCCAGAAGGCAACTAGCTCAATCTCATAGCCAATGTAAATGTTGGTGGCATATCCACAGGCAAGGGCTGATATTTAGAAGGCCATTAACACAGGGTGGAGATGGGTTAATTCACTGTTTGTAGCCGGGGATCCAGAGAGGGTTAAGGGCATGCAAAGAGGGGGGAGGATGGAGACGGATGATGGGAAAAAGAAGGAGAGAGAAGGAAGAAAATGGAAGAGGGTATAAGCAAGACAACATAAAAAGAAAAACATAAAATATAAGAAGACAGAGAAAGAATGCAAATCAATGTGTTAGAGGTGGTGCTGGTGTTGATAGTTGGGTGAGTGTTTGGGGGGGTTGTTGTGAGCATTGCTGCTATCATCCGCCTCAGCCTGGGCGTCAGTTTGATTAATGCTGCTTTCCTGCAACTGACCTCCAAGGTCACAGGAAGAGTGGGTACTCAGCCGCTTCCATTCGCTGCCGCACCGGAGGGGGGTAACGGCCGCATAATACGCTCCCCCAGAGGCTCTTCCTCTACTTTTTTCTGTTTCCCCTCTTTCCCTCTGTCTGTCCCTCATTTCAACTCTTTCTTTCATCCTCCCCATCCGTCTGTCTGTCCGTGTGTCTCCTTTATCTGCCCTTCCTGTCTTCTTACGTTCTCCATCTCTAATCCTTCTCTTTCTCTTGGCCATCGTCTCTTCTTCTCTATCTGCCTGTCTAGCTGACTGCTTTGCTCTCTTTCCACCAGCGCTCTCTAATCTGAAATGCAATCAAAAGCGGCAATAATGTAATGTGTTTGAGGATGCTGGAGAGAAATAGAGGGAACAAGCCTGCTAGGGACTATTATAAGGCACCCAGTGAGGTTTGGATAAACACATACACATTACACATTACACACCACCACCACAACCACTCTCTCCCTCCCCTCCCCTGCTCGCAGACAGACTGCCAATGTGAAGGCACATGAATAGAGTTGTCCTATACTCCAATAGATACTTGGCAATGACACACTTCCTCTGGCTGGTAAGCTTGTAGCAAATCCTACTTTTGTGCCAACCGGTCTCTCCTGGCAAAGACCTGGAGTTACATCTCAAGAGGACAGAAGAGTTGTGAATGCCCCAACCTTCTAACACTAATCATCATATATAAGAGTTGTTTGTAAGGTGACCTACAACCTTTGCTGACTAAAAAACTATTTTTCAAAAGTGTAAGGTATTATTTAGCTGTGAAGGAATATGAATGTGTAACATTCTTTCATCACAATGACACAAATAAATGCATCTGTCTGCAGCAAACCACACTCAAAACAGTGTGGCAACAAGCTTGTGACCAATAATTGACATGTGTATTTGTGTGTAGATTGCCACTTGTTAAACTCCAGACAAACATTACTGCATAAAAAACAGTTATGTCAGCGAGCTGGCACAGTTATGGGTCTGGCAGGTGTTTTCAGGTGTTTACTTCTTCTTTCTTTGTGTTAAACGCTGTTTACTGGTGTCTGATAAGTGTTTAAACCCATGAATTTATCACATACTCAAGTTCAGAGTTGTATTTGATCACATCAGTACCTGTAGCAACACGCCCACACACAACATCTTGCCATTTTTATCCTGTTGCTATTTCAGGTGTGAACGCCCACACTCAGTTATATGAAAATCTCTCAAGGCTGGATTTTCACAGGTCTGCTTACTTATTACTGTATTGCACGGCAGCCACATTTTTTTGGCCTATATTTTAAATCAGATATCGGGTGTTTTCTCTCCATTCTGTGTAACAGAGATCTGGATGGTACCCATTCCAAATTATACTCAGTCTAACCAGGTTGGGTAGGGTTGTGTTTTATTGTCATCTCTGTCATGTCTTTGTGACAATATATGAAATAATCGTATGAATCCTCAATATACTCCGTATTGGCTTTGGTTATGTGAACATTTGTGTGTCAAACTTTTGCAATCCATGATTTCTGTTAGTCCAGCTTTACCAAGATGGCGTCTGAGAGTAGTATGATCGCAGCCTGGAGAGTTAGCCTCGCTGTGCACCATCAATTTGTCTCACACTCTGTACCCTCAACCGCCCCCACCCTCTTTCTTTTCCTCTCTGTTTCCTTTTTCCAGTCAGTGCCTGAGCGTGAGGGACACACACACACACACTCCCGAGCATCATGAATCTTTCATGCGAGCGGCCAGTATAATCCCTGAGGCGTGCTCTCTGAGACCCACACACCCGCCTCCATCACCTTGCACCAGGAGAGAGGGAGAGACAGGCAGAAGGGAGGGAGAGGGCGAGTGACAGAAAGATAGATGGAGAGTGGTAGACATGCAAAGGGAAGGAGGGGGGAGGGCAGGGGAGGGAACAGAAAAAAGACAAATTCAAGGTGTGAAGTAGGACCTGGCTGGAATTACCTTCCTTCATTCGACCATTGAGGGAGGGATGAAAGAGGAGGAGGACGACGTGATAACAATGGAGAGGTTTGCTCTTTCTCATCTTGGCCGCTGAAGGAGGCAGTGGAAAGTCAATTGGCTTCTCATTACTAGACCTTGTCTGATGGAAGCTAAACACTTTGTCCAACCCCCCCCTCCCCCTACACCCGCATTAGTGATGGGGAAGAACTGGCGATGATGAATCTACAGTATGCCCTTTAAACGGCTTTAATCACGCATACGCATGGTGCCCACACACATTCAGTTAGACTTATAATGTCATACAAACAAAGAACATACATGCAGATTTTCCATCTTTTGAAGAGCCCAATGTTTCTTAGATCTATCTAGATGAACTATAAAAGGGAAAGTGTGATACGTTTCCGTCCACCTCTTTAAAATGACACTGACTTGAACTAAATGTAAATTGTCAGTTCATCAGTGTTTAGCGAAAAACTATTTGATGCTAGTTTGTTGTGTTTCCTGCTGTCAGAGGATACTTACTACCATCATTTAGAGTCATGTTTTTGTAGTGATGTCTTTTAACAAGCTCTGCTCAGAAAAAATCGCATTGCATTTGTAGAAAGTAAAGAGAAAATTGGGGAGAAAGGTTAGAACTGCAAAATAAACAAATACACAACTCTGACATATTTTCAGTTCATTAAGTTATTATAGCTATTATGTCAGTGAACAATATCACAGAACTAGCAGAGTTGTGTTTTTTAGGCCAAATCCACTATCCCCTGCACTTATAGTACTGTTGCACTGTTTGGTTGATCAGTCATTATAGTGTGAGTGACCTTTTCCCCTCTTTTCCCTGAAGTAAAAGACGGACATGAATTCAAGGCCATGAATTCAATAAAACATATTTGAATTATGCACAAAAAATCCATAATGAAAACAAAACCAACAAAAGTGTTAATGTACAACTTAGTTACCTAAATAAAACAGAATGAGGAACAGCTTAGGTATTGCGTCCTTTGCATCAATATGTTTCAAAATGAGACTTTTGTTGTATGCCATCCCCTCTTAATCTCCTCTCATTGAGGTGTTAAGTTAAATACTAAATAAAAGCTCCTCACACAGTTGATTAGCGTCATATTGGCTTTCTATGGTGCGTGACAACACAAATGCAGGTAGTCCAGCTTAGTTGCTAATGGAGTGACAATGGGACACACACAGGGGACTGGACAGCACCGTTGTGGCTGCTGCTTTAATTACCTGAGACCAGTCAACACAGCAGCAGAGGAAACCTTCTTACCGGCTAGATGAGCTTATTATACCACCCAACCTCACACCCCAGGCCTCTGATTTACTATGACACTGATTAACAAGGCTGTCTGAGAGGAAAAGGTGGAAGTCTGCGCATGTGGGCAGATATGTTTAAAGGTATGACTGTGTATGTGTCTGAAATCATAAAGGCCGTATAAATGCATGTATTGAGAAAACATGTTATTAACGTTGTCATTGTGCACAAAGAGCTTTATATAGTCCACACTGAGACATCTCAAGGTCTCCAGCATACACAGCCCAGGAAGAGGTTCAATAAAGGAGATTGAGTGCAATAACCCCTTGATGCACATTTGCATTCATTAACTAATAATTTGTGTTGATGTACGAAAAATATGCAGGGGATGTGTTTGACTTTGTCAGAATGCATATGTGTTTCCTTACAGTGTTTTTGTACGTGTGCCATCTTAAATGCTCAGTTGACCCTCAAGGTCTGAAAAAAGACGCCACTACCTTGAACCTGCATTCTTTCTAATGGCAACAATGGGACTTCACTCATTTCAATGATGAGTCTGATAATGTTTAGAAGTCGATAAGATAGTAACCTTATTTCTAAAATGATTTATTACCTCAGGGTACCTCAGGCAAGCAGGGTACTTATCATTTCAAACCTTTATTTAACCAGGTTGTCCCATTGAGATCATCGATCTCTTTTTCAAGGGAGACCTGCAGCAAGTAATAAATGTTTTGCATCACTTATGGTTTTCGAAACAGAAGTCCACAGACCAATAGTTTGTCACGGTCAATATGTCCCCTTCTTATATATAGTATATAGTATATTCACAAGTGTGTATTTTATGCTTACTGAGGTGAGCGTGTTAATGTGAGTGTGTGTGTGTCCACGCCAAATGCATAATGTGTGTTTTTAGGGGCCAATAGGTTGGTCGTTTCCCTCCTTCCAGCACCCTGCCCTCTCTTCCATTACTGTTCTCACACGGTCTCAGCTACATTTCACCATGCACTCTACGTCTGGAACCACCTACAAAATACAATTAAGGTGAGTTATGACCACTCCATAGGAGGGGCAGCGAGGTTGGGGTGAAGTGTGTATGTGTGTGTGTTTACGAAGAGATATATATTGTGTGAGGGAACAAGAGCATGCATCACTTGGGCAAGGCAAACAGAAGTGTCATACGTAGCTTACTGTGGTACAGACACACCGCACACACGAGTGCTATAGTCAGTGCAGACATGGCCCCTTCCTCGGTGACACGGAGTGGAGGGGGCAAGCAGGCGGTAGGTTAAGATTGGGGAGTGTGTGGAGGGTGCAGTGCCAATTTCACGCCTCCGCTCATCTCTGCCTCTTCCAGCTGCATGCTCTCCTCTTCTCTCAAGCTCTCCTCCCCCAACTAAGCTTTACCCCCCTATACACACACACAACCCTTTCTCCAATGACTGTACCTCCCACCCCCAACCCAACCATCCCTCCTTGCCTCTCCCTGCCTACATCCATAGGTTGGAGTATGACAGCGCAGTGGCCTTGGGGTTTCCAATACTAAATAACAACCAAGAGCGCATAACAAACCACATCAGAGCTGCATTGGAAAGAGAAAAGAGAGACAAAGGGATAAAATAAGCAACTCAGCAGCAGTGGGAACAGCATGCAAAGATCCCCGTCCTTGTTCAATCCTTTAGCACCCACATCCAGCTCAAGATGGATGCCTCTTTACGTTTGTGCTCACGTCTCCCGCTTGGCGGCGAAAGGATAAAAAGAGGGCACAGGAAAAAAAAAGAGCAGCTTGATTTGCATTCATAAAGGTAACATTTGTTTATAGCGCGTGCGACACCTCTCTAACGACCCCGCCGCTGATTGAAGCAAGCTTCCTAATTAAGCATTAATTACTCAACAATAGAAGTGGTAATTTGGCACCAGCAACGCAACGCTGACATATTCCCACCTGGGCTAATGTCAACACAGCATTATTACCATCACCGCCTAAATCTAAACAGCCATAAACGTCAGCCCTGGCATATTGTACCACAGTTGCTATACAATATGTTTTCCCTCTCTCTGACAGTCTCTCTCTTCTGGTAAACACCAGCAGACGGCAAACAAGCGGTGAGTTTCTCCCCTGTTAATTGGTGAAATCACAGGCGTGAAGGTTTTCCCCTTTGTAGTGGCACTGTGTTTACAGTTCTGCTGCAGCGCAGGCTCGGGCCACGTGGATGCTGCCTTTGTTTGCGCCACATCACACAGAGACAGAAGATAAACCCTACTGCTTTTCACATCACACACAGATACGTACAATACACAGAAACGCACAGACAGACACACAAACTCAAACACACCTGACAGAGAGAGATGGGGGATTAGAGAGTGATTGGTGGACAGTGTCTGTGCGTGTGTGTGTGTGTGTGTGTGTGTGTGTGTGTGTGTGTGTGTGTGTGTGGGGGGGGTTGTGTGTTTTACAAGCCATGAGATTAATTTAGTCATTTGGATATATGGGTTTTATGACCACATCAAATTGAGGAGGCGAAGATGAACAACAGTGAAAAAGAAGGTGGTCAACTGGAGTGTTTCACTGGAGTGTGTGTGACAGCAGTAAGCATATCAATGTGGAGATAAAGAGTAAGTGGTGGTTGGAATGAGATTATAGGTTAGAGAGAGGGAAGTCAACAAGGAGGTGAGGATTAATCTGACAGTGGAAACGTTTTCCAAATGAAGCGAGATGATGAGAGCAAATTCTCATCAATATATATATACGATTAATTTGCATGATACTTAAAGGCTGACTGCAATGAAGAGTGGGGGGCTAGATGTGTTCTCTTTAAATAACAGATGTTGTTCCCACATGTTCAGCATCTCTGGATGTTCTTTCTCGGAAAAGCCTGTGATGAGGATTTCACACATGAACTGCTTTTGTCTTTGGGCTAACTAAGCAATATGAAAATCATCTCAATCCCGATCCGCCGTTCCCTTTGGCCCATTTCCCACACCCCTAAATGAGTGAAATTTTCACAAAACGGGATACATTAGGGAGGGATCAGGGCAAATGGCACATTATGAAAACTGTCAGAAGTGGCCTATTAGAGTGGAATCAGACATTATCGACGCCTATACGTATCTGGAGAGCAATCTCAGTTAAGTTAATAATGTGCAATTAATCATAAGTCACTTAGCGCAGTGTGGGGTATAACATACCGCAGTGGAGGCAGCCCTAATCTGCTGTCCATCCGTCCAGAGGAAGAGCGAGAGATGGATGGAGGAAGGCTGGCTAACTGTAATCTCGATGGGGAGCTGGCTTTGGTTTTTGACAGATAGCCAGATATTGAATGGCTGAGGCTAACCACTTGTCACTATCGTATAGCTTCACTCAGCGGGTCCTTAGGGTACTTCCA